>NC_090814.1:34284304-34889126 GCF_000390325.3 Nicotiana tomentosiformis
ACACGAATTAATGATAAAAAATAAATAACCAAATCAATTGTGACGTTGAGCCGGGGCTCGGATTTAAGCTTAGCGATAGTTCTTCCCTTGATCGGATTCGTGGTTCGAAGCCAGATATATAAGAAGAGCTATGATTAAAATATGGAATATTCAATAGCTAGAAAGCAGAGAAATGAGTTTGTATTGCCTTGATATGTGTGTTACAATGTGTATATTGAATCAGAAACTTTTCCTTTATATAGTAAGGGAGTTTTACCCTTAGTACCATTATAAAAAACAAAGGTAAAAATCCTCTTTGTACATCAATTACTTATACGCTACCGACATCGGACGAGATCCACGCCGTGATATCCGGTTGGGTGCGAATATCACGACCCTCTATTAGGCGTGTGCAAACGTTTGTAGTGCTTTCCGGGGTCATGGGGCTCGTACCGGGTTCGGGGGGTGTTGTCTTGTCGGGCCCGGTGACGAGCACTCCGTTCGGGCCTTAGTACGAGAAGTTTCACGCTTCGACTCCAACCCCACGTAGTCATGTCTTTGCTGCGTTTGCCCAACCGGAAAATCAGGGTGCTCATTAGCCCTGTTTTACCCGTATACAAGCACCAAGAGTCCGTTTAATTTGAGTTTATACGTATAATATTTGTAGTATGTATGTATGTGCGCGCACGCATGGCGATTTATATTGGATAAAATGGTTTTGCAAGGAGTTCCGACCGGATTCTTGGCTTTGGTTTTTGTCCTTTTTTCCCCTCTTCTGTTCCTAAAGTTGTGGTCATGAATATGGAAGGAGGGAATGTCAATTTGTGCCAGCTTTGTTTTTCTTGCTCTGCCTCAATTTGTTCATGTCAATTTTGCAAAGTTTAGAAATCTTTTACTCCCCACTAATAGCTAGCTCGACCACTGAAATTTAAAGAGAAAGACCAAGTGTTCAAGAAATTAAAATATAAAACAAATATATATACCAACTTACGATAACATGATAAAGTTTGAATAACAATTTTAAGCGACCTCAAGTGACTTGATACTTTCCATAAATACATGAGTGGATTAATCATTAAGAAAATATCAGAAATACTCGTAGTATATCAACATCCTCTCCCAGTTCCTAGCTTTGGCAAAATTTTCCATAAGGATAAGGGCAAGATATCTCTTGGAATTTACTACTCTCAACAAAGAACCACTTGGCAACTGCTTGAGCAATTTTCTGAACATTATAAATTGTAATAAGTAGTTAGTCTCACTAATCGTCAAAAGAATATATTGGGAAAATTTTAGAAAAACAAAAAGGGAAATGGACCTTATCAAACAATATTGGAGAGTTGGGGTTGAACCAATAGCTCGGTGTTTCAATGCCTTAGTGGGAATGGCAGCAGGTTATGAAATATCCACTTGGTGAAGTTGGTCTTCTTCTATTTATAACTGCCCTAATAAATATTACCCTGAAATCTGAAAATAGTAACTCAAGATCAACATCAAGAGAGAGAAAGAGAGAGAGAAGGAGGGGGGGGGGGGGGGTTTAGAGTTATAATTAAATTAAGAGAGGATTAATAATTCTCACCCTCTTATTATTTTATCACATGAATAAGGTTAAAAGAGAAATATATCAATTTGGTATATACATTGGAGAGTTTGCATTTGACTTGGTGAGCATACACTTATGTCTTTCTTGCAATATGTCTGGAACCAAACTGTTGTTTATCTATATATTTAAAGATCAATCAAAAGGCAAATCCATTTATAATTAATCCTAAGGGAAATAAAAGAAATAAAAACAATTTGGTTATAACAAATAAATACTAATAACACGAATATATATTTCTAACCTGCCAAGAGTCATAGGCCGAATTAATAACGAAAAGTGGTGTCCAAATATGTTGTATTACATATTCAGGGAAGAAGAACTGCCAAAATCATCATTTTGTGTATTAGTAAGAAACATCATGCATTTACGATAAATAAATTAAAAAACAATAAGCATCATTTAGTGACGTTGGTTTCTTCCAATGTATCATTTCAGAATTTAGATTGTTAATACATTATATTTGTCTTTCTGCTGAATTGAACAGGCCAATTTTATTCCACAAACAAATTGCTCCATCTTACCAAACTTGGGTCTAAGTAGGAACTGGTGCAAGATCGTGGAAGGTTCTTTGTTGATCCCTAATTAAACCCCAAAAGAGAGACGAGAAATATACTTCTCCGTTCACTTTTACTTGTCCACTATGGATTTTGCACATCCCTTAAGAAATAATAAATGAAATGCATAATTTACCTTGATACCCGTATTAATTGATTCATATTTTTAATGAATTTGAGAAAATGATTTGAAATGAGTAATTAATACTGTGGGTATAACATGAAAAAAAATTATTTTCTCTTAATATGCTAAAAGTGACAAGTAAATGTGAAAATTTATTTTTACAATACTGGACAAGTAAAAATAAATAAAGGGGGAGTACATATATATATATATGTTATGTTTAGGAATTACAAAAAACAATGCAATACAGAAAGTAAATAAATTAGATATAAATGGAATAAGAGAAATTAGAAATCAAACGATGCATCTTACGTGCAATGCAACAACTTTTTTATATAACTCTTCAATATGTGGTTCACCCAAAATAGTTTTTCTGCATAAAATCACAATGTTAAGAATCAGTAATAAGAATATTATACATAACAAAAGACGAAGTTCATTTGTTTCATGAATAAAACTAACATATTTAAAAAGAAACCATCATTGGAAATGCATTTTAGTCTAGCACCAGCGGAGAAAAAGCTTCTAAACTTGTCGCAATGTAATATTGAAGCTAATCCTCCTGCTAAAGTTCCACTCATTTGCGCTAAAAGAGCTCTATTTCCAAACAAATCTATTTCACCCACTAAGCTAGAGACAAGTAAGATTATTGAACAAAGAGGAAATACGTACATTTTCAGCTTTCCACATTCCTTTGTATAATAAATCCTCCATGATGGCAAGGAAAACTCTTGCCCCTCTGAAGTGGAGTCCTATAGGCTGTAACCTACTTAGTTAATAAAAAAAATTGTCATTTTCAACAAAGAAAATTTAGTAAAATACATATTTTCTAGCTCTAATATGAAAAAATATTCTATCTTACTGGGTCAACTTCTTCAATATTACCGGTAAAAGATGACTCATCCCAATAGTTAAACTTTACTCTATTCCATTTTAAAAAGTCTGAAAATTTTGGCAATTGCATTTTTATTAGTTAGGAGTTCAACAAAATATATATTTCAACTTTAAAAAAAATAAAAGAAAAAAAATGCATGTAACCTAATAACTACCTGGATTTTCGTTAGGCTTGTTGCTTTATATTCCCTTAAAAGAATATTGATCATCCATGGGTATTGATGATCCCAACACGGAAGCAGCATGTGAGATGCACTCTGAGGTCGTAGGACACCATCCCCGCCCAAATATTGATAACCTGATAGAAATGATAGTTGACCGACTATATCAGGTAAAAATACAAGAATAGCGTGCAAGCTTTACACGATATGCATGGGCGGATCTACATATTAAATTTGGGTGCTTCAGCACCCATTAATCTTATCACATAACCTGTATTAATTTTATAGAAAATTTGAGACGTTTGATATATTAAGCCAGGAAGCACCCAAATAACAAAAAGGCTGACGGGGGCTTTGGTCAAGCAAGGATAGTGATTGCTTTAGTAGTGTGAGGGGTTGGGAGTTTAAACCCACTCATAACAGGTTTAATTTTACTTTCTTCCTTTATCCCATTTAGGTTTCTTTTTTAAATTTTTATCCAGTAGCTACATTTTTTTATTCAATACTACTACTTTATTTATTTCCATCCCAGACTATTTTTTCCCTAAATTTTATTTTACCTTCCCCTTTTTTAATAAAGTTTTTTCTTTTGTATTTTATTTAGTAATTCTCTATAACAAAGAAAGAAAGAAACTCCAAAGTTCGACCCTTCTAAAAATAAATAGTTCCTCTAGAGTGGCAAAATTCATTAAAAATATTCCCGCAAGTTGCATTTTTTGTTGCACGCGTTTATAATATTAATACGAGTCTTTTTATTAACTTTTTTTTTACCGTCATGTTCAAATAGTTATGCACTTATACTATGTGATTGATAGTAACTGTACGTTAAGAAAAGTTAAGCATCCACGAACCTAAAATCTTGGATCCGCTACTGACGATATGTATATATAATTTAAATCTCCCCCCCCCCCCCCAAAAAAAAATAACTCCAACCTCAATGCGAACAAGTTAATTGTTAACTCCATAGCCAGTTCCCCTATCAAGCAGGTATGCAGGAGCACTTCCATCCAAACAGACTGACATTGTTACAGTACAAAAGAGTAAAATAATATTAGTATTAGTTTTATTTTTCTTTACAAAAATCAAATTTGATTACTGAATTGAATTCTTACCGGCTCCCTTTTCAACAGCATTGTGAAGTATAGTCGTGTTGACTAATAAAAATTTTGCACTGATCACTTGAGAAAGAGTCAAAAGAAGTACTACCAAAAGCAACATCTTTCTGTGATGTGATTTCTTTTCAGCTCGTTTAATTAATAAGCTATATATGTAATGGGGGTTTCTGAAATCTTCTCAATTTATTAAAGAAGTTTCAACACCTTTGGCTATATATAAAGATATTTCAGAATGAGTTCGGTAAATGTTACAAGCCACGTGGGTTTCTAGAAAAATAATACAGTGGTATATTAACAACGAATAGATATAGTAAAAGTTAATTTATTGAAGACAGGATGTTGCGAGTACTAACTAGTCAACTCTTTTTTTTCGAAAACCTTATTAACCATTATTTTCAGAGTTTACCTTGTACACACGTTCACTGTAAAAGAATTTTTTGGTATAACCTTATGGTATTCGGATCTCACTTCTGACTAATTCAAATTCATACGGAAAGTGCAAGAGAGTGGATGAATTGTAATTTTTCTTTTCTTTTATGAGGTAGTCGACTAATTTGCGTTCTAGTCAACTGGACTTTTTGATATGAGATGTAAACTAAATACAGGAAAATAAATTATAGAAAGTAAATGACGCAGGATGTTTTATACTGATTCAGATTCAGAAACCCTTGAGTTGCAAGGGTGTTCTCTTTCAAGTAGAAAGTTACTTAGTACAGATGGGTTGGTATTGTTATACACCAACAACTTCGTCACTTTGTTCTTTCCTCTCTTCTTGATACAATGCTTCACCAGTGATTTTTCTCTCTTTCTTCTCTCCCTAGTTACACAGTAAATCTATAGCAGACTACAATGTTTGTTTGAATTAGAACAAAGAGATTGATACTGGTTCGATCAAAGTATATCCTTCATTTGCGTCTTCTGTAGTATATATATATGAGAGTTGGTCTCCATTCTTCACAGCGTGATAGTTCCATGGCTGAAAGGCAACCCAAGCGAGTTGATTCTCAGAATCAATCAAGATGATTTTCTTCCAAGAATAGAACGGAACTTCTTTTCGTTGCTTCCTTGATTTCCTTTTCTATGCAAGCCGTTGAGATTGAATATTCTTTATGATGCGTGATTGAATATTCTCTATAGATCTTCTATACTGATTGATTGTTCTTCTATACCGATTGATTGATGCCTTCCGTAAATAGCTGAATCGAATATCTGTTTTTCATGAAACTCGCAATCACAACATATTTACTCCTTGATTCTTGCTTCTGGATCTTGACTCGCACGTTTGACTCCTTGAATCGTGCTTTCAGATTTTCTGTTAGAATTTTTCCAATTCTTGTGACTTCCTTCTTTGGGATTGACTTCCAGCAATTAGAATTAAGTTATTGTCTATCATTAAAATATATATCTAATAATCTCCCCCTTTTTGATGATGACTGTAACACTCCGTAAATTCGGACTAGGTATGGACGTGCTAAATGAGTATTAATGTGACATCTTAGACATATAAAGTCCTATCGGGATGAGTATGGGTAAAAATAGCTGTTTTGGAATCAAGACGGAAAGTGAGGTGCATAAGATTCGATAAAATCGATGAAGTTTATGGAAGGTCTGTCTTCTAGAAGGATTTCGTGGAATTACGTTGGGAATTTGGGAAAACGTAAAATAGGAAAGTTGTAGCCCTTTGAAATAGATTTTCAACAATATTTTGTGGATCGCGAACGGATTTTTGATCAAAATGTTATGCGCGTTTTACTAGATAATGCGCAGTATGTGCGCCTAGATGGTCCCGTGCGCGGCCGCGTACTTGTGGCAGTGCTGCTGCCCTACTGCACATTCAGGTGCGCGGTTGGGCGTTCAGCTGCATGGGGGCACACCCGGGAAGCCGTTTTAAAAGCCCTACTTCGTCCCCCACACCCCAAAACACAAAAACTTGCTCTAAAAAGGGAAGCTCTCAAGAACCAACTTCCTCCATGGTCTCTTTATCATCCAAGGTAAGTTTTAATAATGATTCTAAGTTAATTTTAATTACCCAACACCTTATTAACATGGATAACCCTTCAAATCATTAGATATTTGATCGGGACATCATTGTTGAGAGAAGAAACCTTATAACTCGGATTCAAGAGGATTGAACGTTAAGAAGGTAATATCTTCACCCTCTAATTGATTATAGCATTGGATTAATGATTATAGACTACAAGTTCATGAGATATGGGTTGATGATTTTGATAGAAAAGCATGGACGATTATAGGTTTGGATTGTTGATGTTGATTATTGATTAAGGGTGTTATTTATCTTATAGGTGATGAAGAATGGTATTGATTATAGCAATTGAAGATTTTAGAATTTTCTAGGAGCAAGAGAATAGGTTGTTGGGTGTAGAAACACCATTAATAAGGACTATGAAGCTTTATATCCATCAAGTGTTTGATAAAATATCTAAGTGACCAAAACATGAGTATTATTGCTAATATGGAATCCCTTTGACTTGTATTGATATAGATTAAAGTTGAAAAGGTTAGCGAATATTGTATTAAGCTCAAGAGCAGGAAGTTAAGGTATGTGAGGCTAACTCTCTATGTTTGGGAATGTTAATGATTCTCCCTACACTACGTTTATTTTACAACGTTACTAATTGCCTCTGAAATATAGCTAAGCTTAGTGCCTTGAATAGTTATAGAACTTCTATTCTCTAGCTTCGTAATTCATTCATGACTTTCATTATGAATGTTGTGAGCTCAGTGCGTAATCAATATAGACTTGTGTTTGATGCACATGAGTCTCAGTCTAGATTACTCAGCATGTCATACACAGTTGAAGTTTCAGTTTTCATAACCAGTTCATGAATACATGTCTCGGTCCAGTTCTATTTAGCATTCAAGTATCATGTAACTTAGTATGGTTCAATATTTCAGTATCATGTATTACAGTACGATTCTCAGTTCCTATTTTTAAATCCCTGAATGTTGAATATCTGGTTTTGGGCCCGAGGCTGCAGTTTATGCTTTATGCATGTTTGGGCCTGAGGCTGCAGTTTATGCTTTATGCATGTTTGGGCCTGAGGCCACAGTTTATGCTTTATGCATCTTTGGGCCTGAGGCCGCAGTTATGTATATGTATATTTGGACCCGAGGCTGCAGTTTGTGTACATATATATTGGTCCTGAGGCCGCAGTTTATTTATTCAGATAAACAGGTTGTTTATCATTCAGAAGTGGGATTATTCTTATCCTTACTTTCTTTGTTCAGTTCAGTTATCAGTAATCATTTCAGTTATCAGTTATCAGTTATCATTTCAGTTATCAGTTATCAGTTATCAGTTATCAATTATCAATTATCATTTCAGTTTAAGTTTCAACAGTTATCATTTCAGTTATCAATTATCAATTCTCAGTTATCAGCTTAGTATCAGTTTTGACATTTTTATTTCTTTCTTTCAATTGCTTTACATACTAGTGCAATTCAAATGTACTAACGTTCCTTTTTGCCCGGGGACTGCATCTCACGATGTATGTAATGATTTATAGGTTGACGATTAAGAGTACTAGGATTCTCGTACCAGCTATTTGGTAAGCCCCAGTTCTTTTAGGGCATTATCATTACCTTACAGTCTTCAGTATTTTTAGACAGTCAGTGTTTTCAATACTTCATTAGAGGCTTCATAGACTAGAGTAACAATTAGACAAAGTAGCATGCTTTTCATGTTAAGCTATGTTGGCTACAAATATGTTTCATAATTGTATTAGTATTTTCGCACTTTGATTTATATCATTTAAACTTTCAGTATATCAAAATGTGTAAGTTTATCTTTCGCATTCAGTATGTTATGATATCACATGTTGATTCAGCCAGCCAGTTGGTTCGCTCGGTCACATGTAGTCAGGCACCGGGTGTCGTGTTACGTCCAGGCCCAGGTTCGGGACGTGACAATGACAAAAAACTTAATTCATTTTACTTTCCTGTTTATAGACTCCTTTTCCGTGGCTTTAGTAGGCTCCCCCTAAGCTTGTTGTCGGGTACTTTGAGTCGACTCCCCCTTATTCAGATGCCCAATAGTTGAACAATAGTTGACTTTTGTTCAGTTAGTCGACTGAACCACGCCCTGCAAGTTAGTGATACTCTATTCTCCACCTTTGGCATCAATCAAAAAGAGGGTTAAGCAAGTATAACTACTAGTAGATAAAACATGCAAGCAAAAAAAATTATCCAGAGAGACCTAAAGAAATTATCTAAACAACCAACACAGATCATCAACAGAGGAAATAGGTAAGGGTGTTGCAGATAGCTTATTTGAGGTGATCAAAGCTTGCGTTCATTGTGACTGAGATTCCATCAACACGATCATGAACTTCTTTAAAGCTTTCACTGCATTTTCTGCGATTTTCAGCACCATGACTCTTAGCTTGGACACGTCAGATCTTGTTTCCTTTGCAACTACATAGATGTCTCCAACTGAGGTCTGGGTGGCCAGGAATTACTCTTTAACGGTAGTCAGCTTGTCATCAAGTGCATCTATCTTTTCAAGTAACTCCGGATTGTTGACAGCAGTCTGAGAAGTATCAACCTTTACCTTGGAACTGGAGGGAATCACTTTGGCTTCAATTTCCTGCTTCTTTATCCAAGTATCATCCACAACAACATATCGCATGCTAATAAACGCCCTATTGTTATAACACTTGGAAACAAATATATAGGGATAGTTTGAGAGGGGTATATTAAAGACCTCGAGGAGGTGAGTGATGACCATCATGTAGGGTAGACTCGAAGGATCTTCAGCACATTCAATCATAAAATTTATTACCCAGGAGGAGTGTTTCACTTTGTGCTTGGTGAGAAGATAGTAGACCAAAAAGGTGTCCCTTTGAGATAGTGTGGTGTAGAAACCTGTTCTGGGAAAAATTGTGGTGGCAACAATATGGGCAAGAATACGGGGTTCAAAATTAATGTCACTAGGTCCTAATTGATCTGGCAGAGGATCAGACAGGGAATCAACAAGACATTATTTGGCTTGTTCAAAAGACACTTCAAAATCATCAGGCCACGAGTTTTTAAATAGAGCAGAGTAGCCAGAACAGATATTTGCGTAGAATATACGAACCAGATCTTCATAGATTTTTGGAGGGGTTAGGGCAAAGAAATTTTCCCATGAAAAGTGAAGAAATTTTTTACCTTGCATTTTAAGGCTTCCATCTCTTCTAGGTTGATGATTCTTCCATGAGCAATTGAGTTTCCTTTGAAGGAGACAAATTTATCTTTGTTGGGAGAATCCCAATAGTTTAATTCTAACTCTAGCGCACTGTCCAGGTCTATCTTCACCTTCTTTAGAGTGAACGCTTCTACTTCTTCTTCCATGGGTCGCTTTCCTAGTGCCTTTTCCGATCGAGCATCATCAAAAAGGTTTTCTTGAGAATAAGAGAAACCCTCAGAGTGGTCAGAGCCTATAGTGACTGGTTCTGATGATTGAGAATGGGGTTTCCCTTTGGACCAGGTGCTTTTGCGAGTGGAGGCAAAGGGATTTTTCAAAGCTTTAGCATTAGAGAGTTTGAGTGAAGGTTGTACAGAGAAGACTCAAAGAAGAGGCAGACTTATAGAGATGGAGGGAGGAGTTAAGAGACAAGAATAAATCGACGTGACTGATGGGGCAGAGAGAGCCAATAGACACCACTGATTGATTCAGTTTCCATCTCAGTAAACCAAAAAAGGCAGAAAAAGTGCTAAAAACGGAGGCGCTTAATTAATGTTACATGCGGTAATAATGAAGTACACGACTCAAAAGATTTTTTACCAAAATTATTAAAACATGTTATCTTTGAAAGGTACCAAAATTTCAATGCCTTATTTTGAAAAAGTAATAATGCCAAGTAAATCCCTAAGGAATTGAAACCTGTCTTCTAGAAGAGACTTAGTAAAAATATCCGCTAATTGATTTTCAGTGCTAACAAACGATAATTCAATGTCACCTTTAAAAACATGGTCTCTAATGAAATGATGCTTGATATCTATATGCTTTGTTCTAGAATGATGTACATGATTTTTTGAAAGACAGATGGCACTAGAACTATCGCAGAAAATTTTAACAGGCTTAAACGAAAGATCATAGTTACTTAGTTGATGAGTCATCTAAAGTAGTTGAGCACAACATTGTCCAACGACAATGTATTCATCTTTAGTTGTAGATAATACAACTGGTCCTTGTTTCTTATTGTTCTAGGAAATAAGCGATTTTCCAAGTAGTTGACAAGTTCCACTTGTGCTTTTTCTGTCATCTTTATCTCATGCAAGGTCTAAGTCCGAAAAACCTTCAAGCTTAAAATTATTAAGATGTGGATACCATAATCCGTATGATGTAGTTACAATAAGATATCTAATAATTCATTTCACATCTGTTAAATGTGACTCCTTGGGAGCTGCTTGGAACCTGGCACATCTGTACACACTAAACATTATGTCAGGACGACTAGTAGTTAAATAAAGTAGAGATCCAATCATTACACGATAATTTGATTCATCCATTCATTTTCCTTCCTCATCTTTGTCAATAGATGTAGCTCGACACATGGGAGTCCCAAGTGCCTTGGCATTGCTCATTCCGAATTTTTGTATCAGTTCCTTCGTGTACTTTGTCTGACATATAAAGATTCCTTCATCTGATTGATGAATTTGAAGTCCAAGGAAGAAAGTCAATTCTCCCATCATGCTCATTTAAAACTCACTTTGCATGGAATATGAGAATTCCTTTCATAGAATAGGGTTAGCATTTTCAAATATAATATCATCAGCATAGATTTGAAAAATGAGTTTTCCTGAAGATGACCTTTTGATGAAGAGGGTAGTATCAATCTTACCTCTTGAGAATTCATGACTGACCAAAAATGAGCTTAGTCTTTCATACCAAGCTCTAGATGCTTGTTTTAGCCCATAGAGAGCCTTAGTCAACTTAAACACATGATAAGGAAACTGTGAGCTTTCAAAATTAGGAGGTTGTTAACATAAACCTCCTCATCAATGAAGCAATTTAAAAACGTACTTTTAACATCGATTTGAAATAATTTAAAACCTTTAAAAGAAGCATATGCTAGAAAAATACGAATTGATTCTAACACTTCTACCGGAGCAAAGGTTTTATTATAGTTGACTCCTTCCTGTTGAGAGTAGCGCTGGGTGACTAGCCTTGCTTTGTTCCGAATAACTTTACCTTCTTCATTTAATTTGTTTTTGAATACCCACTTGGTTCCTATGATTGCTGCATTTGCTGGTTTGGGCACCAATGTCCAAACTTAATTTTTGTCAAACTAATCAAGTTTGCATAGCATGTATCCAACTTGAGTCTTTCAGAGCTTCATCAACTTTATTTGACTCTATTTGGGATATGAGTGCAATATTAGCGTTTTTCTTTAGAGCTCCTCTTATTTTCATTCCATTAGTTGGATTTCTAATGATAAACTTCTGAGGATATTCTAGTTCGCTTCTCCTTTCGTTTGGTACTACTTCAGTACGTTGAGCAGTCGACTCATTCTAAGGTTGATCATGCTCACTGATGTCTTCATTAGTCGACTGCGGAATTTCAGTTGTACTGTCAGCAGATTCTTTTAAAATCATTTGTTCACTTATCTTTGGCTGATTTTGACTGATCTATTCATCACTTGCAAAATCTCCTTTTTTGGCCACAGAGTTATTATCATCAAAAATAATATGAACTGATTCTTCTATGCATAAAGTACGCTTATTATAGATTCTAAAAGATCTACTATTATTCGAGTGACCGAAAAATATACCTTCATCACTTCTTGGGTCATACATACTAAGATTATCCTTACCTAATTGTGGACAAAATATTTGCTTCCAAAGGGATGAAAGTATCCAATACTAGATTTCTTATCTTTTCATAGTTCATATGGAGTCTTCTTTAAAATTGGTCAGATTAAGCACCTATTGAGAATGTCACATGTTGTAATAACTGCTTCTTCCCAGAAGTGATCTGGTAGGGATTGTTCTAGTATCATGATTCTTTCCATATCCTACAGAGTTCTATTTTTATGTTCAATCAATCCATTTTGTTGTGGTGACCTTAGTGCTGAGAAATTATGAGTGTATCCTCGATCATTTCAGAATTCCTCAAATGCTCTGCTTTCAAATTCTCCTCCACGATCACTCTGAATAGTTGAAATAAGGTACCCCTTTTCTCTTTCTATCTTTTTGCAGAAAATCTCAAAGTTCTTTAGAATTTCATCTTTGTGAACCAGCAATATTACCCATGTAAAACGTGAGTAGTCGTCCACAATAACAAAAGGCATACATTTTTCCTCCTATACTAGCTGTTCTAGTTGGTTCAAAGAAGTCCATATGCAGTAGTTGAAGTGGCTTGTTAGTGAAACAATATCCTTGGGTTTGAAAGAATTTCTAGTTTGCTTACCAAGCTGACATGCAACACATACATGATTTCTAGAGTAGTTTAGCTTTGGAAGACCAATGACCAAATCATATTTGGAGAGTTTTTCAATTAAATGTATGCTGGCATGACCAAGATTTTTGTGACAAAGCCAGGGATCGTCAGTAATGGATGCAAGACAGATATGACTTTCCAAATTATCAATGCAATCTAAAATGAAGACATTTCCATACCTCTTTCCTGGAAGAATGATTTTACCTGATTCATCTTCAATAGCACAACCAGCTTTCTTCAATTTCACGTCATATCCAGAATCACATAGTTGGCTTATGCTTAGCAGATTCTAATTTAGTCAGTCAACAAGATAAACTTTAGTGATTTCACAGTTGTTATTAAACAGAACAGTTCCGATACCGATAATTTTTCCTTTTGAATCATCACCAAACTTAACGTTTCCTCCATTAATTTTGGTAACTTCCTTGAAGAGATTTTTGTCGCCCGTCATGTGACTGGAACACGCACTATCGAGATATCATTTTCCTTTTTAACTTTTCCTATGGTGTTCGTGCAAAGAAAGATTATTACCTTCTTTTAGGTACCCAAATTTGCTTGGGTATTTATTGGTTAGTTCTACCAGGATCGGTGCTATTTTTTGATTTCCAAATCCATCCCGAGACATTTGATTTACGAAATCTAAAAAAGGAATATTTGTGTCCAGCCTATTATAGTAATGACACACAGGGGTTGATCCAGTTTTTGACCTTCCACTTATGTTAGTACTTGTGGACTCTGTTCTGGCATGTCTTTTTCCAGTTGACTTGTAAGTCACTTGGTTGGACTTGACAGAACTGTAACTGATAGACTTGCACATGCCATTAAGTTTTATTTGGAATTCTTGAACCTCATCTTGAAGTACATGTCTTTCGATCTCACATACTTCAAGTTTAAGTTCCCAGTCCTTCTTTTCCCTATTGAATCTCTTTAATTTATTTAGTAATTTTTGAGACTCTTTTAGGGTAAGATCAAGAATATCATGCAATTTGTTACATATATCACACTTATAAGGTTTTACCTCACTTGTTTCACCTTGTGCCGTGAAGCAATTTTCAGTGTCTTCTTTACGGTCGTCGTCTGGTGTATCTTCATCAGTCCAGCATCTAGAGTATTTGTTCATATCATTTTTCAAAACTGTCATGAAACATAGATTTGTTATTTCTTCATGTTCTGAACTATCTTCATCGCTCCAGCTTCCGAAACCTTTGTTTTTGTTGAACCCTCTGGAGACTCTCCTCTTAAGATCTGGGCATTCAGCTTGAACATGTCCATACCTTCCACATTCAAAGCATTTTTCGTCATTTTTGTCTTTTTCATTGTATTGCCTGGTTCGTTTAGATGACATCCTTCTCTTCTTTGTGTTTATGTGTCTTCTCATCAATCCATTCATGTTTCTTGACACCATGGCAATTTCTTCTTCAAGAGCTTCTGGATCATTATCACCATCATTTTCAGGATCTTCAGTTGTAGTTTTGAAAGCAACTTTTGCTTCTTTTCTTCTTGACGAGTTTTCTTGAGATGAGTTTTCTCAAATGGTACAAGATCTCCTCGTAGTTCATCATATGAAACCTTGTCTAGGTCTTGAGATTAGAGTGCAACTACCTTTGTCTGCCATGTAGTAGGCAAACTTTTCGGGATTTTTCGAACTTGATCACCACTTGAGTAGGGTTTACCAAAGGCTTTCAGATCACTAATGATTTTGCTGAATCTTGCAAACATCTCATCAATGGATTCTCCTTCTTTCATTTGGAAGAGTTTATAATCGTGAACCAATAGATTTATCCGAGTTTCTTTCACTTTGCTGGTTCCTTTATAGGTAACTTTAAGTTTGTCCCACATTTCCTTGGCGGTATCACAACTTGAAATTTTCTCGTACTCTTCTCCACTAATGGCATTATAAAGCAAGTTTCGTGTCTTAGCATTAACTTGAACAACAACCATTAGTTCGTCTGTGTATTCATCTATATCTTTAGGGTCAGCGGGTGGTTGAGCTGCTGCTGGTAGTGGATAATTTCCTTTTTTGATAACACGCCACACTTTGACATCATAGAACTTTGCATAAATTTCCATGCACACTTTCCAGTGAGAAAAATATTGTCCATTGAAATATGATGGCCTGACTTGCGAGGTTCCCTCTTGAAAGAGTGCTCCAATAGTTACTTGATTTGCCATGGTCTTTTCTCACAAGATGTTAAGCAAAAATATGAGACCTGCTCTGATACCAATTGAAAGTGTAGGGGGAGGGGGTGAATTATAATCTTTTCTTTTATGAGGTAGTCGACTAACTTGTGTTCTAGTCGACTGTACTTTTTGATATGAGATGTAAACTAAATACAGGAAAATCAACTGCAGGATGTTTTATACTGGTTCGAATTCAGAATGAATTCTACATCCAGTCCCCTTAGGTTACAATGGTGTTCTTTTACAAGTATGAAGTTGCTTAGTACATATGGGTTGGTGTTGTTATACACCAACAACTTCGTCACTTTGTTCTTTCCTCTCTTCTTGATACAATGTCTCACCAGTAATTTTTCTCTCTTTCTTCTCTCCCTAGTTACACAGTGAATCTATAGCAAACTACAATGCTTGTTTGAAGTAGAACAAAGAGATTGATATTAGTTCGATCAAAGTATATCCTTCCTTTGCGTCTTCTGTAGTGTGTGTGTGTGTCTATATATATATATATATATATATATATATAAATGAGAGCTGGTCTCCGTTCTTCGCGGCGTGATAGTTCCATGTCTGAAAGGCAACCCAAGGGAATTCCATCTTCTATAGTTCTATGCAAGCCATTGAGATTGAATATTCTCTGTGATGCGTGATTGAATATCTCTGTAGATCTTCTATACAGATTGATTGATTTTTTATACCAGTTGATTGATGCATTCTGTATATAGCTGAATCGAATATCCGTTTTCCATGAAACTCGCAATTACAACATATTTACTCCTTGACTCTTGCTTCTGGATCTTGACTCGCACGTTTGACTCCTTTGATTCTTGCTTTCAGATCTTCTGCTAGAATCTTTCCAATTCTTGTGACTTCCTTCTTTGGGATTGATTTCCTGCAATTAGAATTAAATTATTGTCTATCATTAAAATATATATCTAGCACATATCGTATAAGATTTATTAAAGGGAAAAACGCTTATCAGGTATTTCTTCATTCTCAAGACTCGAAGACCCGAGATTTATGTTGGCTAAAATATCTCAAAGCTACTCTTAACATAGTGTGATATTGTCCACTTTGGACCAAGGCCGCGCGATTTTTCAAAAGCCCTCACACCATTAAGAGTTTTCAACTCCTTATAAGTAGATCATGTGAGACTTTTTCACACACCCAACAACCTATAGTTAAAGTGGAGGATCCATCAGTCCCGCCACATCTTATTGTGGTACAGTGTAAAACAAATAATACACTATCAGATCATCTAAGTATAACTACAAAATAATAAATGGGATTAGTAAACTAGAAGATAAAGCAAGTTGCTTACTAAAACAGGTTAAAAATCTATACTGAGAGTATAAAGTTTTTATACTATCAACTGATTTAAGTTAAAATCCTTATTTCTAAACCTCAATGGGCTCCCGAAAGGGAGACTTATTTCAATAATGTATTGGATAACCAATGCAATAACTTCTCCTGTTCCTTTTGAAACATGACAAATGGGGTTGAAATCACTACATTCATTTTTCCCTTTTCTTTCTAAACATGTCAAATGTGTTTCAAATCAATAATTACAATCAATTTTCCCAGTTCTTTTGAAACATATCAGATGTGGTTGACGTGAATACATCCCTAGCATGAAAGGATAAAGGAAGTACATGCTTTAAATTAAAGATTGTGGTCAATCAGGCCAAGAGTGGAAGTTGTTGCTTTTCATTTATCTAAATTTAGCGGGTAGAATTATTCAATACTTGTGCTTGTAAGAAATAATAAATACTCAATAAAATAATCGATCGATATTTGTACAAGATGACCTGAACATCACCATTATAAATAGATCGTGTTAAGGTTGGAATTATTTTTTTTCCCTTTCAAAAGCCCCTACCAATAGATTATTAACCCAAAAAGTATATAATTAAGAGGTGGACATTTTGCCCAACCTCTCCATCCTAATTAAGGAATGGACAACGTCAATCCTATACAACTGGATATCCCAAATTATAAAGTCTATAGAGAAAACTAAAGTCTAGCGCAAAAGTTAAATGAGAACTCCTCCTTTACCACGATTACAAGAGTGGAATTTAGAATTTAGAATTGAAATAAATCAATAGGTCTGAAAACTAATTAATTTTGATGAAATTGCTTACGATGAATTCTTAAAAGAAATTAGGTTCTTTTTGGATAACTTTAAAGGAATTATATTAATTCTGAAATATACTTGTTTACTCTCAAAATCGAATAACAATTAAATTTATAAGTGATTTTAAAGATACGCGGATTAATTCGATACAAAGTGATAAATTAAGTTACTATTGAACAAACAAAGATAGAATAAATTCAAACCGCACGAGGAGGATAGTTCCAGCCTTATTGAAATATTTTTTCCCGAGCCGAGATCGCCACGACCGACACCAATGGAAAAGAGAAAAGAACTAGTGATAGAGAAAATAACGATATATTACTTTGGTATACGTGTTACAATGACTTTAATGAATTATTAGATCCCCTTTATATAGTAGGGGAATTCTATTCTAGGTACAACTCTATAAAAGGTAAAACATCCTCCGATTAACTGATTGCCGGTTCTTCATCGATACGTGCCGAGATCCCCGTCGTGATATTTGGCTGGTCACGGATATTACGACCTTCCGTTGGTCATGCCTGATTGTCTGACAATGTTCTTCAAAGTCGTTCAAGGCTAAGACTGAATCCGAACCGTGACCCCAATATTCTCGAAGGCGGGCGTCGTTCCCCCGGATTCTGACTTAATGAGACCTTTGCCTCGATCTCGTTCCCCTGTCATCATGTCTCGTGCTTGGCTTATTTTATCGGAGACCGGGGTGTATCATGAGCCCGGTTTTGACCGTATACAGATAGTCTCCTCGTTTCTCAGAGAGTAAACGACGAGAAACGACATGAGCTCCCGACTCTTACTTCGACCCATCGCGGCAGAAACGACAAAACATCTGAAACATCTCGTTAGTCATGTCATAATGGCATTAAATGCATGTCAGCTGCTGGTCGGCCGTCCCTGGACGTGAAACGTCGCTGAACTCCTATAAATACCCCCTCTTCTCTCCATTCTTCACTTTACATCAAACCTTCTACCCTCGTACCCTAAAGATTTTAACACTCTTTAGCACTTTTACCCTCGTTACTCAAGCTCCTTTGCAAAATGTTTTACCCATCTTCTTCTCAAGCCAACAAGCATAATCCTTCAACTTCCTTTCTTTCTTCATCTTTTCCAGATTTTACTCCATTTTTACTTTCTAAAAGAATGGCAAAGACTTCCAAAACCGTTCCCCAAAAAGAATCTCCTTCTACTTCGAGGCTGGTCACTGAGGCCGAGGAGACCGTTCCAGGTGTGGCCGTTGATGAACCAGTACCCGAACCCCGCTTGAAAATATTCGTCCTCGGGGGATGCTCGGTCAATGACGATTTCAAGGTTGAAAAGCCTTCTTCCGTACAGAGTCGGTGTGAGGAGGCCTCGAGATACATCTGCTCAATTATCGAAGAGGTCGTCCCCACGGTCCGGAAAGACTGCAACTGGGCTGACAAAGATATCGTGGTCCCCGACCCTAAAGAGGCCATTACCACCCATGTCTAGGGATATCTAAGTGTTTACACTTATGCCTTTACATTGGGCCCGGTAGATTCGGTCATTTTAGACTTGTGCAAGAGGTACAACATGTGCCTAGGACAGATTCATCCATCTTTGTGGAGGATCGTGATCCTCCTCCGATTTTTTGTGAACAAAATCGATGGGTGATCGTTCACCGTCGATCATCTACAGCACTTATACAGTCCCCGAATCTTCCGGGGAGACTGATAAAGCTAGTACGTTGGGCCAGCAAAACTCCATTCTCGAGCATTGATGAGGACAGGGATCGGGGTTGGCAAGGGAGTTTTGTTCGAGTGAGGACCGCCAACCTGGTACCTGCCGAGTGGAAGTCGTTCCCCGAAAGGTGGAATGCAACACGTAACTATTCCCTTTAAGCATTGATTTTATGACGTATTTTCCCTTTTCTCATCGATGCTTGTTATGTTGTAGCCCTTTCTCAGGTTCCGGATGCTATCCCTCGACTCAAGGAGTGGGTCGAGGGAATCGTATCACAGATGCCCTATTCCGAGCGCTCATGGCGCAAAATTTCAAAAGGACATTGGGAGGCCCGTTCCCATGGTAAGGTCTTCTTCCCAAACAAGTCGTAGTGAATCTTTTTATTCTAACATCATGTTCTTATCTCTTGTACTTTCCTTTGCAGGTTTGCCTAAAAACGTCAAGCTTAGGACCTCGGTTGGGGATGAGGACTTGCCCGTTGAGTCTCCTGATTCGGGGCAAGCCGGAGAGAAGAAGAGGAAGAGGGCTCCGAGTTCCCTTAGCTCGGAGAAAAAGAAAACAAGAAGAAGGCTAGTGCGCAAGTCAAAGGAAAACACCAGCTCCCGAGCACCAGCTTCGGACTTGCTTTATCGGCTGAGGGACGAGTTCGAGGGGTAAGAGCCTTTTGTTTTTGTGGCCCATGAGCTGTTGCCCCCCCAAGAGTAGGGGGCTGTGAACCAGAGACCCGTTTGAGGCCGATCTGCCTCAAACCAAGGAGGTCGATGAGGAGATTGGGGTTGAGGCTTCCCAGGATGCGGCTAGTGCCCCGAAGGAGGCACTTGGTGTGATAGACACCACCGATTCACCCTCATTACCGATTCTATATACAACGAGGCCCAAACTATGAAGGAATGACCGAACGAGAGGGCCCATGGAGCGGACGATCCCCTCCACTGCATTTTTGATGGCGTGGATTTCACCACCACGGAGGACGTCACCGGATTAGGTAACCTAGAGGTACCGAGGAAAAATCCGTCCTCAGGGGCAGGTGGGCTTAATCTAGCCCGAGACTGGTCAACCGGTTCCCTGCACCGAGTGCGGATCCTGATTGGAAGCGGTCTATTATCATCCCCACTCCGGAGGATGCCCGGGTTCTTTCCACCCCCGTAGGGATAGCTAGTTACTGCCAGTGCCTAGTTACGGAGGAAGACCAGGCCAAAATTAATGAGGTAGACTCGCCATGCCTGTTCAACGAAGCACAATAGGCGCTGAACCGGGTAACTCTCGATAATCCCTGATGATTCCAATTTTTCTTCTGATATTTGAACTAATTTTTTGATAACTCTAATATCTTTCCTCGTGTTTGCAGGCCTCAGTGCTCTACCATGAGACCTTCCTTCGGTATCGAGACAAGTTGATCTAGCTAGAGGCAGAAGCCAAAGAGCTTGCTGAGAAGAGAGACACGTACAAACTTCTCAGTGAGCAACGTGAAGGAGAGGCAAAGAGCCTTCGAGCTGAATTGGACGTAGTTGGGAAAGAACACGCCGACCTAGTTGAACAAGTAAAAATCATTGAACTTAGTGACGGCGAGCTAGACACGGTGACTAATGGTCAAAACCCGCAGGTCCAACAGAAGATTTATCGGATCGACCAACTTCGGGCCGAGATGGATATAATCAAGGTCTAGGCCGAAGAGTGGAAAGCAAGATGGACCGCTTTGCCTCAAAAAAGGAGACTTCCCATGCGTAATTGGTCTCGTCGGAGGCCCAACTTTGAGCGACGAGGGAGAAGGTTGAGGCACGTTCCCAGAAAGTTGAGGAGCTTCAGCTTCTGTTGCCGATCGAGAGACCCTCGTCAAGGAGCTTAAAGCGGCCAAGTCGTTGGCTGAAATAATCAATGCCAATGGCGATGAGATGGTGGCCCAGTACAAAGCCGATGCCGAGGCAGCCTAGGACCGCCTGAAAAACGTTGTCAAATATGTAAAGTGGCAGTCCGGAAGGGAGGCCCTCGAGGAGGTTCATGCTCGGGGTTTTGATTTATCGGCCGAGATCGAAAGTTCTAAGGGGCTCGAGGCCGAGGCCAAGAAGTTGGCGTATCCTGAGGACGAAGAAGACTCCAAGTGTTCAGGCGGATACAGGGGCGAAGAAGACCCTGATGGTCCCGGTGATGAGGCGGGCTCCGGTGAAGACCAGGCTGTTTAGGTGCCTTGTAGATTTTTCTTTGTTTTTGCACCTTTGTACTCTTTGTTGAGGCCGTTTGGCCTTTGTAAATATCTTATATATATATATATATATATATATATATATATATATATATACAAGGCTCCTTTTCCCTTCGACAGTTTTTAAGCTTGTTTCCTTTCGCTCTTTTCTTTATGATCGTAAAGATATCGAATGCCTTAGAAAGTAATAATTAGGTCTTGTTCGGAGGTTCGAACATGCCTTGTTCTCGATATTAGTTTGCTTAAGACTTGTGGGGGGCTTGGTGTAACCATTAGCTTTTCCCAAAGTACTTAGAATATTTTAGGTTACAATTTGCCGAGGGTAGCCTTTTGAACCTATTTAGAAATTTTGAAGGCCTTATGTTTTGGTTACTAGTCTCATATGTCTCCAAGCTATTCTATGACGGCCGTAGCCTTTCTAGTTCGGGTGTTGCCCAGTGGGCTTGTTACCCCGAGTCATCCGGGTTTACCCAAGACAACTCTCCCCGAATGGGGATGGTCGTAGCCTTTAATGTTCGGGCACTGCCTAATATGGTTTGTGCCCCCAGGCTTCGTTATCCCGGGCCGTCCGAACCTGCCTTGGGCGGCAGTCCCCTAGTGAGGCGGCCCTTGGGCTCGACATCTTTAGGGGACCAAATGTAAGAAAGAAGAAATTTTTAAGGGACCAAATATTTATCCGCAAGGTAGAAACTTCCTTTCATTTTTGTGCGTAATATACAAGGTTACATATGTGTACAAGCTTTGTGTCAAGGATCAAGCGGTCTATGTTGGGCAGGGTTTATTTGATTGTTTGGCCCTTATAGTAAGTCCTATCAATCGATCCTAGATTATTCGAGCACAAAGTTTCTTTCCTTGCTAAAATCATTATCCGAGGCTGATGCCCCTCAGTGTTAGAGGTCGATCATAGAGAAACCTCAGATACTGTTGATGTTATACTTAACACCAGTTCATAACCGGTCTTCGATTCTAAGTTAGCACGATCTACTGTTGCCTCATTAAAACCCTTGCCAGAAAACCCATTTGGGACAAAACCGGTTCAAGGGAAAAAGAGTGCAACACGTGCTTTCAGGCCTAAAAATTGTATCATTCTTTGACGGTCACCTGTAAGTGTTAGTCCAAAATGTAAATGAATAAAATAAATGAATAGAGTCGTACCTTAGCAGTAGTATCGTTTCAAGTGAGTTATGTTCCACTTGTTCAGTAGTCGCTCACCGTTCATTGCTCCGCGTTTGTACGATCCTTTTCCAGTGATCTCGATGATGTGATACGGACCTTCCCAGTTCGGCCAGGCTCGTATTCATGGCCTCATTGTTTGACTCTTCAGTCGTATATCGGAACCTGAGACTTGGTTCTCCCTCTTCGATCGGTATTAGAGATTCGACACCGTAAACCAACGAGAATGGGGTGGCCCCTGTACTGGACTTCGAGGTCGTACGGTTTTGCCCATATGACTTTGGACAAGATTTCTTTCCATTTCCCTTTGGCGTCAGTCAATCTCTTTCTGAGGTTTTGGAGTATGGTTTTGTTTGTGGACTCTGCTTGCCCGTTCCCACTAGGGTGATAGGGTGTTAATAGAATCCTTTTGATCCTATTGTCTTCGAAAAACTTTCTTACTTTGCTACCGAAGAATTGCTTCCCATTGTCGCATACGATCTCAGCCGGAATTCCGAACTGGCATATTCTGTGGTCCCAGATGAAATCAATGACTTCCTTCTCCCTGATTTTCTCAAATGCCTGGGCTTCCATCCATTTATAAAAATAGTCAATCATAAACAATATAAATTGAGCCTTACTGGGTGCCCATGGAAGGGGGCCGATGATGTCCATCCCCCATTTCATGAACGGCTAGGGTGATAGGACCGAATGTAGCAGCTCCCTGGGCTGATGAATCATCGGAGCATGCCTTTGACACCCGTCGCATTTTCGTATGAACTCCTTAGCGTCCTTTTCCATGTCGATCCAGTAGTAGTCGGCTCTGATTATTTTTCGAACTAATGATTCGGTGCTCGAATGATTTTCGTAGGTGCCTTCGTGGAATTCCCTCAGAACATATTCGGTGTCTTCTGGTCCTAGACATATTGCGAGTGGGCCATCGAATGTTCTCTGGAACAGGGTACCATCTTTTGACAAGTTGAATCGGGTCGCCTTCGTACGCAGAGTCCTCAATTCCTTAGGGTCTGAGGGCAGCTTTCCGGTCTTCAGATACTCTATATATTTGTTTCTCCAGTCCCAAGTTAGGCTTGTTGAGTTTATCTTGGCGTGATCTTCTTCCACTACCGATCTCATGAGTTGTATGACCGCCCCCGAGGTACATGTTGTAGAGTCCACTCCTTGAACCGATATAACGTTACCTGCAGTTTATCCATGTATCTTTGCATTCGCTCATCTCTAACTTCGAATGTCCTATTAACTTGGTTCACCACAAGGAGGGAGTCACACTTAGCTTCGATCACCTCTGCCCCTATGCTTTTGGCCAGTTCGAGACCTACAATCATGGCCTCATACTCGGCCTCGTTGTTAGTCAATTTTATAGTCCTAATAGATTGTCTAACTATATTACCTATTGGTGGCTTCAATACAATGCCAAGTCCAGACCCCTTTACGTTTGAGGCGCCGTCCGTAAAGAGGGTCCATATTTCCAAAGAAGTCCCCGAGTTTAACAACTCTCTCTCGACCTCGGGTATTAGGGCCGGTGTAAAGTCGGCCATGAAGTCTGCCAAAATTTGAGACTTGATGGCGGTTTGGGGCCGATATTCGATATCGTACCCGCTGATCTTAACGACCCATTTGGCTAATCATCCAGAGAGCTCGGGTTTATGCATTATATTTCTCAATGGGTAATTAGTCACAACATATATGGGGTGACATTGAAAGTACGGTTTCAACTTCCTAGAGGCGCTTAACAAAGCGAGCGCCAATTTTTCTAGGTGAGGGTATCTAGTTTCGGCCTCGCCTAGAGTCCTGCTAATATAATGGATCGGAAATTGCGTACCTTCCTCTTCCCGGACCTGGACTCCACTTACCGCTATCTCAGATACTGCTAAGTACATGTATAGTTGTTCGTCTGTCTTCGGAGTATGAAGCAGAGGTGGGCTCGAGAGATACCGCTTGAGTTCCTCCAAGGCTCGTTCGCACTCCGGGTTCCATAAGAATTTATTCTTTTTCTTCAATAGTGAAAAGAACATGTGACTCTTGTCGGAGGACCTCGAGATGAATCACCCCAAGGCGGCTAGGCATTCGGTTAACATTTGAACGGCCTTGACGTTGTCAAAAACACTGATATCTTCGATGGCCTTGATCTTATCGGGATTAATCTCGATTTCCCGGTTAGATACCATGAACCCGAGGAATTTCACGGACCCGACCCCGAATGCACATTTCTCTGGGTTTAGCTTCATATTGTATTTCTTCAATATGCTGAAGGTTTCCTGAAAATGTTTCAAATGGTCCTCTGCTTATAGGGACTTGACCAACATATCGTTAATGTAAACCTCCATTGATTTTCCTATTTGTTCTTCGAACATCCGATTTACTAGGCGTTGGTAGGTGGCACCAACATTTTGTAGTTCGAATGGCATCACGTTATAATAGTAGGTGCCGTACTTAGTGATGAAGGAAGTATTTTCCTGATCGCCCGGGTCCATCCGAATTTTGTTGTACCCGGAATAAGCGTCGAGAAAACTAAGGGTCTCGTGGCCGGTCATTACATCGATCATGCGATCGATGTTAGGCAAAGGGAAATAGTCCCTGGGACACACCTTATTCAAGTCTTTATAGTCTACACACAATCTTAATTTGTTTCCCTTTTAGGGACTACTACTACGTTTGCTAACCAGTCCGGGTACTTAACCTCCCAGATGGACCCTATTTTAAGGAGTTTAGATACCTCGTCCTTGATGAACGCATGCTTGACCTCGAACTGGGGTCTCGTCTTCTGCTTGACCGAGTGGATCTTTGGGTCCAAGCTTAGCCTGTGAGTGGTTATTTTCGGCGGGATCCCTGTCATTTCAAGGTGGGACCAAGCAAAAAATTCTATGTTAGCTATAAGGAATTGAATGAGTTTTCTCCTTAGCTCGGGACTCAACCCCGTGCCCAGGTATACCTTTTGATCGGGCAAGTACTCGATCAGTACGACTTGCTTCAGTTCCTCGACTGTCGATTTGGTAGCATCGAAATTGTCGGGGGATATAAAAGACCTGGGAACCCCGTAATCGTCGTCTGCATCGTCCCCCTGCTTCTCCTGTTGGGTCGGGGCCAGTGTAGGTAATTGCTATTTGGATTCTTACTTGGCAGCTGAACCTAGACCTTTTGTCTTGGCTCACGATCAATGTCTCTTTTGGGTCTGTCACTGGCTCAGATAAGATAAACAGACCTGGAAGGGGCTCCGAGCTGATCATCTTCAACTCTAATTTTTGACTGATATCGGTTATGCACATCGGCCCAAGTTACAGATAGATATTCTACCAGATTTTGCTTCAACTATTGTGAAGCCAACGGGCTTCGAGTATTGAGTCCTTGGGTAAATGCCTGAACGGTCCAATCATCTGCAGGTCGATCCGTTCCATCTAAAAACGGGACACGAATTCTTTGAGCATCTCATTATCCATCCGTTTCACTTTGGAAAGGTCCGACTTCCTGGTCTCGACCTTGATAGCCCCGGCGTGTGCTTTTATGAAGGAATCTGCAGGCATACCAAATGAGTCAATAGAGATAGGAGGTAGGTTGTGATACCATATCATAGCTCCTTTTGACAAAGTCTCTCCGAATTCTTTCAGCAAGACATATTCGATCTCATCATCTTCTAAGTCATTCCCCTTGATGGCACACATGTATGAGGTCACATGTTCATTTGGGTCAGTTGTCCCATTGTACTTAGGAATTTCAGGCATGCAGAACTTGTTAGGGATCGGCTTCGGGGATACGCTCGAAGGGAAGGGTTTCTGAACAAATGTCTTGGAATCTAGGCCTTTCAATATCGGTGGCGCTCCGGGGATTTGGTCGACCTTGGAGTTGTAAGTCTCCATCTTCTTGTCGTTAGCTTCAATTTTCTTTTCTCCCGTTTCCACCTGCTTTTTCAATTCCTCGATAATCTTTATTATTTCGGGGTTGGTTCCGGGTTCAACTTCATTTGGCCTATCTGCGGCTGGTTCATTTCTCCGAGTGTTTCCCCGGGATGATTCGGGCTCAACTCTACTAGGAGCGCGGCTTCGGTTCTACAGTTGGACTATCGCTGCCTACTGAGCCTGCAATATTTCGAAGATCACCCGCAAGCTGATCCCATCTCCCTCACCGTCACGAGCATTTTGAGCTACTAACCGGACTCCCCCACGGATGTTGTTCTCAGGATCGGTGGGCAAATTTGTATTGATGGCCACATGTGAGCTAGCACTGATCGGGTCCGCGACCAGAATTCTATTGGGATTGGCGGGGGGCACCTCGTTACCGGGTGCTATATTATTGTTCTTGCCATGGTAGCTAGACTCAACATCCGTGTTTAGAGGGGCAGATTGGGAGTTCGACATTTTAGCGCTGACCTGAAATCAAAGGCACTTCAAAGAGCAAGTGTAAAGTGACTTGAAATTCATATCAAATCGCCACTATTATCCTTAGCCCCACGGTGGGCGCCAAACTGTTTACCCTCAAAATCGAATAACAATTAAATTTATAAGTGGTTTTAAAGATATGCGGATTAATTCGATACAAAGTGATAAATGAAGTTACTATTGAACAAACAAAGATAGAATAAATTCAAACGGCACGAGGAGGATTGTTCTAGCCTTATTGAAATATTTGCCCCCGAGCCGGGCTTGCCTCGGCCAGCACCAATGAAAAAGAGAAAAGAGCTAGTGATAGAGAAAATAATGATATATTGCTTTGGTATGCGTGTTACAATGCCTTTAATGAATTATCAGACCCCCTTTATATAGTAGGGGAATCCTATTCTAGGTACAACTCTATAAAAGGTAAAAATCCTCCGATTAACTGATTGTCGGTTCTTCATTGATATGTGCAGAGATCCCCGTCGTGATATTCGGCTGGTCATGGATATTACGGACTTCCGTTGGCTGTGCCCGATTGTCTGACAATGTTCTTCGAAGTCGTTCAAGGCTAAGACCAAATACGAACCGTGACTCCAATATTCTCGAGGGTGGGCGTCTCCCCCCCTCCCGGATTCTTACTTGATAAGACCCTTGCCTCAATCTCGTTCCCCTGTCATCATGTCTCGAGCTTGGCTTATTTTATCGGAGACTGGGATGTACCATGAGCCCGGTTTTGCCCGTATTCAATACTCTCTTTCTCTTT
This sequence comes from Nicotiana tomentosiformis, assembly GCF_000390325.3. Classification (NCBI taxonomy): domain Eukaryota; kingdom Viridiplantae; phylum Streptophyta; class Magnoliopsida; order Solanales; family Solanaceae; genus Nicotiana; species Nicotiana tomentosiformis. The sequence goes on from NC_090814.1 coordinate 34,311,688, forward strand.
CAATTCGGTGAAATTTAATATCTAATTTGGAAATACATATGCAGTCCCTTAAACTTATCTATTTTTTTTTCATATATAAGTATGAACTAAGAGTTGTTCCTATTGAACACTTGAACTCAAGTAAATCTGCGTCTGACACAAAATTCCTTGGAGGCTACAGGAAGAGATTTCACAAATACAAGCCAAAGTCCAATGACAATCCGTCAAAGTCAAGCACTATTTTAGGGAAGGCAATGGGGTCGCAGACCTACTGTTGAAACATGCCACTACTATCACTGTAAAACAAAATTACTTGAATGAAGATAACCTTCCTAATGATGTGAGAGGAATCCACTCAAAATATATATCTAATTCTCCTAAACACAAAGGAAAAGAAAAAGAAAAAGAATGAACTTCAGAGTGTTTCATATCGTCACATGGTAACAATGAGTTTCTGGAAACATGAGAAACAATAATTCTATGGTGGAATTCTCAATCAAGTACATATCTAACTCTCGCAAGTAGTTGTCCCATGAATTCTAATAACTAAAACCCACCCAATCATATTGTATACGGTTAAAACCGAGTTTGCCCGATTTTACTGTTTGACCGAGACCGGGAGTTTGCATCAAAGGATGACTCCGAAGTAGATCGGATCGAGGCACGAAGATAAGGTACCGAGATCGGGATTCGAGGCACCTTCCAAGATCGAGGCCGACAGCAATCGAGACAGAACGAGACAGGTATTGAGTAATACCGAAGATTGCGTAATATTGGAAAAGCAAGATATCCGCGACCGATCGAAGATCATGGCGGAAATCTCGGAACGGAACGAATCAAGAACGGTTGTTTAGTTAATCATGGGATTTTCCTTCTGTAATTAGAATTGTACCATATATAAAATTTCTCTACTATATAAAGGGGAGTTCTAACCATTTGTAGCTACGACTGATAACAAATCAATATAATTTTCTTCCTCGCTCACACTCTTGTTCTTCAGCTTATTGTGTTCTTATTGTCCTTGCATCAATCAATTCGAGGATACTTTAACTCAAGGGTTGAGGGCTACTCAAATACTGGTTTGATTTACTTTATTGTATAATTCTATCTTTAAACTTCACATTTATCAATTAGTATTAAGTGAAATCACGTGTCCTTAAATCCACTTTATTAGTTTAATTGTTATCCAATTTTGAGGGTAAACAGTTTGGCGCCCACCGTGGGGCTAAGTATAATAGTGATTGCTTAACACTGATTCCGATAACACACACTACTTTACGCTTGTTCTTGTAAGTGTTTTTGTTTTCAGGAAAAAGCATGTCAAACTCACAAACAACACCCACACACGGTAACAACAGTTTTGGATTTCATAGGGAAAATGACAATATAGTTGTCCCAGAAATCGAGGTGCCTCGGGCTGATCTCGAGGGAGTACCAATTGCAAACCCCATCGACATCAGTTCACATATCGCGCTAAATACAAATTTGGGCGCTGATCCCGAATGTAGCATATGCAGGGAAGGTCGATCTGGTGGTCGAAGTACGCATGGCGGAGGAGATTGTGGAGTTAGCCTCCAATTGATATTTTAGATGTTACAGGCTCAACAAGCCGTTATAGCATAATTACAAAATCAAAATCGAGCGCCGAGTGGGGTAGAACCTGAAGTCGTTCACAGGACCGAGCCAGTGTCGGAAATGTCAAATGCCAATGAATCGGGGACTGACCCCGTCATTATGAAAATGTTCGAGGAGCTCACTAAACGAATTGAAACAGGAGAAAAGAAAATTGAGGCAAATAACAAGAAAGTTGAAATATATAACTCCCCGGTTGATCTAATACCGGGGGCACCGCCAATTTTGAAAGGTATGGACTCGAAGAAGTTCGTGTAGAAGCCGTTCCCCCCGTGTGCGGCTCTGAAACCCATTCAGAAGAAATTCCACATGCCGAAAATCCCCAAGTACAATGGGACCACCGATCCAAATGAGCATGTCACCTCCTATACATGTGCGATAAAAGGAAATGATTTAGAAGATGATGAGATCGAATCGGTTCTACTAAAGAAGTTTGGAGAAACTCTATCGAAGGGGGCAATGATATGGTATCACAATCTGCCACCTAATTCTATCGATTCCTTCGCCATGCTTGGAGACTTTTTTGTAAAGGCACACGCCGGAGCAATAAAGGTTGCGACTAGGAAGTCGGACCTCTTCAAGGTAAAATAGAAAGATAACGAAATGTTAAGGGAGTTAGTATCTCGGTTTCAGATGGAACGTATGCAACTACCACCAGTCACAGACGATTGGGCTATTCAAGCTTTTACTCAAGGTTGGAACGATCGAAGTTCGGTGGCCTCACGACAGCTAAAGCAGAATTTAATTGAATACCCGGCGGTAACCTGGGCCAATGTACATAATCGATACAAGTCAAAGATCAGGGTCGAGGATGATCAATTAGGGACTCCTTCCGGTTCCGCTTATCCGATCAGGCCCATTGGAAGAACTCAGAGAGATATCGACAGAGAACCTCGGTCGAACAGAGACCGATATCAGCCATACAATACAAATCGTAGAAACAGCAGTTTGGGATGCAATCCCATCTGAAATGATCGAAGGAACGATTGAGGACAGAGCTCTCGAGGGCTCATGAGAAAAAACAATTTTGATAAACGTGTCGATCCCACAGAGGCACCAAGATTATCAGAATACAACTTCAGCATCGACGCGTCAGCTATTGGGAGAATCAACGATACTAGATGGCCCATGCCCCTAAAGACCGATCCATCCCAAAGGAACCCTTATCAAATATGTAAATACCATGGTACGCATGGTCACAGAACCGAAGACTGTAGACAACTAAGGGAGGAGGTAGCCCGTCTATTCAACGAGGGTCATCTTCGAGAGTTCTTGAGCGACCGAGCTAAAAATCATTTTAGAGACAAGGATGCAGGCAGAAAAAATGAGCAGGAAGAACCACAGCACGTGATTCACATGATCGTTGGTGGGATCGATATTCCACAAGAGCATGTTTTCAAACGCACTAAAGTATTGATCACCAGGGAAAAACGAACTCGAGACTATACACCAGAAGTCACTTTATCATTCAACGATGAGGAAGCAGAAGGAATCTCACAACCCCACAATGATGCATTGGTAATCTCTATCATTGTGAATAAAATTCAGGTTAAACGTGTTTTAATTATTCCAGGAAGCTCGACCAATATTATTCGATCGAGGGTTGTGGAGCAGCTCGGCTTGCAAGACTAGATTGTGCCCGCAGCTCGAGTTCTCAATGGTTTCAACATGGAAAGCGAAACAACTAAAGGAGAAATCATTTTACCATTAAATATAGCTGGGACTATTCAAGAGACCAAGTTCCACGTGATCGAAGATGACATGAGATACAACGCCCTGTTCGAAAGACCCTGGATTCACAATATGAGGGTAGTTCCTCCCAACACCGGATGGAGTAAAAAAGGTATATGGGGAACAACACGCTGCCAAAGATATTTTTGCGGTCGACGAAGTGATACCGGTATCTGCACTTTCGTCAACAAAAAGATCGAAATCCAAAGGAAAACAGGAAGCTAAATAGCAACCACAACTACCAGCCTCGACTCAATCGGAGGAGTAGGGAACGGACGAGGACAATGACTATTGGATCTCTCGATCCTTCATAATCCCCAAGGATTCCGACGCCACCAAATCAACGGTCGAGGAGCTGGAGCAGGTCATACTGATCGGGCATCTACGCGATCGAAAGGTATACCTAGGAACGGGGTTAACCCCCGAGCTCAGGGATAAACTCGTTAAATTTCTTTTCAATAATATGGATTGTTTTGCTTGGTCCTACTTAGATATGATAGGGATCCCCCCGAAAATCGCTACACATCGACTGAGCTTATACCCGAGGTTACGCCCAGTAAAACAAAAGAGAAGACCTCAGTCCGAGGTAAAACACGCATTCATCAAGGACGAGGTAACCAAACTTCTCAAGATAGGATCCATTAGGGAGGTAAAATATCCCGAATGGTTAGCAAACATAGTCGTAGTCCCTAAAAAGGCAAATAAACTTAGGATGTGCATAGATTATAAAGATTTGAACAAAGCATGTCCTAAAGACTCTTTTCCTCTGCCGAATATCGATCACATGATCGATGCCACGGCCTGCCACAAGATCCTTAGTTTTCTCGATGCCTACTCTGAGTACAATCAAATACAAATGAACCCGGAGGATCGGGAAAAGACTTCGTTCATCACTAAGTATGGTACCTTTTGTTATAATGTAATGCCGTTTGGACTAAAAAATGCTGGTGCCACTTATCAACGCCTAGTAAATCGAATATTCGAAGAATAAATAGGTAAGTTAATGGAAGTTTATATTTACGATATGCTAGTTAAGTCCCTGCGAGTAGAGGACCATTTGACACATTTGCAGGAGACTTTCGATATACTAAAGAAAATACAACATGAAACTCAACCCGGAGAAGTGTGCATTCGGGGTCGGCTCAGGCAAGTTCCTCGGCTTTATAGTATCAAATCGGGGTATCGAAATCAACCCCGATAAGATCAAGGTGATCGAAGACATCACAGACGTGGATAATGTTAAAGCTGTACAAAGATTAACAGGGTGCATAGCCGCCCTAGGCTGATTCATCTCAAAGTCTTCAGATAGAAGTCACAAGTTCTTCTCGCTGCTCAAAAAGAAGAACAATTTTGAATGGACCCCGGAATGCCAACAAGCGTTGGAAGTATTAAAGCGGTACCTCTCGAGCCCGCCGCTGCTTCATACTCCAAAAGCAGATGAGCAACTCTACTTGTACTTAGCAGTCTCGAAAATCGCGGTATATGGAGTCCTAGTTCGAGAAGAGCAAGGTATGCAATTTCCTGTTTACTATGTTAGTCGAACTCTAGGCGAGGCCGAGACTCGGTACCCACACTTAGAAAAGTTGGCGCTTGCCTTATTAAGCGCCTCTAGGAAATTAATACCATATTTTCAATGTCACCCAATTTGTGTAGTGACCACTTATACTCTTCGCAATATTTTGCATAAGCCTGAACTCTCGGGCCGATTCGCCAAATGGGCCGTCAAAATAAGCGGGTACGATATCGAGTATCAACCCCAAACGACCATCAAGTCTCAAATCATAGCAGATTTCATGGCCGATTTTACGCCAGCCCTCGTACCTGAGGTCGAAAAAGAACTATTATTAAAATCAGGTACATCATTAGGGGTGTGGACCCTATTCACAGACGACGCTTTGAACGTGAAGGGTTCCGGGCTAGGCATCGTTTTGAAGCCGCCCACCAGCAATACAATTAGACAGTCTATCAAAACTTCCAAGTTAACTAACAATGAGGCCGAGTATGAGGCCATGATTACAGGTCTCGTGCTAGCTAAGAGTTTGGGAGCAGAGGTCATCGAAGCCAAATGTGACTCCTTACTTGTGGTAAACCAAGTCAACGGAACCTTCGAGGTTCGGGATGATCGAATGCACAGATACCTGGGTAAATTACAAGTGACATTACATCTGTTTCAAGAATGGAACCTACGGCATATACCTCGAGAGCAAAACAGCGAAGCCGATGCCCTCATAAATTTGGGCTCATCAGTTGAAGATGACGAAATTAGCGCGGGGACTATCGTGCAACTTTCGAGGTCAGTTATCGAAGAAGGCCACACCGAAATAAACTCCACAAGTCTGACCTGGGATTAGAGGAATAAATATATCGAGTACCTAAAGAACGGAAAGCTTCCGTCGGATCCTAGGGAATCAAGGACTCTACGTACGAAATTCGCACGATTCACATTGACCGAAGATGGAACACTATATAGAAGGATGGTCGATGGACCATTGGCGATATGTTTGGGTCCTGGAGACACCGACTACGCCTTACGGGAAATTCATGAGGGAACTTGCGGAAATCATTCTAGTGCCGAATCATTGGTTCACAAAGTCATCAGAGCAGGATACTATTGGGGCTATATGGAAAAAAGATACAAAGGAATTCGTTCGAAAGTGCGACAAGTATCAAAGATATGCGCCGATGATCCACCAACCCGGGGAGCAACTCCATTCGGTCCTATCCCCATGGTCGTTCATGAAATGGGGAATGGATATCGTCGGTCCTCTACCATCGGCCCCACGTAAAGCTAAATTCATTTTATTTATGACTAACTATTTCTCTAAATGGGTTGAAGCACAGGCCTTCGAAAAATTCAGGGAAAAAGAAGTTATCGACTTCATCTGGGACCACATTATATATCGATTCGGAATGACTGCCAAGATCGTATGCGATAATGGAAAGCAATTCATCAGCAGCAAAGTAACAAAGTTTCTTGAAGATCATAAAATCTAAAGGATCTTGTCAACGCCATATCACCCCAGCGGGAACGGACAGGCAGAATCAACGAACAAAACCATCATTCAAAATCTAAAGAAAAGGTTGAACGATGCAAAGGGAAAATGGAGAGAAATGTTGCCCGAGGTCCTATGAGCGTATCGAACAACGTCAAAATCCAGTACGGGGTCAACACCGTTCTCTTTAATATATGGTGCCGAAGCTCTAATCCCGGTCGAAGTCGGGGAACCTAGCGTCAAGTTTTGATATGCAACGGAAGAGTCGAATAATGAGGCTATGAATACAAGTCTTGATTTTCTAGATGAAAAAAGTGAAAGTGCCCTCGTTCGAATGGCCGCACAGAAGCAACGGATCGAAAGGTACTACAACCGAAGAGCCAATTTTTGACATTTTAGAACAGGGGACTTAGTATTGAGAAAAGTCACCCTCAATACTCGAGACGCAAATAAAGGAAAACTCGGCCAAAATTGGGAGGGACCGTATCAGATCCTCGATATCGTCGAAAAAGGATCTTACTAACTCGGCACGATGAACGACGAACAATTGTCAAATAATTGGAACGTGTCACTCCTCAAATGATATTACTGCTAAGGTACAACCTTCTCCATTTTCATTTATATTTTATACTAACCATTTGCAAGTGTTTAATCGAAGACATCAAAGGATCCTTCAAACTCAGTCCCTAGGTCTGAAAGCACGTGTTGCACTCTTTTTCCCTTAGACCGGTTTTTATCCCAAATGGGTTTTTCTGGCGAGGTTTTCAAAGAGGGAACCATGGTTCGTGCTAACTTAGAGCAATTCAATAGTATCCGAGGCTCCTTTACAATCAACCTCGAATACTGGGGGGCATCACCCTCAGATAGTTGCAAGGAAAATACTTCGTGTCGACAGGGTCTCGATAGGTAAATTTTATAGAGGACCAAACAGTCAAATGAACCGTGTCCGTGTAGATTACTCGAGCCTTAATGGCAAAACATGTACGCATATATAATTTATTAGAAGAAGTATTTTTCCTTACCAGATACCCCATGTTTTAAAATTTATACTTTGCAATCTCATACTTATGATCTATGGTGGGAACTGGCTTAAGGGCCGATCACAATTGAAGTTCAAACAATTTATCTGATACTCGGGGACTACCGTCCAAAAAATCGACATGATCGAATTACTAAACCTCGAGATCGTAATACCTTAAAAAGGCAATCCTCGATTTTATAGGCCACGGCCACCCCACTCGGGGACTGATACTTCGAACAAGTTCGAAGTATAACAGGGGAACAAGCCCAAAAGGTGAATCCCAAGTTAAATTACGGCCAAATCAACACAGTTCAGAGACATCTGATTTCCGTTATTAAATAGGCCTTCGAATATTTTCATAAACCGGTTAAAAAGGCTACCATCGGCTAAATTTCTAAGGGTATTGATAATATCGACCCTCAAAAACCCTAATGGATACAAAGGCATTCGAGCTCTCAAACAAATTCTTTATTTTATGCTAAGGCACTGCGAAACAAAGGGCCTCAAAAATATCCACCCTTGAAAATCCTAATGGGTACGGAACCGTTCGAACTCTCGAGCAAATACTTTATTTTGTGTTAAGGCACAACATAATTTATATGATTAAACGATAAATTTTTCAAGCCAAAAAATGGGAGAAAGTCATTCTTCTTGCTATGGCCATATCGGCCTAATTTAAGAGCCTAAAAGGCCAGTTTATTTTTGAGTTCGAAGAAATCATCCTCACTCAATTAAAACCTAAGGGTCACCCTATTCTGAGTTCGAGCAAGTACTCACTCGATTATAAAAACTACACTAGTCTGGTTTCGATCAAAATGCCTAAGCCTCTAACTTATGAACAAAACTTTCACAAGGCATAAAAGAAATAAAGACAAGTCCAAAAGGAAAAAGATCATTGTATATATGAATATTAATAAGGTCCGATCGGGATCCTATACAAAAAAGATCAAAAGCGAAAAATCCTAAGGTTCCTGATCTCCTCCGGGGGTAGCTTCTTCTACATCGAGGTCCTCCCCGTTCTCGGACCCGCTCTTGCTTCCTTCATGATCATCGTCATCAGAAGTGGCCAGCGCTCTGGCTTTGGCTTCATGCTCTTTAGACTTTGCTATCTCATTGGTAAGATCGAAACCGCGGGCGTGAATTTCCTCGAGGGTTTCCCTCCGAGATTGGCATTTGGCAAGTTCAGCAATCCAATAAGCTCGAGTATGAGCAGACTCGGATGCCTCTCTCGCCTGGGCTTGAGCGGCTTCAGCACTGGCCCGATAGACGACCACGATCGCATCCGCCTCGGCCTTTGCTTTTTTGGCTTCAGATTTGGCCTTGGCAAGTTCAAAAGCCAACCGAGCCTCGAGCTCCTCTATTTCCCTTGCTTGAGTCAAGCTTTTCTCTTTCACACCTTGAAGTTGACTTTCGATCGATGATAATTGGGCTCGAGCAGTCTCTTTTTTTGCAGCAAAGCGGTCCATATCTTCCTTCCACCCCAAGGATTCCGCCTTTATTGAGTCGACCTCCTCACGGAACTACTCAATCCTCTCGATTTTCTGATGCAGTTGTGAGAGTGAAATATTAGCCACCGTTCCCGAATCGAGCCCATGAGCTTTTAAGATTTTCATTACCTGCCCGATTAGATCTGTCTGATCTTGGTGAGCCTTGACCAACTCGACTCGAAGATATCTGATCTCTTCCTCTTTCTGCCCACTAAGAAATTTGAGGGCATTTCTCTCCTCCGAAAGCCCTCGGAAGTCTGCCTCACATCGGCTCAGCTCCGCCCGAGACTTGGAAAATGCCTCATGATGTAGAGCTAAAGCATATATGAAAAAGAGAAAGTTAGGCAGAAAATAGAAGAATATGACATCAACAAAGGGAATCGAGACTTACCCGATTCAGGGCTCGTTGAGCCTCGAAGAAAAGACCCGATGCGTCACTCGGTCCGATAGCATCTTCGATACTTGTAAACAAATCACGGAAGGGGTCCTCTACCTCATGAGCTCCGTCTACCTCGAGAGTCCCCAAAGCTCGGTCTTCCCGAACCGCCCCTTCAAAAAAAGCAGGGAGAGTGGGATAGTCTCTATTTACTATTTCCCCAAGGGAGTCACTTAGGGTGTTCTCCTCAGTTCGAAGAGCTTCAGAGTAGGTCCCTTCAGATATACTCACCGTTTATTTATTTCGGTGGGAGACATCCTCGATCTCCAACGACTCGGGGACTTTTCCTAAGTCCTTCTCCGATATCCCCCCAATTCGAGGCGGAGCCTCATCAATCACCATCGATCCAGTCATCTTTGGGGCATCAATGGTTTTCTTTACCCGGGCCACCAGTATGGAGACGTCGTCATTTTCTTCTTCTTCATTTTCATCCCTCAGACGCCGAAAAGATTCTTCGGTAAGAGGGACGGTGTTCTTCCTCGGCTTACGAGCCGTCCTTGTCTTAAGTTTTGGATCCTCGGAGGCCGAGGCACTTTTTCTCTTATTGTCTTTCGCCAGTTTCGGAACCCGGGCCGAAGTCTCTTCCTTGTTAGATGGGGGCCTCATGACCTCATCTTTGCCCATGCCTACACGCAGGAAAATTAGTTAAGTATAAGAAAGATATTTTGATCGAATCATCAAGGACATAGGAAAGGGGCTTACCTTGAATTTTGGCCTCCCATCGGCCCTTTGATAAATCGCGCCATGAGCGCTCAGCGTACAAAGAGGTCGAAGCCAAGTCCTGAACCCAGCTCTTGAAGTTAGGAATTGCACCGGGCATCCAAGCAACCGCTACATCACGGGAAAGGATATCGATGAGAAGAAGCAAATGGCCAAAATAATAAATAAAAATTAACAGTGGAATTATACTTACGCTTCATATTCCATTTATCAAGAAATGGCATCTTCTCGGCTGGAATTAGGTCGGAAGTCCTCACTCGAACAAACCGGCCCATCCAGCCTCGGTCCTTGTCCTCGTCTATGCTCGAGAACAGCACTTTGGTGGCCCGGCATTGGAGTTTTATCAACCCGCCTCGATAGAGGCGGGGGCTGTATAACCTGATGAGGTAGTCGAGGGTGAAAGGCATCCCCTCGACTTTGCTCACGAAGAATCGGAGCAGAATAACAATTCGCCAAAAAGAAGGGTGGATTTGGCCTAGGGTTATCTGATACTGATGACAAAAATCAATGACGACGGGGTCGAGGGAGCCCAGTGTGAAAGGGTAGGTGTAAACACTTAAAAACCCTTCCACATGGGTAGTAATGTCTTCTTCCGGGGTCGGTATCACCACTTCTTTGCCTTTTCAGTTGTAGTATTTCCTTACCTGCTTAAGGTACCCTTCAGTTATCGAGCATATGTACCTCGATACTGGCTCGCATCAACCAGGAATTGATGAGGCTTTATCGATTTTGAAGTCAGAAGTGATAACACACCCCTCGGGAACACACTCTTTAGGTCGTGGCTTCACCGATGTTTTGTCGCCGGTCGGCCGCGTTGAAGAAGCGTGTTCTTTTTGAGGAACAATCTTTGATATTTTTGCCATTTTTATGGGTTTGAAGTTAAAAATGGATGAAGATGATAATTTGGTGTTTTGAGAAGATGGTAGCAGTGAAAATCGTAGATATGCAGATGAAGAGGTTAGAAGATATGAAAGTCTTTGAAGATTAAGAATCTGAAAGTAAAAGTTCGAAATAGTGGAGAGATGGACTATTTATAAATTTCACAACGACGGTTCAATATTGGCGGTGGCCGACTATTGACTGACGCGTATTCAATGCCTAGAAAACTGTACAGACGGGATGTTTCAGTCACTTCTGTCACTTACGTCACAAGGATGACGTCATGACAGGTCGAAGGCTCAATTCGTTTCTTGTCATTACACTCTAAAAAAATGAGGGGACTATCTGTATATGGTTAAAACCGGGCCTGCCTGATTTTACTGTTTGACTGAGACCGGGAGTTTGCATCGAAGGATGACTCCGAAGTAGATCGGATCGGGGCACGAAGACAAGGTACCGAAATCGGGATTCGAGGCACCTGCCAAGATCGAGGCCGACAACAATCGAGATCGAACGAGACAGGTATCTAGCAATACCAAAGATTGCGTAATAACAGAAAAGCGAGATATCCGCGACCGGTCGAAGATCATGGCGGAAATCTCGGAACGGATCGAATCAAGAACGGTTGTTTAATTAATGATGGATTTTTCTTCTGTAATTAGAATTGTACCATATATAAAATTCCTCTACTATATAAAGGGGAGTTCTAACCATTTGTAGCCACGATTGATAACAAAGCAATATAATTTTCTTCCTTGCTCACACTCTTTGGTCTTCAGCTTATTGTGTTCTTATTATCCTTGCATCAATCAGTTCGAGGATACTTTAACTCAAGGGTTGAGGGCTACTCAAATACAGGTTTGATTAACTTTATTGTATAATTCTATCTTTAAACTTCACATTTATCAATCGGTATTAAGTGAAATCACGTGTCCTTAAATCCACTTTATAAGTTTAATTGTTATCAATTTTGAGGGTAAACACGTATATATGTTTGTTCTTTCTTGCCGTTGCCGAAATTTGGGTACTCATTGGATCACATGAGATTTTTTCTTGAAATCTTAATTTCTTTCTTACATTTATGTTACCTTCTCTGTTCATTCTATGCAAACAAAACTTATAGAAGCTCTTAACTAAAGCAATACTTGGAGATTAAACAAATAGTCAACGAATAAATTTTGGCGATGGATCAGTGGTATTTTAGGAGAGATTAATCTGTTATGAGCAGGGCATTGAGCAGTGATCCTCCTCCACCTTTCATCACCACATAACAGCAACTCCAACTTTCATGGAGGTTTGACGGCGACAGAAATGACATAAAGAAAAAAGAACCTAGATGACAAAATGGCATAAAAAATAGAGAATAATCCCGTCATTTAGAAAAATTCACAAAATGTAACAAAGATCAGAAAATATGGGGAAGAAGAAGACCAGTGGCCGGCAACAGGGGAGGTAGTCTACGACCAAGAATAGAAAAAGGGGGAGATTCTTTTAAAAAATTATAAAGAGAGATTATTTTTTTAATTTCTAGGTGGCACATATTGATTCACCCTATTGCCATGTCATAGCGTGTGAGAATCACGCATTTTGTTTTGCTAGAGATTTTCAGTTAGGTGTCTAATAGGCATCCATCGAATTGGGTTTAGGTATTCAATTGGAATAACCCTTAATTTAGGTTTGTAAATGAAAAAAATGGGCTAGTTTAAGGGGTCGCGGATGTATTCAGCAAATTTATATAAGATGTAACGCTAAAAAATTTGAAAGAAAGAATGATATATATATATTTTTCCGTAAAACGGTACAGTTGAATTTATACGTAGTTTCTAGGCAAGTGAACTAATTTGATCTTGAAATAATGCAATAATTGAAGAAATGTACAATACTTAGCCTTAAAATGTAGATGAAACAGCAGAGATGACAGTTCCGGAAATAAGGTTTCCGGGCACAACTATGATGAGATCAAAAAGTGGGAAAGTAAGATTGTATTAAGCTTTGTGTAAAATGTATTGTAAGTTTAGCCAGAAAATTCGTGTCCTTTACAATGATAACTGGGGCTCACTATTTATAGTTGTGTCTAGGGAAGGAGGTCCTAGGATCGTTTCCTTCTTTAATGTCAATTATGAGGGTCATTGATGAAGATATAACGGTGAACATAAATGCCAAATTCTCTGTAACGGGTCGTCGCTCTTAATACTGCAGAATATTCCTTATTAAATGCTACCGGGGGGAGAGCATACACCTTTATGAACATTATCCCTTCCGGTGACAAGCGCAATGGCTGCGTTCGGTCTTCAGCCATCCCCGTTTTGGGATCCACGTGTCTTTCCTTTAGATGACCACGTGTCATATCATATTTTACCCTATATAGATAGTCCCCCTGCTTTCCGATGACATAACTTTGTGTTACCGAAAAGTTGGTAGAAACACTCTTTTGGCGGGAATTACTATAAGTCCCTCTGAAGGCTTCTGGAGGTTGATTAGACGCACGTCTCTCCACATTTAATCCCCCGAACACGCGTCATCCCACGATTCAGCACAACTTTTGTCGATTGTTGAGGTAATCATGGCCATGAATTTAGCCGCCAAAATATTACTTATACGCATCATTCTTTTCCTTTGCACTTCATAATTTCTCGAGCTTTTGATTTGTATCTTTGCTTTCCATCCTTTCTCTAATTCTCTTCAAACAAAATCCTTTTCCTTCTTCTTATTCAATGGCTAATTCCTCCAAGCATGCCGGTTCTTCAAAGAATAAGAACAAAGCTGAGGACTCTGCTCCTCCAACCATGAGTTCCATCATCCCAAGAAGACTTAGTACCACAAAGGACTTTGAAGAGAAATTCCTTACTGCTAACCCTTGTACATGGGCTGTTAGTAGGTACCCTTCTTCCATTCGTCCTTCCAGTATTCCTGCTGTGAAGGAAGACTGCCACTGCCATGAGTTGGATATCATTGCTCCTGATCTATCAGAGCGAGTGACCCTTCCCAAGGAAGGTTTTACATACTTTTACACGTATCACTTTACTTTGGGTGCATTTTCTTTGAGTGGAGAGCTTGATTCTGTGATTGTGGAGTTTTACCTTTGCTACCAGGTGTGTTTGGCATAGGAAAGTCCTTCAGTGTGGAGGACGGTCGCTTGCCTTCGACGCTTGTGCTAGGAGACTGGAGAAGAGCTAACATTAACTCGTATGATGAATCTCTACTACCCAAATTTTTTTTGTGATGGTATGATAAACCTCTGTAAACGTGGTCACCATGATCTGTTGACTAGCATGGATGATGATAACGACCGTGGGTCGACAGAATGGTTTATTGCAGTTGCCACCAATAATATCATTACGATAATGGCTTCATCCTATCCGGCCGCTTGGAACCGCACTCGTAAGATCTTTATTTAATATATTTTATTTCAATCTATATTCTTATATGGCCATATCGACTCTTCACCCTTCGCATGTTTCAGCAACTCGATGGATCCCACCGGTGATGGAAGGCTTGCACCGGTGGATTCAGAAGATCTTGGACGTCACGATGCCCGAAACTCGTTTGTGGAAAGAACTGGCCCTTCAATACGGGTGGAAGGCCAAAAATAATGGTAATTTTAACTTACCTTGCTTCCATTTCTTTTTTATATATGGAGAACCTGATCGAACCCTTCTGACTTGTTCCCAAAATTAGGTCTACATGCGGGCTCTGTTGATGTCCCTGAGGATGACATCTTGGTTGATCCCGCTGATGCAGCGAGGCTGCTTCAGGAGGCACTTACTCGAACAATTATCTTCAGGCATGTTTCGGGCGCAAACACTTCTTCACTGAGTCCCCGGCAGGAGGATAAACAACCGAAGAGAAGACGTTCTTCCATGGACGGGTAAAAGAATAAAAGGGCAAAGATTGATACCCCCGAGTCATCTCTGATGGAGATGGTGACTGGTCCTCCTTCTGTACCGGTCATAGACACCGTGATGGTTGATGATGATAAAGAATCTAGTGATGAGGGAGCTTCTCTACATAGAAGGCAACGATACTCATCATCTCAAAATGATGCTCGACCTGTTGAGACAGTTACACCAACCGAGGACGATGTCTCGACACTTTGGGGAGAATTTTATTTGGTAGAAAATACCAACTCCCATTTTTGGGCACCAAGTGTTGTGTCCGGTACTGCGGGGCTGAGTACCGGATCCCTGCCGTCTTTGGTTGGCGAGCATCCATCCACCAGCACTGCATTTGATGCAACTGCTTCTCACCCTTCAACTCTATCAGCTTCATCTCCACCTTCACCAATACCAGCAACTGCTACATCATTTCCACCTTCATCCACTCTTCCACCAGTAACTGCTACATCATCTCCGCCGGTCGCACCTGACAATGGAGAGGGTGTTCCTCTTCCCCAGTCCCCAGTTCATGGGAAGTTGGGGAAAAATTATGCTGCCCCTTACGAAGATCCACAAAAGAGGAGGAATGTTATCCTTTCGGTCTCTACCTGGTGCAACCTGCTCTCCCGGCCGGTGGAGCTTGCTAACTATCTCAAGCCTTTGGCTTCAGAGAAAGACTGGGAAAAGATTCAAGAACTCTCAGGGGAGTGTTTGTTGAACAATGCCATACACAATGCCGCAGCGGTGCGTTCCTTTCTTCCTTTGTTATTTCTTCTACTTTTGTATGAATGTATTCTAAGTTTTACTTCTTCTTTTTTTGTAGGCCAACTTTCTTGCTTCTTAGGGCCTTCAGAGGTTGATTCGCGAGAAGGAGGAACTTACTTCTGAAGGGAATCTGATTTTGGTGGAACGGGACCAAACTGTTCTTCGCCTCTCGGAACTGAAAACCAAAGCTACTGAGGCCGTTATTTTACAGGCTCGTTTGCAGCAAAGCGAGCTAGAAGTGGTAACCCTTAGCCAAGAAATTGGCCCGCTCAGGGTTAGATTTGATGAAGCCAAGGCCAAATGGGCTGAAGTCCAGGACGTCATTCTTGCTGCAACCGAGCGCGAGGCTGCTACTGCCGAAAAAGTGACTGACTTAGAAGCGGCCTTGAACTCCAAAATTGAAGAGCTTGCTGTTGTGAGTGCGAAACATGCCCAGTTAGAAGAGAATACAAGAAAACTATCGAGCACAGGCTCTTTAGTTCTACCGTTCGTGACCTTGATATTAGCCTTAGATCTGTTACGCCCGCTCGGGAAATCCTTTATGCCAAGGTTACCCAACTCAAAGAAGAACTTAAGAGCCGAGCGGCTTCCCTCATTGTCGAAAAAACTTATGCCATGTACAACATAAGATGAAAAACCTTGGAAAAAGCCAAAGCAGGTATCATTGACTATGATTTTGAAATTGCTAAGGTCCGAGAGCTTGAGTTGGCTACTAAAAATGGACTCCCGACGCAGTCTGATGCTCCTGGATCTTATGGATTCAGTTTTGAGTTTTTCGAGAACTGAAGATTAATCAGAGAGAGATGATGCTGAAAACTAGACTGGGAAAAATGTTGAGCCATCGGTTGACCCACCTACCTCTCCCGGGGATGCGTACACTTCTGTTCCTCCTGGTTCCGGAGACACTGCAGTTTAGCTTTTCTTTTCTTTTTCCCATTTTGTACTTTTACCGTTTTGGCATGTTCTTGTAAATAAAGACATATTTTTGCCTAAGGATTGTTTGAGTCTTACTTTCGTTTGAATATACATGCATGTCTTTAACCTTTGCGTTTGCTTAAGAATTTTGCGCACTTGTTTTTGTTCGTGCTTTACTATGTGTAGTCTCGGATGCATTTTCCTCGAAGCACATTGGTTCCGAGTATTATCCCTTTTACGTGAGGGTTTCTATAAGTATTTGCACAGGTTTAGTTTTTGTGTCCTTTCGTGTACGTCTTCGGGTGCATTTTTCCTCGAAGGCATTTTGATTCCGATCATATATTCTTCTGAAGCCAACCCTTTAATGTGAGGGTTTTCATAAGAGAGGGCCCTCTTATGTTTACGGTGCTCTTGAAGAGGACGTCTCCTGTTTATTACGGTACTAACATTTGAAGTACTTGTTTAACTTTCAAATTACAAAGTTAGTTCATCGTTCAAACAAGAAACAAGATAAAAACAAAAGGATTTCATTTCATATAATTCCTTCTATTTTCAAAAGTACACAAGCATTTATTAGGCTAAAAAGCAATTGCCATTACTTGTGACTATCTTGTACAACTTGTTTATACGGGGCTGGCTGCGCAGTCCCCGGTCCCGATGATGTATTTTGTTTTTGGATTTTCGTTTCCCGATTGATGTGGCAGTCAATGTTGCCGTATCCTCATATCATTTCCCCCAGTGTTCGAATGCGAAGAATGCAAATTGAAACACTGGAAGTCTTGTGCCTTCAAAGATTTCACCAATGAATTGCTAGATAATCCTTAACTCGGCAACATACCTTACTTCCCTTTAGGAATCCATGCTATCAAGCAAAAGACTATCTAACAATCTTCTAGTGGTTTGTGCTCGTGAACGGTCAGGTACCCTTTGTTCTGTAGAAAACTTATATTCCTAGTGGAAATTTTCTATCGAGCCGAAGATTATCTAACCGTCCCCGAGTGGAAACTTGTTTGTTTGCGTTGCTATCAAATGTCTTATTACTGCTATCTTCGTAGTATGATTTTTATCGCTGCCTCATTAAAAACCTTTCCATAAAAACCCAATTGGGACAAAATCTGAACGAAGGGAAAAAGAGTGCAATACATACTTCCCGCTTGAATAATGTTCATCAGCAATAATATCTTTTGAGGTGTGCCACGTTCCAGTTTCTAGGAAACTTGTCTCCATTCTGGTTCTCCAACTCGTACGAACCTTTCCTAGTGATAGCTGAAATCCGGTAGGGACCTACCCATGTTGGACCTAGCTTCCCCACGTTGAGCTCCTGCGTATTTTGGGTTACTTTCCTCAGAACCAAGTCTAATACTTTGAAATAATGGAGGCTGGTTCTTCGATTATAATGTCGCTCCATTCTCTGCTTTTGAGCTGCCATTATTACACGCACCAAGACCCTGCGTTCCTCGAGCAGTTCCAAGTTGATTAACATTGCTTCGTTGTTCGATTCTTCATCCGCCCAAAATATCTCAAAGTGGGTTCACCCACTTCCTCCGGGATTAGGGCTTCAGCACCGTACACAAGGAAAAAGGAGTTTCTCCTGTGCTCGATTTGGCCGTTGTTCGGTAAGCCCATAGAACTCCAGCTAATTCTTCGGGCCATTTGCATTTTGCTACTTCCAGCCTTTTCTTGAGGTTTTGAATAATCACTTTGTTCGTTGACTCTGCTTGACCGTTTACACTCGGATGATAAGGAGAAGATGTGATCCTCTTTATCTTCAAATCTTCAAGGAACTTTGTAACTTTGCACCGATAAACTATGGCCCATTGTCGCATGCTATCTCTTTTGGTATTCCGAACCTGCAAATTATATTTTCTCACAGGAAATCGACCACTTTACGTTCTCCGATCTTCTGATAAGGACCTGCTTCCACCCATTTAGAAAAATAGTCAATCAGAATTAAAATAAACCTTACCTTTTCGGGAGCCAGTGGCAGCGGTACGATGATATCCATCCACCATTTCATGAACGGCCATGGGGAAAGAACCGAATGTAAGGGTTTTGCCGGTTGGTGTACTAGTGGTGCATTGCGTTGGCACTTATCACATTTTTTTACGAAGTCTTTGGCGTCTTGTTCCATGCGAGGCCAGTAATACCCTACCCGTACCAACTTCAGCACCAAAGAATCTGCGCCCGAGTGATTACCGCATATCACTTCATTGTCTTTTGTCATGACATAATTAGCTTCTGACGCTCCTACACATCGGGCAGCGGGCCTTGGAAGGATTTTCTATATAATTGGCCTCTCTTGAAGCTATAATGTGCAGCTTTGGTACGTAATGCCCGTGATGCTTTGGGATCTTTCGGCTACTTCCCGTGCTCGAGATAGGTTCATTTCTCCAGTCCCAGACCAGACTAGTCGAATTTACCTCATAGTAATCATCCGTATCCAGGACTGAGTTCAACAGATGTACTACCATCCCGGACTCCGATCCCTTTATTTTTGTCGATGATCCTAAGTTTGCTAATGCATCTCCCGGAATCATGCCAAAAGAGCCTGGACCTTTACCACGTATTGTTGCATACGTTCTTCTTTGGTATCAAAGATCCAGTAGTCCTGATTTACCACCAGCTGTGAGTCACATTTGATTTTGATAACCTCGGAATCAAGTCCCTGGTCCAATTCGAGCCCTACAATCAAAGCTTCATACTCTGCTTCATTGTTAGTTAAAGGGATCGTTCTTATGTCTTGCCTTAAGGTTTCCCCTGAAGGCGTGATTAAGACTATTCCGAGTCCGGATCCATTTACATTGGAAGCTTTGTCCGTCAATAAGGTCCAAACCTCCGATGTCGATCCCGACACCATTACTGCCTCCTTGGTTGCCAGAGGCAGTAGTCCCGGACTGAAATCGGCCATGAAGTCAGCCAAAACTTGCGACTTAATTGCAGTCCTTGGTTTATATTCTATGTCGAACACACTTATTTCGATGACCCATTTGGCTAGTCTGCCCGAGAGCTCGGGTTTATGGAGGATGTTCTGCAAAGGTAAAGTGGTCACCACAGCTATCGGGTGGCATTGAAAGTAGGGCCTTAGCTTCCGAGCAGCGACTACGAGATCTAAGGCCAATTTTTCCAAATGTGAGTAGCGAGTTTCTGCTCCCGTTAAAATTTTGCTAACGTAATAAATGGGAAATTGCATACCTTCATCCTCCCGGACTAAAATCGCACTTACCGTAACTTCTGAAATCGCGAGGTAGACTAACAATGTTTCACCTTCCTTTGGTCTTGAGAGCAATGGAGGGATTGATAAGTACTTCTTTAGGTCCCTCAGAGCATGCTAGCACTCCGATGTCCATTCGAAATTATCTTTCTTTTTGAGCAGTGTGAAGAAGCGATGACATTTTTCCGATGACTAGGAAGTGAACCTGCGCAAAGCTACTAATCTTCATGTGAGCCTTTGGACTTCCTTTACGTTCGACAATTGATCCTGGATATCCTCTATGACCTTGATTTTGTCGGGGTTTACCTCAATTCCCCTTTGTGAGACCAGAAATCCCAGAAACTTACCAGAACTGACCCCGAACGTGTACTTCTCGGGATTAAGTTTCATGTTAGGCTTTCTCACGATGTCGAATGTTTCTTGCAAATGCTTAAGGTGGTCACCTGCATTCAAAGACTTAACGAGCATATCGTCTATATAATCTTCCATAGTCTTTCCTATTTCTTTTCAAACATCTTATTTACGAGCTGTTAATAAGTGGCTACGGCATTTTGCAACCCGAAGGGCATCACATTGTAACAATATGTACCGAAATTCGTTATAAATGAAGTCTTTTCCTGATATTCCGGGTTCATCTTGATATGGTTGTACCCGGAATAAGCATCGATAAAACTCCTTAACTCGTGCCCGGTCGTGGCATCAATCATTTGATCGATATTTGGTAGTGGGAACGAATCTTTCGGGCACGCCTTATTAAGGTCTTTATAATCTACACACATGCAAAATTTATTGTTCTTCTTATGAACTACTACTACATTGGCTAGACAGTCCAGATATCTTACCTCTCGGACCAAACAGATATTAAGCAAGCGGGTTACCTCTTCTTTGACGAATTTATTCTTGGCCTTGGCAATAGGGCATTTCTTTTGTCTTATCGGAGGTACGTTGGGAACCAAACTGAGCTTGTGCACGGCTACTTCCGTCGGGATACCTGCCATATCCTCGTGCGATCATGCAAAACAATCAGTATTAAATTTAAGGAATTCAATAAAACCAGACCTGAGCTCTAGGTGCAGTCCTGTCCCCAAATGGAATTTTCTTTCTAGGAATTCTTTGAACAATGCAACTTGCTCCAGTTCCTCCACCGTGGACTTCGTTGCGTCCGTTTCTTCTGGAACTTGGAAATATCTCTGCACCTGATAATGTTCTGACGACTGTCGCGCCCGTAAACTTTCACCTAAAACCCGAGGTTTCGTGGTGCCGAGGTAGGCTAATGTATTTGAGGGCGGTACAAACTTTTTGGGTTGAACAGTGCGTTGGGGAGTTAAAGAAAAATTGTTGTAGAACATGGCATTTCTACCGTCCATTATGTGACCGCAGAACTACTTCGCGGACCGCAGATCTACTGCGGAGTGAAGTAGAAAAATGGGCCAATTTTGGAGGTCGTTTTGCGGTCAGATATGTGATCGCATAATCGTTTCACGGGCCGCACATCCGTCGCAAAACCAGCATTAGACAACTTCGGAAGGAGGTTCTGCGGTCCATTATGTTACCGCAGAACTGATTTGCGAACCACAGATCTACCGCAGACATGACCCGAGTAGCCCAGTTTTGGAAGGTGATTCCGCAGTCCATTATGCGGACCGCATAACTATTATGCGGTCCACTCTACGACCACAGAGTTGAGTTCGGAGGGTCCATTTTTCTATTTTTATAACCCAACCTTGTTTGAATAAATAGGCTTAGGGACCATTTATGAAGAGAAGTTCTGCCATTTTAGAGAGAGGGGAGTGTTTTATAGAAAGAGGGGGGGAAGCCCTAAGTGCTTGGTTCACCAATCTTTGCTCAAGTCTTGATGAATTCACAATGATAACTCACAAGGTCTTCATCCAAGAGGTAAGGTTCTAGCCCTAGCCTTCAATTTTGAAATTTGGATTGGGAATAGGTAATGGGGAAGAAGGTTTTGAGAATAAGGGTTGTTATTTATGCATGCATGTACTAATAAAGGTGGTAGAGAGGTTGTGGAGTATTTGTGGGTGGCCTATTAAAGTGGGGATTGATTGTGGGGTAAAGGAATACACCATAGAAGAACCTTAAAATCATAATGCCTACCTAGTATTTGATAAAATGCTCAAATGAGCTGGACCCCCGAGTAACTTCCTAATTATAGTTCAATTTTGTCATGCATTTAATTAGATTGAAGTCTCTAGGAGTTTCGGAACATCGCGGTAAATTAAAAAAAAACTCAAGCGATATATGTTAATTAAACTCCTCTTGTAGAATCGAATTCCATGATGTCCTCATAAGTTGTGATTATGATTGGCTAAATTTCGTATTTCCCGTGTTCTGAGTCCTTCCTACTAAATTTGATTGTTCTAGTATAAGTGTTGTGTTAAAATACATATGTACTCAATATATGTTTCAAATGTTCCCATAATGTCATGATTCCCTCCGAGAATGTGATCTAGTATGACCAATGTATTAAAGGTATTGTGATTTAAAAATCATGTTTCAATTGCGAGTTAATATGCTTGATTGTAGAAGAGGAACGCAATGTGATAAAGACTCTTGTTGTTCATATATTTACCATTAAAGTATTGATTTTAAATTCCCTTATTGTTGATGAACCATGAAGATGCTTGGAAGTTATAGGGGTGAGTATGAAATATGAAATACGGTCGATGGGCCGAGAATGATATTACAATTGTGGCCACTAGTGCCAATGAAATGAAAAGATGTGTGAAAGATTATGTAATGAGTTGTAAGTAATTTAAATAATAAATGTTTTGGTAGTATAGTTTAGTCACCAAGGAAGGGTAGGTTGAAATAACCTAACCCCGAAACTACACGTGCCGGTGTAGGATTGAGTGAGGGGTAAATTCCTCATGTGAGGTGATCAGATACTTCCCCGAATATGGGATGAGATTGATGTGTTAAGATAATTCCCCTTAAATGGGATGAGATAATTGCTAGCGGGAGGTGATGTGACGTCGACCCACGCGGCATTGTGGTGAGACGGCTTAGCCGATCGAGCTGAGATTGGACGCCATGCCGCGCACATGGTGGTGTTGTGAGTGGATGTCTCGGAGTGAGATGACTTAGCTGATCGGGCTGAGATCGGACTCCGTGCTAAAGGCACGGTGGTATATCGGTACTAAAGATCTCCCAACTTAAAAACATTGAAATTTACTTGAAATCTATCTTTCTCCTAACTTAGTAGTTTAATATTATTTGAGGTTCTCATTTATTCCATGTTTCCTTCTCATCTTACTGTTGCTCGTTCTATTGAGAGGGTGTTTAGTTTTATATACTAGTACTATTTAATATGTACTAATGTCCCCTTTGCCGGGAGCGCTGCATCTTTAATGGATGCAAGTGGTTCTACAGCAGGCGACATTGATCAGTGATAGCAGTACACCCTCTGCTCCGCTTACTTGGTGAGCCCCACTTCATTTCGGGGTCTTGTATCTCTTATCTCCTATGTATAGTGTTTTGAGGTATAGTCGGAGCGTTGTTGCCGGCACCATCATACTACTCTTTTGTATCTACTAGAGGCTCTGTCGACATAGCGTGGATTGTATCTTGTTTTGGGAAAGACATACTAAAGATGTTGTTATTTGTATATTATGTTCCACTTCAAACTATAAAAGTGTATGTATTTTGAAACATGATAATGACGTAACTAATGGTAATGATCTGGTGTTGTTCACATGACCCCTCTTTGTCTAATTAATGAAATATATCTTCTCTTTATTCATGGGTGAGTTTGGGTAGAAGGCATTGTACAGGCTTGCTTGACTGGGATATCTCGGTTGAGCGTCGGTCGCGCTCCTCGAGGTCGGGGTGAGACACAATTCAACCTACGAACCATCGAATCTAAATCCGGACAAATGCCTAAGTCTAAAATCACCATATGAAGCTAGTGGAATCATCAAAACACCGTTCCTGAGTCGTCTATACAACTTCGGTCAACTCTTACTACTTAAGCTTCTAAAACATGAATTGTTCTTCCAAATAAATTCTGAATCATCCGAAAAAACCGAACTCGATCACACACGCAAGTCATAATACACAATACGGAGATACTCGAGACCTTAAGAAACTGAATGGGAGGCTAATTCTCAAAACGACGGGCCGGGTCATTACAGATATAGTGAAATAATGAAGGATTGTATGTGTACGGTGGGATTGGGTTGCGCGCCGCAACGGATTGTGTGTGTTGTACTTATTGTTGTATTGTGTTAGCTTTCAGTATTTTCATAAGATATTCTGAGGACTGATATTACTGGACTCCCTGATTCGAGGATTGAGTTTGTTTTCATTAATTAATTGCTTTGCCATTATTATTATTATTATTTGGTGTGGGATCATTAAGTATCATTGGGGTTGATAATAATAATAATAATAATATTATTATTATTATTATTATTATTACTATTATTATTATTACTATTACTATTATTACTATTATTATTATTATTATTATTATTATTATTATTATTATTATTACTATTACTATATTATTATTACTATTATTATTATTATTATTATTATTATTATTATTATTATTATTATTATTATTATTATTATTATTATTATTATTATTATTATTATTATTATTATTATTATTATTATTATTATTATTATTATCAACCCCAATGATACTTAATGATCCCACACCAAATAGATTTTAGTCCAGGGTCACAAGCTAGAAAATATATTCAAAAAGAATTTTTTTGTAATAAATGGAAACGGTTTAAAACATGGTTTTTTGATACTTATAGTAAAGAGGATTTAAATAATATTTCTCAAGAGTTTTATGAAACTTGTTCTCTACATAATCAAATTATGTATTTTGTTCCTTGGTTTATAACCACTTATTTACCGCTTTATATAAAGATTTTAAAAAGATCTTATAAAGATGGGAAGGGCAATATTACTAAAGCAATATACCCTCCTCAAGCACCTATTATTTTACAAATAATACAGGTATTACATTTACTGCATTTCAAAAATTTATTGATGAAGATGTTGCTGCAGTCAGCATCGCAGAAATTAATAATTTAATTTCTCAAAATAATTATTTGAGTTTATATGTTAAAGTTTTGGGTGAACAAATCAGTTTTCTTGATAAAAAACTTGATGAATTAACTGTTTTGATAAAAGATATGAGTACTAGCAAGAAGATAATTGATATTGCCTCTATGTCTGGAAGCAAATCAGAACCTCAAATTGTTCTTACTCATGTTCAAAGACCCCTTGAGATTTAGGATTTTAAATTTAAATCTTTAAATGATTTAGAAGAACTTCTTGATAGAAGGGTTATCTGGTTTAAATATCAAACCTATTGATTTATCAAAAGATTTTGCTGATAAATTAGATACTACTTTTGATTATAAAAATGAAGTTTGGTCAGAGTTTAATAAACTCAGAGGTTATCCCAAAAAGAATAGTAAGTATGCTGATAAACCCAGAATGCAAATTTATTATTATAATCGTCCTACTCCTCAAGATGTTTTAATAGAGGAACATGATTGGAATCAGACTAATACGTCTTATAGTGGTTTCGAAATTTATGAATGGAATCTTGATGGTTTGATTGATAGACAATTAACTATTCTTGTGCATAAAATGCTTATGTATGCAACTATCTGTAAAAGTGTGAAAATACGGATAGAACTATTTGCAAAATGATTGTTGCACGTTTTACTGGCCAGCTTCGTGGCTGGTGGGATAATTATTTAATTGTTGATGTTAATATACTTGATGCCTTGACATTAAATGTGAAAACGCATGGTTATAATTATGCGCCTGGATCTGAACTTATATGTTTATCATGTAGAATTTATTTTAAATTACTATCTACGTTAAACCCTAGATGTAAACTGTATGATACATCCGATCAGACTATATTAGTAGAATACAATTTTGCAAAGTCTAAGGTCACCACGAGGAGACCTATTAAGTGGAAAAAAATTAATTTTCCGACTACTTGGACTTTGGATTCGGTTATATCCCCTAGTCAGATTACTAATGCTGTCAGTAATACGAAACATTCTCATATTACTCAAAATCCGGATGGTAGGATTTGCATTCAATTTGATGAAAATAGTTCCACTTATAATAGGCAGTCATGTTCTAATAATAGACTTTTGCCTGCTATTAGTCCTACTTATAATAGGCATTTATTTACTAATCGTAGACTGCTGCCTGATATTCAACATATTTCACATGTTGAACCAGTCTATGGACCAGCTAGAAATCGTGCTGCATCTTTGCATACAATTTCTACCAAAATGGGTGATAAGTCAGTTGAAAGGGTTAAGATTAACCCTCAAACAAATATTGTTCAGGATAGTAATAATTGAAGATTGGGTTGAGTATTAAAATATACTGGACCGTAGGCCACAGTAGATTCAATAGAACCCATCAGAGACTCTCTAAAATTCAGATTTCTAGCATCTCTGAGAGCAGCTAAAAATGTTTAATGGATTAAAAGCAATTTGAACCATACCAACATGCAGATAATTATACTGTTTTTTTTTAAATATAAATCTACATCTTGTTTGTTTAAGAAACGAATAGTCTGTTCAGACGAGTTTTGTCACGACCCCAAATTATCCCTCTGTAAGGTGTCGTTATGGCACCTAGTCTTTACGACTAGGTAAGCCTAATATTTCAAAAAATATAAAGAAACACAACATTTTAAAGATAAACAACATATTATAAATAGCCAAGAGTAGTACCACTCGGCATATACACAATAATTTTCCAAGACCCGGAATATCGCTAAATCACAAGCTGCTATAATCTATGTATCTCTATACAAAAGTTTGAAGATAATAAAGAAAATCTCTAGACGAGGGAGTAGAAGGGGACTCCTAAGATCTACGGACGCAAGCAGAAATACCTTGAAGTCTCCTAGAATCAGCAGCACGCGCTAATCCCAAGGCTGATAGCTCATACCTGGATCTGCACACGAAAAACATGTGCAGGAAAGGGCATGACTACACCACAATGGTACCCAGTAAGTGCCAAGCCTAACCTCGGTCAAGTAGTGACGAGTTCAGGTTAAGGCCCTACCGGAGTAAATATAGTAATTTAAACAGTAAAAGATATAAGTAAAATTTATGATAACACAGTTAAAAAGGGAGCCCTCGGCTCAAAACAAGGTAAACATAGTGGGATATCATTCCGTAGTATCAAATGAATATGCTGTACATGGGGGATCTCCCGGAATACGTCCGTAGTCCCAAAGTAAATATGCAGTGCTGGGGGATCTCCCGGAATACGTCCGTAGTCCCAATTTAAATATGCAGTACAGGGGGATCTCCCGGAATACGTCCGTAGTCCCAATTTAAATATGCAGTACAAGGGGATCTCCCGGAATACGTCCGTGGTCCCAATTTAAATATGCAGTACAGGGGGATCTCCCGGAATACGTCCGTAGTCCAAATTTAAATATGCAGTACAGGGGGATCTCCTGGAATACGTCCGTAGTCCCAATTTAAATATGCAATGCAAGATGAAATGGCAGGTATGGCATCGAGTTATACAGTTTATACTGTACACAGATAAGGTAAATAAGTACTTAACTAAACATGACGCACAGAATGTCAATTAGGCAGTTAAAACACGTAAGCATGCTTCTCTAGTCTAAGTTTCACAATTAAACGTATTAGTGCAATTTAATAAGGAAAAAAAACAATTTATGATTTAGAAAGGAAAAACGGCATTTTTGCAATAATAGCTCGTGTACATACTCGTCACCTCACGTACACGGCGCCCACACACCAAATAATATCAAGATATCCTAAGGGGGAAGTCCCCAACACAGGGTTAGGCAAGCCACTTACCTCGACCCGCTCAAATCAACTTGATATCAGGTTCTTGCCACGAGTATCTGACTCCAAATGGCCCGAATCTATTCAAAATAGTACAATAACATCAATACGCGCTAATGGAATGTATCCCACAAGAAAACTACAAATATTAGGCCAAAAACCCGAAATTGGCTCAAACCTGGCCCCCGGGGCCCACGTCTCAAAACCCGACAAAATTCACGAAACTAGAAAGCTCATTCACTCACGAGTCTAACCATATCAAATTTACTAAAATCCGACACCAAATGGTCCTCCAACCCCACAATTCAAACACCCAAATCCCTAGTCTCCAACTTCAAATTTCCACCTTAAATACACATTAACTAGGTGGGAAAAATACATGGCAAGGCAAGATTATTGACCAAAAATAAGCACAAGGAACTTACCTCAAGAAATGCCTCAAAAATGCTCTCAAAAATCGCCCTAACCCGAATTTACAAAGCCAAAAATGATAAAAATCGCGAAGCTCTTCGGTTTTAATCACTGCCCCGGTATTTCCGCACCTGCGGAACCTGGGCTCGCATCTGCGGGTGCGCTTATGCGTAAAAACGTGCGTATCTGCGCAACTCACTTACCCCCTCTGCCTTCGCATCTGCAATGAAAGGGCCGCATCTGCGTACTCGCGCCTGCAGAGTCCCTTCCGCTTCTGCGTATCTTGCGCATTTGCGAACGTCCTTGCGCAAATGCGGGCATCGCAGATGCGGAAACTTCCTCGCACCTGCGACCCCAGGCCAACTCTCGATTTCTCGCATCTACGCCTCCATCTCCGCATGTGCGACTCGCGCACCTGCGGTCTCTTTTACGCAGGTGCGAAAACACCAGAACTAGCAAAGTTCAGAAATTCCTTTAAGTCCAAGTTTTCACCCGTTAAGCATCTGAAACACACCCGAGGACCCCGGGACCTCAACCAAACATACAACCAATCCTAAAACAACTTACGAACTTAGTCGAGCTCTCAAATCTCTTCAAACAACGCAAAAATCATGAATCACCCTCCAATTCAATTTTAAAGAACTTGAAACTTCAAAATTCTACAACCGATGTCGAAACCTATCAAATCACGTCCGATTGACCTCGAATTTTGCGCATAAGGCATAATCAACATTACGAACCTACAGCCACTTTCAGAATTCCATTCCGAGCTCGATATCAAAATTTCCACTATCGGCCAAAATCGCCGAAAAACTAGCTTCCGCCAATTCAAGCCTAAATCTGTTACAGACCCACAAAACACATTCTGGACGTGCTCCTAATCCCAAAATCACTCAATGGAGCTAACGGAGTTGACGGAATTCCATTCTGGATCCGTCTTCACACAGTTCCGACTATGGTCTAAATCCTAAGGCTTAAGCTCTCATTTTGGGACTAAGTGTCCCAAAACACTCTGAAACTCAAAACCAATCATCCCGGCAAGTCACAATAGCAGAAAAACATTTGGGTAAAGCAGTTAATAGGGGATCAGGGCTATTACTCTCAAAACGACCGGCCGGGTCATTACATCCTTCCCCTCTTAAAACAACCGTTCGTCCTCAAACGAGTATAAAGACATACCTGAAACTGTGAAAAGATGAGGGTACTGGCTGCACATATCCTGCTCAGTCTTCCAAGTTGCCTCCTTGACCGACTGACCCCTCCACCGGACCTTTACTGAAGCAATATTCTTTGACCTGAGCTTTCTGACCTGCCTGTCCAAAATGGCTACTGGCTCCTCAACATAAGATAGATCTCTGTCCAACTGGACAGAGCTGAAATCCAATACATGAGTCGGATCACCATGATACTTCCGGAGCATAGACACGTGGAATACCGGGTGAACTCCTGCTAGGCTGGGAGGCAAGGCAAGCTCATAAGCAACCTCCCCAACACACCGCAATATATCAAAAGGACCAATGAACCTCGGGCTCAGCTTGCCCTTCTTCCCGAACCTCATGACACCCTTCATAGGCGATACCCGAACCAAGACCCGCTCACCAACCATAAATGCTAAATCACGAACCTTACGGTCTACATAACTCTTCTGCCTGGACTGGGCAGTGCGAAGTCTCTCCTGAATCACCTTCACCTTAACCAGGGCATCCTGGACCAAATCTGTACCCAACAATCGGGCCTCGCCCAGCTCAAACCATCCCACTGGGGACCGGCACCGCCTACCATAGAAAGCCTCATACAGTGCCATCTGAATGCTGGACTGGTAACTGTTGTTGTAAGCAAACTCTGCAAGTGGTAAGTCTTGGTCCCATGACACTCCAAACTCCATCACACATGCACAGAGCATATCCTCAAGAATATGAATTGTGCGCTCGGACTGCCCATCCGTATGAGGGTGAAAGGCTGTGCTCAACTCCACCCTAGTACCCAACTCCTGCTGTACGGCTCTCCAAAACCGTGATGTGAACTGAAATGATGGATACTGGAATACCATGAAGACGGACAATCTCTCTGATATAAATCTCAGCCAACCTCTTTGAAGAGTATGTAGTCAACACTGGAATGAAATGGGCTGACTTGGTCAGCCGGTCCATGATCACCCAAATAGCATTGAACTTTCTAAAAGTCTATGGAAGTCCAACTACAAAGTCCATGGTGATCCGCTCCCACTTCCACTCTGGGATCTCTAACCTCTGAAGTAATCCACCCGGCCTCTGGTGCTCATATTTGACTTGCTGACAGTTGAGACACTTGGCCACAAACCCAACTATATCCTTTTTCATTCTTCTCCACCAATAGTTCTACCTCAAGTCCTGGTACATCTTTGCGGCACCCGGATGAATGGAGTACCGCGAGCTATGGGCCTCCTCAAGAATCAACTCCCGAAGCCCATCTACATTGGGCACACAGATCCGGCCCTACATCCTCATCACACCGTCATCACCAATAGTCACATCTCTGGCATCACCTCACCGAACCCTGTCCTGAAGAACTAGAAGATGAGGATCATCATACTGGCGTTCCCTGATATGGTCATAAAGAGAAGACCGAGCAACCACACAAGCTAATACCCGGCTAGGCTCTAAAATATCCAATCTCATGAACTGGTTGGCTAAGGCCTGAACATCCAAGGCTAAGGGCCTCTCAACTGCCGGAAGATATGCCAAACTCCCTAAACTCTCTGCCCGGCGACTCAGGGCGTCGGCCACTACATTGGCCTTCCCCCGGTGGTATAATATAGTGATGTCATAGTCTTTAAGTAGCTCCAACCACCTCCGCTGACGCAAATTAAGATCCTTCTGTCTGGAAATGTACTGCAAACTCCGGTGATCAGTGTAAATCTCACAGGGAACACCGTACAAATAATGACACCAGATCTTCAGGGCGTGAACAATAGCCGCTAACTCGAGATCATGAACTGGATAGTTCTTCTCATGCACCTTCAACTGTCTAGACGCGTAGGCAATCACCCTACCATCCTGTATCAATACCGCTCCAAGGTCAATCCTTGAGGCATCACAATAGATAGTGTATGACCCTGAACTTGTAGGCAATACTAATACTAGGGCTGTAGTCAAAGTTGTCTTGACCTTCTGAAAGCTCTGCTCATACTCCTCGGTCCACCAGAACGGAGCACCCTTCTGGGTCAGCCGGGTCATAGGTGCTGCAATGGATGAAAATCCCTCCACAAAGCGATGGTAATACCCTGCCAAACCAAGGAAACTGTGGATCTCCGTAGCTGATGACGGTCTAGGCCAACTCTGCACTCCCTCCACCTTCTTCGGATCTACCTTGATCCCATCACAAGACACTATGTGGCCCAAGAATGCCACTGAATCAAGCCAGAATTCACACTTAGGGAATTTTGCATATAACCTCTTCTCCATCAAAGTCTGAAGCACGGTCCTCAGGTGCTGCTCATGATCTTCCCGCGACCGGGAATATACCTGGATGTCGTCAATAAACACAATGACGAAGGAATCAAGATAAGGCTGGAATACACTGTGCGTCAAATGCATAAAGGCTGCTGGGGCATTGGTCAGCCCAAATCACATGACAAGAAACTCATAGTGACCATATCTAGTCCTGAAAGCAGTCATCGGGATATCCGGCTCCCGAATCATCAACTGATGATAGCCAATACGTAAGTCAATCTTGGAAAACACCTGGCACCCTGTAACTGATCAAATAAGTCATTATTGCGAGGCAAAGGATACCTGTTCTTCACTGTAACCTTGTTCAACTGCCGATAATCAATACATATACGCATAGAACCATCCTTCTTCTTCACAAATAAGACCGAAGCACCCCAAGGTCATACACTAGGACTGATGAAGCCCTTATCAAGCAACTCCTGCAACTACTCCTTCAACTCCTTTAATTCATGAAGATCCATACGATATGGAGGAATAGAGATGGGCTGAGTGCCCGACAACAAATCAATGCCAAAATCAATATCTCTATCGGGCGGCATACCCGGAAGATCAGCTGGAAACACATCTGGAAAGTCCCTCACTACTGGAACTGACTCGACTGTAGGGGTATCAATACTGACATCTCTCATATAGGCCAAATACGTATTACACCCCTTCTCAACCATTCGCTGAGCCTTAAGAAATAAAATGACCCTGCGGGGAGTATACTCTACGGTACCTCTCCACTTTAATGTCGGTAAACTTGGCATAGCTAGCGTCACAGTCTTAGCGTGACAATCAAGAATAGCATAATGGGGCGACAACCAGTCCATGCCTAAGATAACATCAAAATCTACCATACTGAGAAATAACAAATCAGCTCTGGTCTCAAAACCACTAAGAGCAATCAAACATGACCGATATACGCGGTCCACAATGAGAGAATCTCACACAGGAGTAGATACATAAACAGGGGAACTCAAAGAATCTCGAGATATCCCCAAATGTGGAGCAAAATAAGAAGACACATATGAATACGTAGAGCCTGGGTCAAATAATACTGATGCATCCCTATGACAGACGGGCACGATACTTGTGATAACTGAATCTGAAGCAACGACCTCTGATCGGGCTGGAAGGGCATAGTACCTGGCCTGGCCTCCCTATCTAGGGTGACCTCGACCTCCCCGACCTCCGCCTCGAGCTGGCTGAGAAGGTGGGGTAGTAGGTGGTGCTGGAAGAATGGCCGGAGGACTCGGTGGAGCACGTGGAGGCTGATAAGTCTGTGGAGGTATACCCCTCCTAGCTCTGGGGCAATCTCTAACCAGGTGACGAGTGTCACCATACTCAAAACAACCTCTCGGAGGACGCGGTGGCTGAGACTGACTCGAACCTGGCCTGCTGAACTAGCCGGTAATAGCACCTCGAGTAGGAGGCATACTGGATACTGACAGTGCATAATAGGGCTCCTGAGGTCTAGGAGGAGCTGGGACACCGCTGGCTGCTGGAAGAGCTGAATGAACAGGGCGACTCACAAAACCTCTACCATAGCATGATGCTGGTGCACGAGCTCCTGAATAATGACCAATCTCTCGAGACCTCTTGGCCTCTCTCTCCTCTCGGTCACGGGAAAACATGCCCTCCACTCTCCTGGCAATGCTCACTGCCTGCTGATAAGTGATGTCCATCTCCAACTCCCTGGCCATACTGGTCCGAATACTGGGGTGGAGTCCCTCAATGAAGCGACGAACCCTCTCTCTGACTGTAGCAACCAGAGCCGGTGCATGGTGAGCTAACCCACTAAAACGGACTGCATACTCTGACACAGTCATAGAACCCTGACACAACTGCTCAAACTCTGCGCGCCAAGCATCCCTGAGGCTCTGAGGAACATACTCACGCAAGAATATCTCTGAAAATTGAGTCCAAGTGAGTGAGGCTGCCTCGTCCGGACTACTCAGCTCATAGGCACGCCACCACTAATATGCTGCTCCCCTCAGCTGGAAAGCGGTGAAAGAAACCCCACTCGTCTCCACAATGCCCATAGTGCGGAGAATACGATGACACTCCTCAAGAAAACCCAGAGCATCATCTGAAGCTAGTCCGCTGAAAGTAGGTGGGTGGTACTTCTTGTACCTCTCAAGTCTGAGTTGCTCTGCCTCAGAAGTAGCTACCCTGATCTCATGCTGAACCGGAGCCACTAGGGGCATAGGAATATACTCTGGGGCTTGATCAACCTGGACCATCTACTCAGGGGTGTGGGCTGCAGGAGTCTGTGCCCCTCCCCCGGCCTGAGATGTAGCGGGAGCTATCGGAAATAGTCCAGCCTGAGCCAGAGTGCTGAACATGCTCAAGAACTGAGCTAAAGTCTCCTGGAGGGCTGGAGTAGCAATAGGGATCTCCGGCGCTGGCCCTCCAGCTGGAGCTGCTGGGGGCTCCTCTGACGCAGCTCTCGCAGGTGCTCGGGCTGCACCGCATGGTCTTCCTCTACCCCGACCCCGGCCTCTGGTGGCTCTAGCAGGGGGCTCGGGTGCCTGATCGTCGGTCCTCCAATTGCGGGTCCTCACCATCTGTGAGAAAGAATAG
Organism: Nicotiana tomentosiformis; assembly: GCF_000390325.3. NCBI lineage: Eukaryota > Viridiplantae > Streptophyta > Magnoliopsida > Solanales > Solanaceae > Nicotiana > Nicotiana tomentosiformis. The sequence continues at coordinate 34,345,643 of NC_090814.1, forward strand.
GATAGAATCTTAGAATATTTGGTGTCAATAACTCGCACGACAAGGAAATCAAAGAAATATGATTGTTCCTAACAGTTACATAGCCTCCCGAAGATAAGTATGGACGTCTCCGCACCAATCCGCGAGACTCTAATAAACCTGCTTGTGACTCGCGACTCCTACGAACCTAGTGCTTTGATACCAACTTGTCCCTCCGTAAGGTGTCGTGATGGCACCTAGTCTTTGCGACTAGGTATGCCTAATATTACGAAAAATATAAAGAAACACAACATTTTAAAGATAAACAACATATTATAAATAGCCAAGAGTAGTACCACTCGGCATATACAAAATAATTTTCCAAGACCCGGAATATCACTAAGTCACAAGCTGCTATAATTTATGTAGCTCTATACAAAAGTCTGAAGATAATAAAGAAAATCTCTAGACGAGGTAGTAGAAAGGAACTCCGAAGATCTGCGGACGAAAGCAGAAATACCTTGAAGCCTCCAAGAATCAGCAGCACGCGTTAATACCAAGGCTGATAGCTCGTACCTGGATCTGCACATGAAAAACATGTGCAGGAAAGGGCATGAGTACACCACAATGGTACCCAGTAAGTGCCAAGCCTAACCTCGGTCAAGTAGTGACGAGGTCAGGTTAAGGCCCTACCGGAGTAAATATAGTAATTTAAACAGTAAAAGATATAAGTAAAATTTACGATAACACAGTTAAAAAGGGAGCCCTCGGCTCAGAACAAGGTAAACACAGTGGGAAATCTCTCGGGATATCGTCTCGTAGTATCAAATGAATATGCAGTACATGGGGGATCTCCTGGAATACGTCCGTAGTCCCAAAGTAAATATGCAATGCAAGATGAAATGATAGGTATGGCATCGAGTTATATAGTTTATACTGGACACAGATAAGGCAAATAAGGACTTAACTAAACATGACACACAGAATGTCAATTAGGCAGTTAAAACACGTAAGCATGCTTCTCTAGTCTAAGTTTCACAATTAAACTTATTAGTGCAATTTAATAAGGAAAAAAATAATTTATGATTTAGAAAGAAAAAATGGGATTTTTTCAATAATAGCCCGTGTACGTACTCGTCACCTCACGTACACGGCGCCCACACACCAAATAATATCAAGATATCCTGAGGGGGAAGTCCCCAACACAGGGTTAGGCTAGCTACTTACCTCCAACCGCTCAAATCAACTTGATATCACATTCTTGCCTCGAGTATCCGACTCCAAATGGCCCGAATCTATTCAAAACAGTACAATAACATCAATACACGCTAATGGAATGTATCCCACAAGAAAACTACAAATATTAGGCCAAAAACCCGAAATTGGCTCAAACCTGGCCCCCGGGGCCCACGTCTCGAAACCTGACAAAACTTACAAAACTAGAAAGCTCATTCACTCACGAGTCTAACCATATCAAATTTACTAAAATCCGACACCAAATGGTCCTCAAATCCACAATTCAAACTCCCAAATCCCTAGTCTCCAACTTCAAATTTCCACCTTAAATACACATTAACTAGGTGGGAAAAATACATGGCAAGGCAATATTATTGACCAAAAATAAGCACAAGGAACTTACCTCAAGAAATGCCTCGAAAATGCTCTCAAAAATCGCCCTAATCCGAGTTTGCAAAGCCAAAAATGATAAAAATCGCGAAGCCCTTCGGTTTTAATCATTGCCCGGGTATTTCCGCACCTGCGGAACCTGGGCTCGTACCTGCGGGTGCGCTTATGCGTAAAAATGTGCGCATCTGCGCCACTCACTTACCCCCTCTGCCTTCGCATCTGCGACGAAAGGGCCGCATCTGCGCACTCGCGCTTGCGGAGTCCCTTCCGCTTCTGCGCATCTTGCGCATTTGCGAACGTCCTTGCGCAATTGCGGGCATCGCAGATGCGGAAAATTCCTCGCACCTGTGACCCTAGGCCAACTTTCGATTTCTCGCATCTTTGCTTCCATCTCCTCATGTGCGGCTCGCGCACCTGCGGTCTCTTTTACGCAGGTGCGAAAATACCAGAACCAGCAAAGTTTAGAAATTCCTCTAAGTCCAAGTTTTCACCCGTTAAGCATCCGAAACACACCCGAGGCCACCGGGACCTCAACCAAACATACCAACCAATCCTAAAACACTTTACGAACTTAGTCAAGCTCTCAAATCCCATCAAACAACGCAAAAATCACGAATCACCCTCCAATTCAATTTTAAAGAACTTGAAACTTTAAAATTCTACAACCGATGTCGAAACCTATCAAATCACGTCTGATTGACCTCGAATTTTGTACACAAGTCATAATCAACATTACGAACCTACAGCCACTTTCGGAATTCCATTCCGAGCTCGATATCAAAATTTTCACTATCGGCCGAAATCTCAGAAAAACTAGCTTCCGCCAATTCAAGCCTAAATCTGCTATAGACCCCCAAAACACATTTCGGATGCGCTCCTAACCCCAAAATCACTCAACGGAGCTAACGGAGTTAACGGAATTCCATTCCAGATCCGTCTTTACACAGTTCTGACTACCGTCCAAATCCTAAGGCTTAAGCTCTCATTTGGGGACTAAGTGTCCCAAAACACTCCGAAACTCAAAACCAATCATCCCGGCAAGTCACAATAGCAGAAAAATCTTTGGGGAAAACAGTTAATAGGGGATCGGGGCTATTATTCTCAAAACGACCGGCCGGGTCGTTACAAGTTTAAAGCTAAAGATTGCTCAGTAGTTTTAACTAGTTGTTTTGAAGAAAGTTTATCAAACACTCCATAATCATAAATTGTTCTAATAGGAACTTTAGGAATTGTCCATTTGTTTAACAAATCAAGGTTTTGAGATATATCTACCTCTTCAAGTCTAGTATTTTTCATACTAGTTTCTCCTAAATTCATAATGAGAATAACATATCTATGTCAAATACTTCAGATCTATCTCATATATACCATGAAAGTTCCTAGGCTCTGATACCATTTAACAGGATCGAGTGTAGGCGGGCGGTAGTCCGCACGGCCATCCCAATCTAGCTATTTGGAATTAACTAATTTAGTCAGTCCGAGAGATCACCGGATTAACAGGAACTGGAATTGTTTCGCACCTCAGCTGACCTTTATATGTCCACTGAAGTTTTCACCAGTTAAAGATCTCTTATAGACTTTCTAAGTAGCTAATTCAGTATCCTTACGTTTAAAGACTGGCGGTAATCCGCTCGGTCAGTAAAGATAAGAGTCGAAATATATAAGAATTTTTTATATATTTTGATGACTGTATGGAAGGTTCAACCAGTCTATGGACCAGCTAGAAATCGTGCTGCATCTTTGCATTCAATTTCTACCAAAATGGGTGATAAGTCAGTTGAAAGGGTTAAGATTAACCCCCAAACAAATATTGTTCAGGATAGTAAAAATATTTCTGATAAGGATATTCCTTCTGCATCCGAAATGGATTTCAACCCCAATGATACTTAATGATCCCACACTAAAAAGATTTTAGTCCATGGTCACAAGCTAGAAAATATATTAAAAAAGAATTTTTTTGTAATAAATAGAACCGGTTTAAAACTTGGTTTTTGATACTTATAGTAAAGAGGATTTAAATAATATTTCTCAAGAGTTTTATGAAACTTGTGCTCTACATAATCTAATTATGTATTTTGTTCCTTGGTTTATAACCACTTATTTACCGCTTTATATAAAGGTTTTAGAAAGATCTTATAAAGATGGGAAGGGCAATATTACTAAAGCAATATACCCTTCTCAAGCACCTTTTGTTTTACCAAATAATACAGGTATTACATTTACTGCATTTCAAAAATTTATTAATGAAGATGTTGCTGCAGTCAGCATCGCAGAAATTAATAATTTGATTTCTCAAAATAATTATTTGAGTTTATATGTTAAGGTTTTGGTGAACAAATCATTTTTCTTGATAAACAACTTGATGAATTAACTGTTTTGATAAATGATATGAGTACTAGCAAGAAGACAACTGATATTGCCTCTACGTATGGAAGCAAATCAGAACCTCAAATTGTTCTTACTCATGTTCAAAGACCCCCTGAGATTCAAGATTTTAAATTTAAATCTTTAAATGATTTAGAAGAACTTCTTGATAGAAAGTTATCTGGTTTAAATATCAAACCTATTGATTTATCAAAAAGATTTTGCTGATAAATTAGATACCACTTTTGATTATAAAAATGAAGTTTGGTCAGAGTTTAATAAACTCAGAGGTTATCCCAAAAAGAATAGTAAGTATGTTGATAAACCCAGAATGCAAACTTATTATTATAATCGTCCTACTCCTCAAGATGTTTTAATAGAGGAACGTGATTGGAATCAGACTAATACATCTTATAGTGGTTCCAAAATTTATGAATGGAATCTTGATGGTTTGATTGATAAACAATTAACTACTCTTGTCTATAGAATGCTTATGTATGCAACTATCTGTAAAAGTATAAAAAATACAGATAGAACTATTTGCAAAATAATTGTTGCAGGTTTTACTGGCCAGCTTCGTGGCTGGTGGGATAATTATTTAACTGCTGATGAAAGGGCAATGGTTATTAATGCAATAGCCACTGACGAAGGAGTTGATAACTTAGGCATGGCTCTAGTAAAAAATAGAGAAGATGCTGGTTTTATCAAACCCTTTTGTAATAAGTTATCAATCTCTTTTTTGCAGACTTCTACTAATTCAGCGTTCATCTGACAAGATCGAGATTTTGTAGGAATATCATCTTCAGAGAAATTATCTTCATATGGAAGAGAGACAATATGCTTTTTTCTATTCCAAAAAGTACTGGGATGCTTAGCACAAATATCAATAGCAATATTTTCGGAAATCAATTTAATCTTTTCCTGCACTTTTGTAGAATTCAAAGTATCAAATATATTCATACTGAATAATTCTAATTGTAATGAATCAATATGTCTTTGCTTCATATCAATTAAAACATTTATATCTCTAGTTACTGGATCTGTAACAAAAGTGTAACTAATCTTTTTATCCTTATAAGTAGCTGTAAAACCTTTTGAGTTTATGCTAGTAAAAGGATAAATAGCATTAATAAAAGGTGTTTCAAGTATAATTGGAGGGTATAACTGATTTTTAACCAAGAAAAAAGAAGTGAGGAATGCAGATTTTATTCTGACAAATACCAGTATTAGGTAATTTATACTCTATGTCTAAAGTATGTCCTGAAGCAGACTTTACCATATGAGTAGTTTTTTGAAAATATTTAGTAGGTACTAAACCTTCTTGAATGCAGCTAACATCAGCTCTACTATCAATCATAGCAATATTTGTGATAGAAAAACTATTATCAATTAGAATAGTACATTTAATATACCATCTATGAGCAGTAACAATTTGCATCATTCCCAAAAATATATCAAGTTGAGAATCAATTTTAATAGGTTTTTCTTCAATATCATTTTTAGAAATACCTTTGTTTTTATCATCAGATTTCTCAGCATGAGAATTGATTTTCTCAATCTGAGTAATCCTATGATCACAAATCATTTGATTTTATTTAAGAGATTTGATCTCTCTTTTCAAGTGTTCAACTTCAACCTTTAAATCATCGAAAGAAGAATTTCTTGCTGGAGTTGTACTTTTATTTAAAAGACGGTTATTAACCTCTAATAAAGAATAAGGAGCAGAATATTCAAATTCCTTTGTTTTGAAATAACCAAACCATTTTGTATAACAATTCTTTTAAAAATATCTAAATGCTTAATATGCATTTCAAATGTTTTGGAGAATATCAAAATGTCATCAATATAAACAATGATAAAATCCAGATATGGATTAAATATATCATTCATGATTTTTTGAAATTCTCGTTCTTATTATGAAACTATTCTCACAAGTACAGGCAGTGCAGAATTTCTACACTTTTCTGGTTATAGCACAGACGAGAATGTTTATAACTTCTCGAAAAAGATAGATCTGAAGTATTCGACATAGATATGTTATTCTCATTATGAATTTAGGAGAAACTAGTATGAAAAATATTAGACTTGAAGTGGTAGATATACCTTAAAACCTTGATTTGTTAAAGAAATGGACAATTCCTAAAGTCCCTATTAGAACAATTTATGATTATGGATGGTTTGATAAACTTTCTTCAAAACAACTAGTTAAAACTACTGAGCAATCTTTAGCTTTAAACTCGTCTGAACAGACTATTCGTCTGTTAAAGAAACAAGATGTAAATTTATATAAAAATTAGTATAATTATCTACATGTTGGTATGGTTCAAATTGCTTTTAAGCCATTAACCCTTAAAGGGTTACCAGAGACGTTTTTAGCTGCTCTCAGAGATGCTAGAAATCTGAATTTTAGACAGTCTCTGATGGGTTCTATTGAATCTACTGTGGCCTACATGCCTTGACATTAAATGTGAAAACGCATGGTTATACTTATGCGCCTGGATCTGAACTTATATGTTTATCATATAGAATTTATTTTAAATTACTATCTACGTTAAACCCTAGATGTAAACTGTATGATACATCCGATCAGACTATATTAGTGGAAACCAATTTTGCAAAGTCTAAGGTCAACATAGATATGAAGTCTCTAAGTACTACTTTGTAATCGAAGATCAAGTAAATAAAATCTCAAGTTCTTCGTATTCAGGCCTTGCATCCCGGCCTCATAAGGTATTTATTCTTACTTATAGTATTTCTTCTAGTCTCTCCTCTCTGGCCGTGACTATGTCCGGCTAAGAGACTTCATATCTATGTTAAATATCTAACTTCTCTCCTATATAAACCATGAAAGATCTGGCCTCTATCAAAATATAAATAAATTTTATATATAGTTTCTTGACTTAGTTTCGAGATGGTGGTACAGTCTAATATAGCACTACTCTTATTGGCTTTGCCTTAGTGGCTCCGTCTAGCCAGCCGTGAACCTCAGCCCGTTAAATGAAGTTGAAAAGGGCATCTTCTTTCACGGTTATATCGGCTTAATTGGTTCGGGTCTGGAAGGAACTCGGAGTGAATTGAGATACTTAGTCTCTTAAGTAGAAACTTAAGTTGAAAAGGTCAACCAGATGTTGACCTATGTGTAAACGATATCAGATTTGGACTTAGGAGTGCGTCCGGAATGTGATTTGGAGGTCCGTGAAAGAATTAGGCTTGAATTGACGAAATTGGAAATTTGACGATTTCAGTCGGCAGTGGAAAATTTAATATCGGGGCCGGAATGGAATTCCGGAAGTTGGAGTAGGTTCATAGTGTCATTTGTGACGTGTGTGCAAAATTTGAGGTTTTTCGAACATGGTTGGGTTGGTTTCGGCATCGGTTGCCGAATTTGGAAATTTAGAAGTTCTTAGGCTTAGTTTCGAGGGTAATTTGGTATTTGGATGTTGTTTTGAGTGATTCGAAGGTTCGACTAAGTTGGTATGTTAATATATGACTTGTTGGCATTTTTGGTTGAGGTCCCGAGGGCCTCGGGGTAATTTCGGGTGGTTAACGGATTTGTTAAAGTTGGAAATTTCAGCGGGAGCTGCTGCTTCTGCTATTTGCGCACCTGCGGATGAAAGGGTCGCAGGTGCGAGGCCGCTGGTACGCGTGGGGAGTGCGCATGTGCATGAGACACTGGGCCAAGGCTGGGAATGCAGGTGCGAAGAATTGTCCGCATCTGCGAGCCCGCAGGTGCAAAACCTTGAGCGCAGATGCAGAGAGGATGAGTTTGAACTGGTTTCGCAGATACGCACCTGGGACCGCAGATGCGAGTCCGCAGGTGCGAGGAAGGTGTCCGCAGATGCGAAATCTATGGGATTAAGTGAGTTGCGCAGGTGCACACCATTGTCCGCAGGTGCGAGAAAATGGCCGCAGGTGCGAAAAACCTGGGCAGAATCCTTAAATAGAACCCTTCACGAATTTTGGTCATTCTTCACAATTTCAATTCGGTTTTTGGAGCTTTTGGAGGGGTTTGAAGAGGGAATCAAGGGGATTTCGTTGAGGTAAGTTACTTGAGTCCTAATACTTGTTAATATGGTGATTTTCTGTTGTTTAATCATGGTAATTAGTGAAAATAAGGGGTTAGGGCTTGGAAATTTTGAAAAAGTAATTTAAGGATTTGAAGGACCAAACGATGTCGGATTTTGATGACTTTGGTATGGTTAGATTCGTGTATGAATGATCTTTCTAGTTTTGCGAATTTTGTCGGATTTCGAGATGTGGGCCCGGGGGCCGGGTTTGAGCCAATTTCGGGTTTTGGTCTAATTTTGGAGTTTTTCTTGTGGAATTCATTCCATTAGCATGTATTGATGGTATTGTACTGACTGTGAATATATTCGGAGCATTTGGAGGCCGAGTCCAGAGGCAAGAACATTGCGGGTTAGAGATTTGACCGGTTTGAGGGAAGTAACGATTGTAAATCTAGTCCTGAGGGTATGAAACCCCGGATTTCGTATCATTCTATTATTTTGAAGTGACGCACATGCTAGGTGACGGGCGTGTGGGCGTGCACTGTTGGGGATTTGTGACTTGGTCCATCCCGTAGCAACTGTAAAGTTGCATACTTTGTTGAAACCATTGATACTTATATGATTTAGAAAGTTTTTTTCTGTAAATTGGGCTGAATGCCATGTTTGGGCCTTGCGACAATGTTGTTTGGACCCTTAGGGGCTGTTTCTTATCATCCTCTCACTGTTTTCGATTGAATATCTATACTCAGTCATGTTTATACTTGTTTACCGCATAACTCAGTTTTATGACTCTATTTTGATACATATAAATGTTTTGGGCCGAATGCCCAGTTTTACTAAAATGCCTGAGTGGCTTGATTTGTGAGGATGAGTGTGGATCGGGGCTGCCCACCTACAGCATACCTTATGACTGAGTGAGGCCGAGGGCTTGACTGGTGAGGATGAGTGTGGATCGGGGCTGCCCGCCTGCAGCATACTTTATTATTATCGCACGTGAGTTGTCCGTGCAGATTATAGCGCTTGGGCTGAAGGAGCCCCTCCGGAGTCTGTACACACCCCCAGTGAGCGCAGGTACCTACTGAGTGCGAGTGCCGAGTGCTGAGTGACTGGGAGGCAAGAGTGATTGTGAGGTACGCCCGAGTGGCAAGAGTGATTGTGAGGTATGCCCTAGTGGCACGAGTGACTGTGAGGTTTGCCCGAGGGGATGTATATGAGTGATTTTTTGCCCGAGGGGCTGTTTATGATTTCATCATTTTTGCTCACTTTTGCATTGAGCCTTCGTTTGAAAAACTATTGGAAAAATATCTTTAAATGATTTTTACTGCAACTGGGTTTAAACAAGATGTTTGATTCAAATCCTGATTTTAAAAGCATGTGGTATTTCATTGAGATTTTCTGATATGAATGTTTTATGCTTTATTGCTCGTCACTACTGCTCAGTTCGCGAATTTTGGTCATTCTTCACAATTTCAACACGGTGTTTGGAGCTTTTGGAGGGGTTTGAAGTTGGGAATCAAAGGGATTTTGTTGAGGTAAGTTACTTGAGCCCTAATACTTGTATATATGGTGATTTTCCATTGTTTAATCATGGTAATTAGTGAAAATGAGGGGTTAGGGCTTGGAAATTTTGGAAAAATAATTTAAGGATTTGAAGGACCAAACGATGTCGGATTTTGATGAATTTGGTATGGTTAGACTCGTGAGTGAATGAGCTTTCTAGTTTTGTGAATTTTGTCGGATTTCAATACGTGGGCCCAGGGGTCGGGTTTGAGCCAATTTCGGGTTTTGGTCTCATTTTGTAGTTTTTCTTGTGGAATTCATTCCATTAGCGCGTATTGATGGTATTGTACTGATTGTGAATAGATTCGGAGCATTTGGAGGCTGAGTCTAGAGGCAAGAGCATTGCGGGTTAGAGATTTGACCGGTTTGAGGTAAGTAACGATTGTAAATCTAGTCCTGAGGGTATGAAACCCCGGATTTCGTATCATTCTATTATTTTGAAGTGACGCACATGCTAGGTGACGGGCGTGTGGGCGTGCACTGTTGGGGATTTGTGACTTGGTCCGTCCCGTAGCAACTGTAAAGTTGCATACTTTGTTGAAACCATTGTTACTTATATGATTTAGAAAGTTTTTTTCTGTAAATTGGGCTGAATGCCATGTTTGGGCCTTGCGACAATGTTGTTTGGACCCTTAGGGGCTGTTTCTTATCATCCTCTCACTGTTTTCGATTGAAAATCTATACTCAGTCATGTTTATACTTGTTTACCGCATAACTCAATTTTATGACTCTATTTTGATGCATATAAATATTTTGGGCCGAATGCCTTGTTTTACTAAAATGCCCGAGTGGCTTGATTTGTGAGGATTTGTGTGGATCGGGGCTGCCCGCCTGCAGCATACCTTATGACTGAGTGAGGCTGAGGGCCTGATTGGTGAGGATGAGTGTGGATCGGGGCTGCCCGCCTGAAGCATACTTTATTATTATCGCACGTGAGTTGTCCGTGCAGATTATAGTGCTTGGGCTGAAGGAGTCCCTCCGGAGTCTGTACACACCCCCAGTGAGCGCAGGTACCTACTGAGTGCGAGTGCCGAGTGCTGAGTGACTGGGAGGCAAGAGTAATTGTGAGGTATGCCCGAGTGGCAAGAGTGATTGCGAGGTATGCCCGAGTGGCACGAGTGATTGTGAGGTTTTGCCCGAGGGGCTGTATATGAGTGATGTTTTGCCCGGGGGCTGTTTATGATTTCATCATTTTTGCTAACTTTTGCATTGAGCCTTTGTTTGAAAAACTGTTGGAAAAATATCTTTAAATGATTTTTACTGCAACTGGGTTTAAACAAGATGTTTGATTCAAATCCTGATTTTAAAAGCATGTGGTATTTCACTGAGATTTTCTGATATGAATGTTTTATGCTTTATTGCTCGTCACTACTGCTCAGACTTTATTTATTGTTGTTACTTACTGATTTGATGTACTCACGTTACTCCATGCACCTTGTGTGCAGATCCAGGTGTAGCTGGACACGGTAGTGGTTATTGAGTGTTCTGGTTGCAGATTTTCTTGGAGATAGCAAGGTAGCTGTTTGGCGATCGCAGCCCTTGCTCTTCTCCCTCTTATCTTCCTCTAGTTGTATTTAGCTATTTTCCGGGCTGAGTTAGCCTTGATATTGTTAGACAGATTGTAGTATATGCTCATGACTAGTGACACCCCGATGCCGGGCTTTTCTTTTCGCACTTTTGTTTTTCTTTGATTTGAACTCTTTAAATGGAGGTTTTATGTTAAATAACCTTAAAATTATCTTTAAAATGAAATATCGGTTGTTTTGGAAATGAGTCATCCTGCCTAGTTCCACGATAGGCGCCATCACGACAGGGGTTAGTTTTGGGTCGTGACACATACAGTCATCAAAATATATAAAACATTCTTATATATTTTGACTCTTATCTTTACTGACCATGCGGATTACCGCCAGTCTTTAAATGTAAGGATACTGAATTAGCTACTTAGAAAGTCTATAAGAGATCTTTAACTGGTGGAAACCTCAGTGGACATATAAAGGTCAGCTGAGGTGCGAAACAATTCCAGTTCCCGTTAATCCGGTGATCTCTCGGACTGACTAAATTAGTTAATTCCAAATAGCTAGATTGGGATGGCCGTGCGGACTACCGCCCGCCTACACTCTAGCGGTAGTCCGTAGTCCGCTAGACATCCATCGCAGATGCGGCCTTCGCAGGTGCGGCCCTTTTGTGCAGAAGAGGACGTCGCAGGTGCAACATTTTGTTCACAGATGCGGAACCTCGCTTGGCAGCCCTTTTTTGTAGATACGAGCTCGCATGTGCGAGCCCAGGCACCGCATATGCGAAAATGCTGGGCAGAATAAATAAAATCGGGTCTTAGCCATTTTTACTCATTTTTGAGTTTTAAGTCTCGGATTTGGGCGATTTCAAGGGGGATTTTCACGACTTTGAACTGGATAAGTGTTCTTTATCATAAAGTGATTATATTTCACAAATCCATGTCTATATTCATCATTTATTTAGGATTTAGATGGAAGAAATTGGAATTTTTGTAAAACTTTCCAAAAACGAAAAATTAAGATTTGAAAGTCCATTTGATATCGGAATTGGACAAATTTGGTATGGTTGAACTCGTATCGGAATGGGTGTTCGGATTTTGCGAATTTTTCTAGAATTTGAGACGTGGGTCCCACTATTGAATATCTTAATGAATTTCGGATTTTTATCCGAAAAATTTGTAAATTCATATGAAATTAATTCTTATGATTCGTATTGAATATATCGAATTGTTTGTGAATAGATTTGAAGCTTTCAGAGGCAAATTTAAAAGGAAAAGCCATGGTTGAATAATTGATTGGAATTTGCAAAACAAGGTAAGTGTCGTGGTTAACCTTGACTTGAGGGAATAGAACCTTTAAATTATTTGTTATGTGAATTGCATGTGAACGACGTATAGGCGAGGTGACGAGTGTCTATACGTCGTCAAATTAATTGTTTGCCTGCTTACTTGAAAAATCATAAACTATTTTTTTTATCATAAATTAATTACTATAATAATTGTTTCTCTCTTATTCCTTATCAAAATATTAATTCTTGAATTTCTGCATTAATTGTTACATGTTATTTGAATTATGTGCCTTAATTGTTATTTGACATTTAGCATATTAAATATTAAACTGCCTATCTGCTCCCTGATTTCCATAATAATTTGCTATTTGTCATTGTTTGCTTCATAATTAAATCATAATTATTGTATGCTTGTTGTCTTATGATTTTATATTAATTGTTGCGTTTATTACGGAATTTCTTCTATAAGAATTGATTGGTAAATGAATATGTTGGAGGAGCGGGTTGCAGCCGCAACAGGATTGATTATAATGAATATATTGGAGGATCGGGTTGCACGTCGCAACAGACTTATTAAAAGTCAATATTGGAGGATCGGGTTGCACGCCGCAACAGACTTATTAAAAGTCAATATTGGAGGATCGGGTTGCAAGCCGCAACAGACTTATTAAAAAGTCCATATTAGAGGATCGAGTTGCACGCCGCAACAGACTTATTAAAAGTCAATATTGGAGGATCGGGTTGTACGCCGCAACAGACTTATTAAAAGTCAATATTGGAGGATCGGGTTGCACGCCGCAAAAGACTTATTAAAAAGTCCATATTGGAGGATCGGGTTGCACGCCGCAATAGACTTATTAAAAGTCAATATTGGTGGATTGGATTGCACGCCGTAACAGACTTATTAAAAAGTCCATATTGGAGGATCGGGTTGCACGCCGCAACAAACTTATTAAAAGTCAATATTGGAGCATCGGGTTGCACGCCGCAACAGACTTATTAAAAGTCAATATTGGAGGATCGGTTTGCACGCCGCAATAGACTTGATTAAAATGAATATATTGTGAGAGCGGGTTGCACGGTGCAACAGAATTGAATGTGAATATATTATGAGAGCGGGTTGCACGCTGCAACTGAATTGATGGAAACGATAATTGGTTATGACTGCTGAGTTGGCTTCGATTATTATAAATGAGTTACTTGATTTATTTCTATTATTGTTGTTGTTTCTAATATTGCATACAAGTAATGTAAGTGACCCGCCTTAGCCTCGTCACTACTTCGTCGAGGTTAGGCTCAGCACTTAGCAGCACATGGGGTCAGTTGTACTGATACTACACTTTGCACTTCTTGTGCAGATTTTAGAGTTGGTCCCAACGGCGTACCATAATTTTGCTCGGATTTCAGTTATTCAGAGGAGACTTGAGGTATAACTGCATGGCGTCTGCAGTTCTGAAGTCCCCGTCTAATTTACTTTGGCTGTGTGTTTATTTCCAGACAGTTTTTTTATTCAGACCTTTATTTGTATTTATTCTAGAAGCTCGTGCACTTGTGACACCAATTCTGGGATGGTATTTAGACACCGTTGTTTGATGGATTATTTCACTATATTTCAAACTTTGCTTCCGCATTTGTTTCCTTGTTATTAATAAATTTAATTTTTTTTAAAAAATAGATAATATTATTCTAACGTCGGCTTGCCTAGCAAGTGAAATATTAGGCGCCATCACGGTCCGAAGGTGGGAATTTTGGGTCGTGACAGTTGGTATCAGAGCACTAGGTTACATAGGTCTCACGAGTCATGAGCAAGCTTAGTAGAGTCTGAAGGATCGGTACGGAGACGTCTGTACTTATCTCTCAGAGGCTATGAAGTTTAGGAACAATATCACTTCTTTCTTATTCTGTCGTGCGATTTTATTCTATCATCGATGATTGAACATTTCTACTCTTATTCTCTCGTAGATGGTGAGAACACATAATACTTCTACCGATGGACAAGGACCAGAACCCTCGGTGGCAACTATGGCCAGGGGTAGAGGTCGAGGCCGAGGTCATGCTAGAGGCCGAGGTAGAGGTCCCAGTTCAGAATGTACCAGTTGGACCAGTTCAGGTCCCGGAAGGATTCATAGCCACTCCAGTGCTTCAGGATGCTCTAGTCCGATTGGTGAGTCTTATGGAGGGTGTGGCCCAGAATGGTACATTTCCAGTGGCACCAGCTATCTCACAGGCTGGGGGAAGAGCACAAACTCCCACTACTCCTACTCCGGAGCAGATGGCTCCCTAGAATCAAGCTCCAGCAGCCCCGCCAGTTAGGGTAGTTCAGCCAGTTGTTGCGGCACAGACTGGTGATAGGCCCGCCATGTCTTTTGAGGCCTTATTGAGACTGGATAAGTTCACTAAGCTCTTTCCAGTTCACTTCAGTGGTACACCTTCTGAAGACCCACAGGTTTATCTTGAACGCTGCCATGAGGTGTTGCGGAACATGGGTATAGTTGAGACCAATGATTGATTTTGCTTTATTTCAGATGATGGGTTCCGCCAAGAGGTGGTGGAGATATTATACATTGACCCGACCAGTCGGATCACCTACACTTACCTGGGAGCAGTTCTCTCAGCTATTTCTGGAAAAGTATCTCCCTATCACACTGAGAGAGGAATTCCGCAAGCAATTTGAGCGTCTACAGCAGGGCAGAATGACTGTTACTCAGTATGAGTCCCATTTTGTGGATTTGGCCCGTCATGCTCTCCTTTTACTACCTACGGAGGGAAAAAGAGTGAGGAGGTTTATTGAGGGACTCACTCACCCTATCAGACTTTAGATAGCCAAGGAGACCGGAAGTGAGATTTCCTTTCAGGCGGTTGCTAATGTCGCAAGGAGGATTGAGATAGTTCTTGCACAGGAAAGAGGGCAGAGGTCTGATAAGAGGCCTCGTCAGTTCGGTGATTACAGTTGTGCCTCGTATAGAGGCAGGGGTAATTTTGGTAGGGGTCATCCTCCCAGACCGTTTCATTCAGCACTTCATATATCTCCCGGTGCTTCAGGGAGTCACGGTCCTATTATGCCTTACTCTGGGCAGCCAGTATTCAGTGCACATTCAGCTCCTATCAGTGCACCACCACTCCAGAGTTACTACAGTGGTTATCCGGCCCATCTGGGTCAGCTTCAGCTTCAACAGCCACGACATCAGGATGGGTGTTATGAGTGTGGGAACATTGGTCACATTAGGAGGTATTGCCCTAGATTGGAGAGTAACAGATTTCGGTAGGATTCTCGTGCCATCATACCGGCACCGGTTGCTTCACCGCCTGCTCAACCAGCTAGAGGCAGGGGTCAAGCAGCTAGAGGTGGAGGTCAGGCTGTTAGAGGTGGAGGCCAGCCAGTCAGAGGCCGTCCCAGGGACGCAGTTCAGAGTGGTGGGGCCCAACCCCAATTTTATGCTTTTCCAGCTAGGCCTGAGGCCGAGTCATCTGATCATGTGATCACAGGTATTATTCCAGTTTGCCATATAGATGCTTCAGTTCTATTTGATCCATGATCTACTTATTCCTATGTGTCCTCCTATTTTGCTTTATATTTGGTTGTGCCTTGTGATTCTCTAAGTGCTTTTGTGTGTGTATCTACATCGGTGGGAGACTCTGTTGTAGTAGATCATGTCTATCGTTCGTGTGTGGTTACTATTGGTAATCTTGAGACTAGTGTGGATCTTCTACTTCTTGATATGGTAGATTTTGATGTCATCTTGGGTATGGATTGGTTGTCTCCTTACCATGCTATATTGGACTATCATGCCAAGACAGTGACCCTAGCTATGCCGGGGTTACCTCGGTTAGAGTGGAAAGGAACTTCTGGCCATTCTGCCAGCGGGGTTATTTCTTACATGAAAACTCGGCGTATGGTAGAGAAAGGGTGTCTAGCCTATTTGGCTTATATTCGCGATCCCAGTACGGATGTCCCTTCTATGGACTTAGTACCGGTTGTTCGTGAATTTCCAGAAGTATTTCCTGCAGATTTGCCGGGGATGCCACCCGACAGAGATATTGACTTCTGTATTGATTTGGCTCTGGGCACTCAGCCCATTTCTATTCCACCATACCGTATGGCCCCGCCGGAGTTGAAAGAATTGAAAGAGCAGTTACAAGACTTGCTTGATCAGGGATTCATTAGATCCAGTGTCTCGCCCTGGGGTGCACCAGTATTATTTGTAAAGAAGAAAGATGGCTCTATGCGGATGTGTATAGATTATCGGCAGTTGAACAAGGCCACTATCAAAAACAAATACCCGTTGCCAGGAATTGATGACTTATTTGATCAGCTTCAGGGTGCCAAGGTATTTTTGAAGATTGATTTGAGATCTGGTTACCATCAGTTGAAGATTAGGGCATCTGATGTCCCTAAGATAGCTTTTCGGACTCGGTATGGGCATTACGAGTTCCTAGTGATGTCGTTTGGGTTGACAAATGCTCCAGTAGCATTTATGGATATGATGAATCGGGTGTTCAAGCCTTATTTGGATTCTTTTGTGGTTGTATTCATTGATGATATCTTGATTTACTCCAGCAGTCGAGAGGAACATGAGCAGCATCTTCGAAGTGTGCTTCACACCTTGAAGAATAATCAGTTATATGCCAAATTTTCAAAATGCGAGTTTTGGTTAGACTCAGTTGCCTTTTTGGGACATGTTGTATCGGCAAAAGGCATAAAGGTGGATCCTACGAAGATTGAGGCTATTCAGAATTGGCGTAGACCTATTTCAGTTACAGAGATCCGGAGTTTCCTAGGTTTGGCAGGTTATTATCGTCAGTTCGTGGAAGGGTTTTCATCTATAGCAAGCACCTTGACCAGACTAACCCAGAAGGGTGTTCCATTCAAATGGTCAGATGAGTGTGAGTTGAGCTTTCAGAAGCTCAAGACCGCTTTGACTACGGCGCCAATATTGGTATTACCCACAGGTTCAGGATCGTATACGGTATATCGTGACGCATCTCACATTGGGCTTGGTGCAGTATTAATGCAAGATGGTAAGGTAATTGCATATACGTCGTAGTAGTTGAAAATTCATGAAAAGAATTATCCTGTTCATGACTTAGAATTGGCAGCCATTGTTCATGAGCTAAAGATTTGGAGGCATTACCTCTACGGTGTCTCGTGTGAGGTATTTACTGATCAACGTAGCCTCCAGTATCTGTTCAAACAAAAAGATCTTAATTTGAGGCAGAGAAGATGGATGGAGTTGTTGAAAGACTATGATATCACCATTTTGTATCACCCCGGAAAGGCCAATGTGGTGGCCGATGCCTTGAGTAGAAAGGCTGAGAGCATGGGTAGTCTTGCGTATATTCCGGTTGGTGAGAGACCATTAGCTGCAGATGTTTAGACTTTGGCTAACCAGTTCGTGAGGTTAGATGTTTCAGAACCCAGTCGGGTTCTAGCTTGCACAGTCGCTCGGTCTTCTTTATATGAGCGCATCAGAGAGAGGCAGTATGATGATCCTCATTTACTTATCCTTAAGGACACGGTGTGGCACGGTGATGCCAAACAGGTTGTTGTAGGGGAAGATGGTGTTCTGCGAATGCAGGGCCGTATTTTTATGCCTAATGTGGATGGGATTAGTGAATTAATTCTTGAAGAAGCACACAGCTCCAGGTATTCTATTCATCCAGGTACCGCCAAAAATGTATCAAGATTTGCGGCAACATTATTGGTGGAGGAGAATGAAAAAGGATATAGTTGCACATGTAGCTCGGTGTCTGAATTGTCAGCAAGTGAAGTACGAGCATCAGAGACCTGGTGGTTTGTTTCAGAAGTTAGAAATTCTTGAGTGAAAGTGGGAGCGTATCACAATGGATTTTGTTGTTGGGCTCCCACGGACTCAGAGAAACTTTGACTCAGATTGGGTCATTGTGGACAGGTTGACCAAGTCAACCCATTTCATTCCAGTGGCAGTTACCTATTCTTCAGAGAGGTTAGCTGAAATTTACATTCGTGAGATTGTCCGCCTTCACGGTGTGCCCGTGTCTATTATTTCAGATCGAGGTACGCAGTTTACCTCACATTTCTGGAGGGCTGTACAGTGTGAGTTAGGCACGCGGGTGGAGTTGAGTACAATATTTCATCCACAGACAGACGGACAGTCAGAGCGCACTATTCAGATATTGGAATATATGCTTCGCGCTTGTGTTATAGACTTTGGAGGTTCTTGGGATCATTTCTTACCACTTGTGGAGTTTGCTTATAATAATAGCTACCAGTCGAGCATTCAAATGGCTCCATATGAGGCATTATACGGAAGGCGATGCCGATCGCCAGTTGGTTGGTTTGAACCGGGAGGGGCTCGGTTGTTGGGTACCGATTTGGTACAAGATGCCTTGGATGAGGTCAAGACTATTCAGGATTGACTTCGCACAGCTCAGTCTAGGCAAAAGAGTTATGCCGACCGAAAAGTTTGTGATATTGCATTCATGGTTGGAGAAAGAATATTGCTCCGGGTTTCACCTATGAAAGGTGTAATGAGGTTCGGGAAGAAGGGTAAGTTGAGCCCTAGGTATATCAGACCATTTGGAATTCTTGAAAGGGTGGGCGAAGTAGCCTACAGGCTTGCATTACCACCTAGTTATCAGCGGTTCATCTGGTGTTCCATGTGTCTATGCTCTGGAAATATCATGGTGATCCGTCCCATGTGTTAGATTTCAGCTCACTCCAATTGGACAAAGATTTGACTTACGAGGAGGAGCCGGTGGCTATTCTAGCCCGGCAGGTCCGACAGTTGAGATCAAAGAGTTATCCTTCAGTTCGGGTGTAAAGGAGATGTCAGCCGGTAGAGGCATTTACCTGGGAGTCTGAGTCAGACATGCAGAGTAAATATCCACACCTTTTCTCCAGCTCAGGTACTTTTTCTAACTCCGTTCGAGGACGAACGTTTGTTTTAGAGGTGGAGAATGTGATGACCCAAAATGTCATCTTTAAATTTAATAAGTAATTCTGTGTTCTAAGACCTCAAAAAACACCATTTATCCTTCCTCGACTTGCATGCGCAGTCTGTAAAATTTTCTGGAAAGTTTTCATGTGAAAAATGAATTAAAATGTGAAATAGAGGTTTAAAATTCAAGTGAATTGACTTTGGTCAACGTTTTTAGCAAACAGACCCAGATCAGTGTTTTGAGAGTTCCGGTAGCTCCGTATCATGATTTGGGACTTGGGCGTATGCCCGAAATTTAATTTGGAGGTCCCTAGCTCAAGTTATGACCATTTAACGGAATTAGCAATTTAAAGGCTAAAATTCCAAGTTTGATCACGGGGTTGACTTTTTGATATCGGAGCCGGAATCCGATTCTGGAAATTGGAACAGCTCCGTTATGTCATTTATGACTTGTGTGTCAAATTTGAAGTCATTCCAGATTCATTTAATATGTTTTGGCGCGAGATTTTTGTTGCGACCAAACACACTCACGCAAGTATACGCGGTCGTCAAGTAATAAAGTGACTAAAAGTCGGATGTTGAACCCACGAGGACTTATGATTAACTATTAACTAAATTAGACTATCCCAATTATCTAAACAAGAATTAAATCCAAAAATATTTTATTCTAAACTAATTAAATAAGAAAAATATAAATAATAAACTTTGAACAGAGAAAGAGCAGATTTTAATGATATCAATGTAATGAAAACGATCTAGGGTTATGGGCTATCTAACAATCCTATTGTATTCTTCAATTGAATTGACCGACTAATTTATCTAGCTTATTGGTTGACAGGGTTAATGCTCATAAGAATCTGTCGAGTTCTTACTCGCCTATTCAAGCTAACCTAACGCCTATATGTCTATGGAGTTAGAATCAACAAGAACGCATTTATAATTCCTGTAAATCAACCAAGCAAGGCAATTAGGTATATGTCTATCCTAACTACGAATCCGTTCCCCGATGCTCGAGTTCAAGAACTTGCCCTACTCAATCCTGTATGCAATATAGGATTCCCACTTTCGCGTTCAATTCTAGATTCGTAGATAATATTCAATTGGTGATCAAGCAATTAAATAATTAAGTGCAAGATTGAATAAATAAACTAATATGATAAATCAAGAAGTCAAAATCAATATCCGAATAACAATAGTTATGAAAGAACCACAACCCTAGAACGTGAAGTTTAGCTCCATATAGACATGGTAGCCAAACAACAAATCATATAAAGAAACATAAAAATTACTAAGTTTGGTGGGAGAAAGAAGAAACTTGATGAATTCCGGCCTCCACAGCTTTTTCGTGGCTTTTTTCCTCTTCCCAATATGTTAGATAACCTAAAGGAGGCGTTTTTGGCTTATATATTGCGTACCAAAGTCGTGGGCCAAAGTTCTCCTATTTCTAATCCAAATCAGCTTCAGGGATTGATGCTAAGGTGGATGCGACACATCCACCTCGTCCTCCATTTCAATTTTGCCTGCGAAGGTGGATGCGACGCATCCACCTTGTCCTCTATTTCTCAGCTTTGCATGCGAGGGTGGATGCGACGCGTCCACCCCTAGTTCCTCCATCTCAGCTTTGCCCGGGTGCGGATGCTATGGCGGATGCTATGGGCTGACTTCACTGCTAAGGGTGCGCGAACTGATCTTTTTCTAGATTGGATGCGACGCATCCAATCTCTCTTCCTCTACCTAGAGCACATTTTCTTCATATTTTTGCACTCCACACACCCTAATTCACCACACACAACTCAATTAGTTATAAAACCAATAATTAAACCATGTTGGGCATTTTAAAGATCAAATAGCATCAAAAAGCGGTTAAAACATGGGTAAAGTAACATCAACACATATCGAAATATGCCAAACATCACTACCCCACACTTAAACCTTTGTTCGTCCTCGAACAAACCATCCTATAGTAGACGAAACAAAATTAAGCTCTTATCATTCAAAGCACACTGCACCTATGACCGTGGTTATTTGCAACAATTAGGCTCTAGGCTATGCATCACATACCCTTCCCTTTACTTATGCCATTCTTTAAAAATATTCGAACAAAGACAACATGCTCACAACAATCCTAACCTCAAAAACCGACTCAATGTCACTATGCACTCATGGCTTGAACACCCAACATCATAGAGAAGTCTAATAACGTTACCTTATCCCTCGTGAAACCATGTGCCCTCACAACAAGAACAAGAGAGCGAGTTCAATCCACACATTCGAATCTCATGATCAAATATATTTTAATGACTCACATATATCAAAGAAAATCGCTCACTCTCACAGAGAAGTCACATGCATGCAATTGGTACCATAGGCTTGCCCTTAATGTAAATCTCTACTAATGTAAGCTCGCTCGATCTAAAATCAATTAGGACTTTTTCATGGTTGTAATGTGGGCTAAGGGACGGGTAGGATATATTTAAGGAATAGTGACTCACCCTCCTAAGCACTTTAATACATCACAAAATTACTTTAAGCATTTTTTTTTCCTTCAACCCCACTTCAATTTCACAAACAATATCACCCCCAAAACAGTCCCTTTTTCTTTAAGCACTACTTTAGTTCATACCCACTAGCAAGAACAAGATAACAATTTATTCATTTATATTTTTCTTTCTTTTTTTCCAGATTTTTCTCTTTTTTTTTTTCAATTTCCGCTAGTGGTGTATTATTTTACAAAATAAGTGCACCCTTCTTTCTTTCATTGGTTCCACTCAAAAGTCACCCCACACTTAGTCCCTTCTTACTTCTTTTAGCGCTCATCTAACAATTAAAGTGCTTTAAGAGGTAAAAGGATCAAAACAATGTCAATTAAGAATAAAAAGGGTATAGGCTTGTAATGTGGGTACCAAATAAAAGGTCTACATGCTCAAAAGGGTTAACTAGGGATAGATTTTATTTGTGATAAGCAATAAGCTCAAAAAGATCAAATAAATCCTAAAATCATTTTTCAAACCGAGCATCACCTAAAATTTCGCTTCAACTCACATACCGGGCAAGTTCTAGACACAAGTACAATACATGGACAACACAAAAAACCTCACCACACATGGCACATGACTCACTAAGGACGATCACATTCCGACTCTCAAGTAATGCAAGTATTCACGGAGCCACGAGATATTAAGTATTAAACACAAGGTGAACATAAGTCATGTAAACGAGACATAGGCGCCACAAAACATGCTATCCAATTTAACAAGGCATCATCAATAAATTCAAATCATACAGAAGATACTACACATGCGAAAGTATAAATATGTTACTATCAAACAAGTCAAGGGCGCCTAGGTTCATCATTCTTGCTCCTTTTATTCCCTAAATTCCTAATCTACTCGGAAAGAAAAAAACTACCCGGTTCAAACTACATCCCATGGAAAAGAACCGAGGCACAAAGAAAAACCACAGGGGATTATTACTACCTAAAGAAAGCTAAAAGATATATTTTGGAATTTTTGTTTAGACTTTAATCCCTCAAGAAAACTGTCTAGGAGATCAATCGTCGGGAAAAGTCCAATTTTTCTACTTTTTCGTTTTTTTTTTTTCACAAAAGCTACTACACTTAAGAATGAGTACTACAACTAAGCTAAAATAGCACAGAAACTCATCCAAACGATCTCCTCACCCCACACTTAAAATTTTGCAATGTCCTCAATGCACATTATAAATAATAAGAGGGTAAACGAGACTCCCTGGTAGGCCAAAGGCCGAAGCAATAGCGGCTCACGAGGTACTCAGACTTCCCCAGGCATCGTCCTTTGTGTGGGCACCCCACACTTAGTCCTCACCATCTAGCTCGCTTTTGCACTCTTCTAATGGCTTTGCTTCCTATGCTCATAATCCTACAAAACAAAAATAAATACTACAAAATAATAAAAATAAAATAAAATAAAAAGTAAACAAAAATAAAAGAAAGCAGTAACGCTGGGTTGCCTCCCAACAAGCGCCTGATTTAACGTAGCGGCACGACGTGAACCACTTTTTGCCTCCACCTCGAACTTATGAATTGAGCCCCTAACATGGCATCCAGTTTGCGGCTATGCTCCAGTGGTGGGGCTACAAAGATAACCAGGCCAAGTAATAAATTTTTCACTCTACACTTCTCGGCCTTTAGATGAGGAATGTATTTTTTGCTTTTTGGCATGACAAATTCAAAAATATAGGCATCATGTTCCTCTTCCATTGACTCCTCCAAAGGCTTAGATGACTCGATTTCCATGTCATCATCCAAATACAATGTCGAAAAATGTTTAGAATGAGGACCAACACGCCCCAACTTTAGAATTGTATTACTATTTATATCCTCATATGTGCACACATTAGAGTCTTCAAATATAACATTATCTGCTACCTCGCATGGCTCTAGTGTACTTTTCTCAACATGGGCATCATCAACAGAAATATGCTCGAATGATTGGCTCTCCACTTTTAGCTCCTCAATTTGGCGTATAAGCTCCTTTTCAGCTTCTGACAACTCATTACTATTTTGTTGGGCGATAGACGCAACAACCTTTGCATTTAATTTATCTTGCAAGTCGTGAATAGTAGTGACAAATTTATAGATCCCTTGTCCCAGTTTAGATCTTCCCTCTATAAAGTGTCTCATCCCATCAGTAAGTTCCTCATGTTGAGCTTCATATATTTCTAACTTTTCAGCCTGTTCTGCCAGCCAAGTTTGGCTCAAAATCTCCTCTTTTTCAAAAATTTTCTCTTGCTGGCACTCGCTCTCTTCATTCAATTCTTCCATATTGGCCTTCATTCTTGTGATTGCTGCCCTCATTCTTTTCATATCTTTTTTGAGTTCATCCTGTTGCTCTGCTACTTGCCTCAGAATATCCCTAATATATGCATCAGGCTCCATATCCTGCACTTCATTGCCCCTATCAAACTCAGAAATATCATTAGAAAGACATAATAAGGGCTCAGAGAAGGATGAACAAAATTAGGACAACCATCCCAATGGCCATCTTGACCACCACACATATTACAAATATTCCACTCAAAGGATTGAGATTGTGCGCACAACTCGCTCCTGGGAACATTCTGACAATTTTTCCACCAGTGGGGTCCTCCACAATATGGACAAGGATCATCAAAATAAGAATAACCATCATTCAAACAATTTTTATTCCAAGATGCCATGCTAAAATAAATAAAAAATACTAACTAAAATAAAATAATAAAAAAACATGAATAGATAAAAAAATGTCTAATCTAGAAAAATAGCAAATTTCTAAGTCCCCGGCAACGGCGCCAAAAACTTGTTGCGACCAAACACACTCACGCAAGTATACGCGGTCGTCAAGTAATAAAGTGACTAAAAGTCGGATGTCGAACCCACGAGGACTTATGATTAACTATTAACTAAATTAGACTATCCCAATTATCTAAACAAGAATTAAATCCAAAAATATTTTATTCTAAACTAATTAAATAAGAAAAATATAAATAATAAACTTTGAACAGAGAAAGAGCAGATTTTAATGATATCAATGTAATGAAAACGATCTAGGGTTATGGGCTATCTAACAATCCTATTGTATTCTTCAATTGAATTGACCGACTAATTTATCTAGCTTATTGGTTGACAGGGTTAATGCTCATAAGAATCTGTCGAGTTCTTACTCGCCTATTCAAGCTAACCTAACGCCTATATGTCTATGGAGTTAGAATCAACAAGAACGCATTTATAATTCCTGTAAATCAACCAAGCAAGGCAATTAGGTATATGTCTATCCTAACTACGAATCCGTTCCCCGATGCCCGAGTTCAAGAACTTGCCCTACTCAATCCTGTATGCAATATAGGATTCCCACTTTCGCGTTCAATTCTAGATTCGTAGATAATATTCAATTGGTGATCAAGCAATTAAATAATTAAGTGCAAGATTGAATAAATAAACTAATATGATAAATCAAGAAGTCAAAATCAATATCCGAATAACAATAGTTATGAAAGAACCACAACCCTAGAACGTGAAGTTTAGCTCCATATAGACATGGTAGCCAAACAACAAATCATATAAAGAAACATAAAAATTACTAAGTTTGGTGGGAGAAAGAAGAAACTTGATGAATTCCGGCCTCCACAGCTTTTTCGTGGCTTTTTTCCTCTTCCCAATATGTTAGATAACCTAAAGGAGGCGTTTTTGGCTTATATATTGCGTACCAAAGTCGTGGGCCAAAGTTCTCCTATTTCTAATCCAAATCAGCTTCAGGGATTGATGCTAAGGTGGATGCGACGCATCCACCTCGTCCTCCATTTCAATTTTGCCTGCGAAGGTGGATGCGACGCATCCACCTTGTCCTCTATTTCTCAGCTTTGCATGCGAGGGTGGATGCGACGCGTCCACCCCTAGTTCCTCCATCTCAGCTTTGCCCAGGTGCGGATGCTATGGCGGATGCTATGGGCTGACTTCACTGCTAAGGGTGCGCGAACTGATCTTTTTCTAGATTGGATGCGACGCATCCAATCTCTCTTCCTCTACCTAGAGCACATTTTCTTCATATTTTTGCACTCCACACACCCTAATTCACCACACACAACTCAATTAGTTATAAAACCAATAATTAAACCATGTTGGGCATTTTAAAGATCAAATAGCATCAAAAAGCGGTTAAAACATGGGTAAAGTAACATCAACACATATCGAAATATGCCAAACATCAATTTTCAAATTGAAAGTTTAAAACTCAAAGTTCGAATCGGGGTGTGAATTGTAATTTCAGTGTTGTTTGACGTGATTTTAGACCCTGAGTCAGTCCGTATTATATTACGGGACTTGTTGGTATATTCAAACGGGGTCCCGAATACCCCGAAAGTGAAATGGATCGAAATCGGAACAAGAATTAGACTTAAGCAAAAATCTGAAATTTGGGTTCTGGTATAATCGCACCTGCGGAATTTTGACCGCATGTGCGAGTTTGCAGAAGCGAGACATCCATCGCAGATACGGCCTTCACATGTGCGGCCCTTTTGCGCAGAAGTGGACGTCACAGGTGCGACATTTTGTCTGCAGATGCGGAACCTCGCCTGGCAACCCCTTTTCGCAGATGCGAGATTTTTCTCGCAGATGCGAGCTTGCATGTGCGAGCCCAGGCACCGCAGATGCGAAAATGCTGGGCAGAATACTTAAAATCAGGTCTTAGCCATTTTTACTCATTTTTGAGTTTTAAGTCTCGAATTTGGGTGATTTCAAGGGGGATTTTCACGACTTTGAAATGGGTAAGTGTTCTTTATCATAAAGTGATTATATTTCACAAATCCATGTCTATATTCATCATTTATTTCAGATTTAGATGGAAGAAATTGGAATTTTTGTAAAACTTTCAAAAAACGAAAAATTAAGATTTGAAGGTCCATTTGATATCAGAATTAGACAAATTTAGTATGGTTGAACTCGTATCGGAACGAGTGTTCGGATTTCGCGAGTTTTTCCGGGATTTGAGATGTGGGTCCCACTGCTGAATATCTTAATGAATTTCGGATTTTTATCCGGAAAATTTGTAAATTCATATGGAATTAATTCCTATAATTCGTATTGAATATATCAAATTGTTTGTGAATAGATTTGACGCTTTCAGAGGCAAATTTAAAAGGAAAAGCTGTGGTTGAATAATTGAATGGAATTTACAAAGCGAGGTAAGTGTCGTGGTTAACCTTGACTTGAGGGAATAGAACCCTTAAATGTCACGACCCAAAATCCCACCATAGGAGTCGTGATGGCACCTAGTCTCTAAGACTAGGTAAGCCGATTTCCATTGCATTTTTTTTTGAATTAAATAAATAATCAAAACTAACAGCAGAAATAATTACAATATACAACCTCCCAAGACTGGTAGTACTGAGTCACGAACTCTAATTGAAGACATAGAATGATCACGAGGACCGAATATACAATACTGTTTGATTACAAATTAACAATACAATGAAATGAAAAGACTCCAAGGGACTGCGACAACCAAGCAGCTCTAACTTGAATCCTTACGATCCCGCTTTAACTCTGCTCAAGTCCGTTATCTTCAATACCTGGCTCTGCACAAAAATGTGCAGAAGTGTAGAGTGAGCACACCACAGCGGTGCCCAGTAAGTATCAAGACTAACCTCAATGGAGTAGAGACGAGGTACAGTCAAGACACTCACTAGTCTAATAACCTGTGCAATATAATATACAAAATACTAGGAAACAAATAATCATAAAGGCAGGATAAAACAACCGGTGATATGCACAACAGATAACAAGAATACCATTAATATCACTCAACAATTAATAAACACAATTACACCCAATTAAATCAAGCCATTCAAATAAATGTCTTTCACATAGTTCTTACAAATAACTCTATTTCATATATAATTTTCTCAAATAATTATTTTTCAAATATAATTCTTTCAATAAATCTTTTCAAATACAATTTCCTCAAATGAATATCTTTCAAAATACAATTCTTTTATACAATACTTTCTAAGTAAAAAATCCTTCTAAATAAATATTTTGAATATAATTCACTAAATTAAAAAGTCACCATGTGACATCTCGTTTCAAAATCATCAAAATACGGGTCTCAGCCCATTTTCATATTTCAACGGTACCTCATGCCCATAATTAAATCATCATATCTGTCCGGCACCTCATGTCCTCATTTCATATCACAACTGTACGGACAATTCTTGGGCCAAATATCATTATCATTTCATCACAGCACCTCGTGCTGACATTTTATATCACAACTGCACGGACAATTCACATGCCAATATCCCCATTTCATATCACAATTCACGGCGCCTCGTGCCCACATTTCATTTTATAAACCGCCTGACAATAGCCACAAGTTCCCAATTTCAACATAAATCAGATTATTATCAATTTACTAACAACAAGACAAGTTGCACAAGGTATAAAAATAAACACAAGAAAATCACAACATCATATGAAAATTGTCAACACCACAACCCCACATCATCACATATCGTCCCTGACAATAGCCACCCTTATTGCTCCTATTGCCACCCTTATCGCTCCTATAGCCACCATTATCGCTCCGCCCAGACAATACCAATAGCCACCCTTATCGCTCCTATTGCCACCCTTATCGCTCCTATAGCCACCCTTATCGCTCCGCCCAGACAATATTCCATCAAACACAACAGTGAAATGACACCCTTATAACCACATAATATCAACGGTGAAATGCCACCCTTATCTTCCCAAAATAATAACTCACACAACACAACAATTTACACGGGAAATTATCACAGCAGCATAATAAAATCAATTCATATCATAATTTGCCCAATGGCCACAACCAAATTCCATAGATATGACAAAATCAATTAATTTCACAACAAATAGCCCAAGGCTCCACACAATGTATATAACACCCAAAAACAATCAATGGAGATAGAAATTACTCAACATAAAGCAAAGTCTTCATTAAATTCAAATTTTCAAAAATTATATAAACACCTCTTCTTAAGCTCATTTAATTAATTATTTGCAGAGAAAAATTCATATTGGAATTAATTTCCAAGAAATATTAGACCAACAATACTCACAAAATTTTATAAATATTTTAAGTTACAATCACATCAAATTATCATATAAAAATAAATTCAACAATAAGGATTTAGGCATGGCAAATAGATGATTTAATAATTTTCCATAATTTTCCAATTTACTACACAAAAATACCTAAGACTTTAATTCAATGAATTTTTTTGCACGTATAATCCCAAGTACGTACTCATCACCTCGCGTACACAGATTTTCACAGTTCACAAATGGCACATAAGACGCAATGCCTAAGGGGTAATTCCCCCACTCGAGGTTGAGCAAGACACTTACCTTTTTTAAGTTAGGCCGATATTCCAAAATAGCCTTCTTGCTTGAATTGACCTCTGTACAGCTCAAATCTATCCAAATTAATTGTATAACTTCATTAAAATTAATCAAAAATAATTCCGGATAATAATGCGTCAACATAAAATTTTATTCTAAAAAGTCAACAAAAGTCAACGCGGGGCCCGCCTCTTGGAACACGACAAAATTTTCATGAAATCCGAACACCCATTCCGATACGAGTTCAAACATACCAATTTTATCGAATTCCAATAACAACTCGACCTCCAAATCTTAATTTTTCGTTTTCAAATCCCTAAGTTCAAACCCCCGATCTATACCTCAAAAACATGTAATCTAATCGGATTATTCGATGATAATTCAATATTATGGAGTAGAAATGATCGCAAGGGATAGCCCAACCCGAGTTTGAAATTCCCAAAAATGGAAAAATCTCGGAACCCCTCTGTTTTTGTATTGCCCAGGGGTTTTCGCATCGGCGGTGATTTCTTCGCACCTGCGGTAAATATTTTGCACCCGCGGCCTTCGCATCCGCGGCATATTTTTCGCACCCGCGGTGCCTGGCCAGCCCATGAATTTTCCGCTTCCGCGACTCATTTCTCGCATCCGCGAGCTCGCACCTGCGGCCCTTTTTCGCGCAGGTGCGATCACACCAGCAGCCCAACTGCTTCAGCTCCTACTCCAAATCCAAATTTGATCCGTTAAGCATCCGAAACTTACCCGAGGCCCTCGGGACCCCATCCGAATATACCAACAAATTCCATAACATAACACGGACCTACTCGAGGCCTCAAATCATATCAAACAACATCGAAATTGCATCTCAAATCAAAATCTATGAACTTTGAACTTTCAAATTCTATATCTTGTACTGAAACATATCAAATCAATCCGGAATGACTTCAAATTTTGTACACAAGTCATAAATGACATAACGGACCTATTCAAATTTCCAGAATGGGATTCCTACCTTGATATCAAAAAGTCAACCCCCTGGTCAAACTTCCCAAAAATTCAACTTTCGGCATTTCAAGCTTAATTCCACTACAGACCTCAAAATAATTTTTCCGACACGCTCCTAAGTCCAAAATCACCATACGGAGCTATTGACATCATCAAAATTTTATTCCGGAGTCATTTTCTCAAAAGTCAATTCTGGTCAACTCTTTCCATTTAAGCTTCAAATTAAGAATTGTTCGTTTAATTAAATTCCAAATCGTTAGTAAATCAAACTCGACCACACCCGCAGGTCATAATACATATTGTGAAGCTGCCCGAGATCTTATGTCATTGAACGAGGCGTAAATTCTTAAAACGACAAGTCGGGTCGTTACATTCTCCACCTCTTAAACAAACGTTCGTCCTCGAACGTGCTAAGAATCTTTCTGAGGACTTTAAATTACTGAGTATATTCTTGCACACATACTTGTGGGTGATTCTACATTTCCGCAATTAAACACGAGTCCGACAACACCATCTCAATTGAGATTATTTCTTTTCTCCATTCTTATAAGCTTTAGAGCAAAAATCCCTAACTCTCCATTCATTTCCAAAATACCTGATTTTCACTTCGACGCACGGTATTAGTCTCAACTGGCTATAGCAACTCATGCCTATGCATACATCAATATTTTTGGGGTATTTCATTCTTCCCCGCTTAGGATCATTCGCCCTCAAATACACAACATAACTTATCTCTTCTTTCGCACATCTCAATCCCCCAAATTTTTTCTAACTCCGAAATTTTTTCAGAAAATTTCAGCAGAGTCTCCCCTGTAATTGGGCCTATCCACCTGCCAGAGTAACACTCAAACAACTCCTAACAACATATCCACAACCCAACAAAATACCGCAGGGTATATATCAATAATATTAATCTCGGGATCACAAGCACTGCATTACCATAATGATATCAGGACATGAAGCACATCATATGTATGCTCATCACCACATCTCTGGTCTTAAAAGCTGTTCATAATTAATTCCAGCATTATCAATTAATCTCATATTAACCACCACCTCATTTTGAATTTTCACAACACTGACAACGGAATGTGAGGCATGAAGACTCATGATTACTTACTCGGATTAATGAGTCACATTTAACGCCACCTGGGCACTCACCTCATAGGCTAAAACTCAATATTTACAGCACGAAAATGGATGAATATGAACAGAAAATATACAAGCATTATCAAATAAGCCTAACCGGTATGACTCCCTATTAATATTATTGCACAAATTAAATTTCACAAGGGAGAATTTTAAACTCATAAACATTTACCCACAAGGACCTCGTCCTTATATAACTTCCATCACGGCTTGCAGCCCGATTTAAATATTTCACATCATGTAAAAATGCGAGGATCTCGTCCTCAAATCCGAATCACAATTATGTTGCACATTGTGCCAACTGAAATTTTTAATTTCCTTTATTTCTTCCTTTCAATACATTTCATAAACAATTTTCACAACATATAATGAACCCTCATACCAGTAGGGCGTATAATTCATAAAAATTGGAATCAATTATTTCGAAACACATTAAACCCACTATAATGAATAATAAAAATTATTTTTGGACTTATAGCCCTCAATGGTGTACAGAAATAAAATAACAGACACGGACTCACATCTTTAAATCTCCCAATAGGGATAAACATATAAGTGGGTCACAAATTTACGAAGCTCACCATAAGTGGAGCATAATAGGAGGACACGCCTCATTATTCAGAACCAAATCAAATTAAGGAAAATATCCTTTTATAATAAAAATCAGGATCGTAACTGCAACGATACCATCTGGTGTATTGGCCCCAGCCAAATCATAGTGATTATATCATTGGGTAGGGTCTCCACCTCTTAGGCGCCCACTACCCGCCTGTCCTCCACCTCTAGCTGACTGGGCACGTGGAGTATCAACTGGAATAAAGCTTGTAGCTGGAGTGTTCTGATGAAATCCACCCCTCCCAAGTCTAGGACCATCTCTCATGATATGCCTAGTATCACCACACTCATAACAACCCTTATGAGGTTGCGGTTGCTCGTACTGAGTCTGTGCTGGATAACTGGAATAACCACTGTAAGAATCTTGTATCGGTGGTGCACTATAAATTAGAGCACCCCGAGTAATCTGATGTGCGGACTGAGCTGGCCGACTGCTAGAGCCTCCGCTATAATGGGTTCTAGCTGAAGAGTAAAACCCACTGAACCCTCCAGATCTTTGAGACCTTTTGGCCTCCTTAGACTCCCTTCCCTCGCCTAAAACACCCTCAATCTTCCTAGCAATCTCCACTACTAGTTGAAATGGAGTATCAGTTTGCAATTCTCGAGCCATGCATATTTTAATATCATAATCGAGCCCCTCAATGAATCTGCGAACCCGCTCTCTGATTGTAGAAACCAAGATCGGTGCATAACGGGCTAACTCACTGAACCTGATAGCATATTCCGACACTGTCATAGTGCCCTGACACAACCGTTCAAACTCTGTGCTCCACGCATCTCTGAGAGTCTGGGGAACAAACTCTTCAAGAACATTTCCGAAAATTGAGCCCAAGTTGGTGGTGTTGCATCAGATGGTCTACCTTCTTCATAGATTTGCCACCACCGATACGCTGCGCCTGACAGTTTAAATGTAGTAAAGGCAACTCCACTTACCTCCACAATACCCATGGTGCGGAGAATATGGTGACAATTTTCTAGAAATTCTTGGGCATCCTCTGTTGCTGTGCCACTGAAAGTAGGTGGACTATACCTCTTAAACCTTTCAAGTCTCTTTTGTTCTTCTTCTGATGGCTCGGGCCTGACCTCAGGCCGAACCGGAATAACAAGTTGTACTGGTATTGCACCCGGAACCTGACCAATGTGAACCTGCTGCTCTAGAATTATGGTAAGAGTATAATCTACTCCCCAAATCTGCGAAATATTTGGTGCAACAGAGATCAATCCTGCCTGAGTTAATGTACCAAACATACTCAGGAACTGTGCTAAGGTCTCCTGAAGTCTGGGGGGTAACAATAGGTGCTTCTGGTACCTGTCCCCCAACTGGAGCTACTAGTGGCTCCTCAACTGTTGTTCTGACAGGTGCTCTAGTCGCAGCACGTACCCTTCCTCGACCTCTACCTCGGCCCCGGCCTCTTGCAGCCCTAACAGTATGTGCGGATGCCTGTTCAGCTTACCCGGTAGTACGTGTCCTTACCATCTGTGAGAGAATAGAGATACAAAGGCTCAAATTCCAAATTCACCAAATTCCGCACGACAGGAATGAAAGAAATGGAAATTTCCTAACATTTCTGTAGCCTCTCAAAGATAAGTACAGACGTCTCCGTACCGATCCGCAAGACTCCACTAGAATCGTTCGTGACTCGTAGAACCTATGAACCTAGAGCTCTGATACCAACTTGTCACGACCCAAAATCCCACCACAGGAGTCATGATGGCACCTAGTCTCTAAGACTAGGTAAGCCGATTTCCATTGCAGTTTTTTTAATTAAATAAATAATCAAAACTAACAGCGGAAATAATTACAATATACAACCTCCCAAGACTGGTAGTACCGAGTCACGAACTCTAATTAAAGACATAGAATGATCACGAGGACCTAATATCCAATACTGTTTGATTACAAATTAACAGTACAATGAAATAAAAAGACTCCAAGGGACTGCGACAACCAAGCAGCTCTACCTTGAATCCTTACGATCCCGCTTTAACTCTACTCAAGTCCGTTATCTTCAATACCTGGCTCAACACAAAAATGTGTAGAAGTGTAGAGTGAGCACACCACAGCGGTGCCCAGTAAGTATCAAGACTAACCTCAATGGAGTAGAGACGAGGTACAGTCAAGACACTCACTAGTCTAATAACCTGTGCAATATAATATACAAAATACTAGGAAACAAATAATCATAAAGGCAGGATAAAACAACCAGTGATATGCACAACAGACAATAAGAATACCATTAATATCACTCAACAATTAATAAACACAATTACACCCAACTAAATCAAGCCCTTCAAATAAATGTCTTTCACATAGTTCTTCCAGATAACTCTCTTTCAAATATAATTTTCTCAAATAATTATTTTTTAAATATAATTCTTTCAATAAATCTTTTCAAATACAATTTTCTCCAATAAATATCTTTCAAAACACAATTCTTTTATATAATACTTTCTAAGTAAAAAATCCTTCCAAATAAATATTTTGAATAAAATTCTTTCAATTAAAAAGTCACCATGTGACACCTCGTTTCAAAATCATCAAAATACGGGTCTCAGCCCATTTTCATATTTTTCGTAAATACGGGTCTCAGCCCGTTTTCATATTTCAACGGCACCTCGTGCCCATAATTAAATCATCATATCTGTACGGCATCTCATGTCCCCATTTCATATCACAACTGCACGGACAATTCACATGCCAAATATCATTATCATTTCATCACAGCACCTTGTGCCAACATTTTATATCACAACTGCACGGACACTTCACGTGCCAATATCCCCATTTCATATCAAAATTCACGGCACCTCATGCCCACATTTTATTTTATAAACCGCCTGGCAATAGCCACAGGCTCCCAATTTCAACATAAATCAGATTATTATCAATTAACTAACAACAAGACAAGTTTCACAAGGTATAAAAATAAACATAAGAAAATCACAACATCACATGAAAATTGTCAACCCCACAACCCCACATCATCACATATCGTCCCTGACAATAGCCACCCTTATCGCTCCTATTGCCACCCTTATCGCTCCTATAGCTACCCTTATCGCTCCGCCCAGACAATATTCCAACAAACACAACAGTGAAATGCCACCCTTATAACCACATAATATCAACGGTGAAATGCCACCCTTATCTTCCCAAAATAACAACTCACACGACACAACAATTTACACGGGAAATTATCACAACAACATAATAAAATTAATTCATATCACAATTTGCCCAATGACCACAACCAAATTCCAAAGATATGACAAAATCAATTAATTTCACAACAAATAGCCCAAAGCTCCACACAATGTATATAACACCCAAAAACAATCAATGGAGATAGAAATTACTCAACATAAAGCAAAGTCTTCATTAAATTTATATTTTCAATAATTATATAAACACCTCTTCTTAAGCTCATTTAATTAATTATTTGCAGAGGAAAATTCATATTGGAATTAATTTCCAAGAAATATTAAACCAACAACACTGACGAAATTTCATAAATATTTCAAGTAACAATCACATCAAATTATCATATAAAAACAAATTCAACAATAAGAATTTAGGCATGGCAAACAGATGATTTAATAATTTTTCACAATTTTCCAATTTACTACAAAAAAATGCCTAAGACTTTCATTCAATGAATTTTTTTCAACGTATAATCCCGAGTACGTACTCGTCACCTCGCGTACACGGCTTTTCACATTTCACAAATGGCACATAAGACTCAATGCCTAAGGGGTAATTCCCCCACTCGAGGTTAAGCAAGACACTTACTTTTTTGAAGTTAGGCCGATATTCCAAAATAGCCTTCTTGCTTGAATTGACCTCCATACAATTCAAATCTATCCAAATTAATTGTATAACTTCATTAAAATTCATCGGAAACAATTCCAGATAATAATGCGTCGACATAAAATTTTATTCCAAAAAATCCACAAAAGTCAACGCGGGGCCCTCACCTCGGAACCTGACAAAGTTTTCATGAAATCCGAACACCCATTCCGATATGAGTTCAACCATACCAATTTTATCGAATTCCAATAACAACTCGACCTCCAAATCTTAATTTTTCGTTTTTAAATCCCTAAGTTCAAACCCCCGATCTATGCCTCAAAGACATGTAATCTAATCGTATTATTCGATGATAATTCAATATTATAGATTAGAAATGATCACAAGGGACTTACCTCAAGTTTTCCCGTGAAAACCTTGCTCAAAAATCGCCCAACCCGAGCTTGAAATGCCCAAAAATGGCAAAAGCTCGGAACCCCTCTGTTTTTGTATTGCCCAGGGATTTTTGCATCCGCGGTGATTTCTTCGCACTTGCTGTAAACCTTTCGTACCCGTGGCCTTCGCATCCGCGGCATATTTTTCTCACCCGCGGCCTTCGCATTCGCGGCCAATTTTTCGCACCTGCGGCCTTCGCATCCGCGGCATATTTTTCGCACCCGCGGTGCTTGGCCAGCCCTTGAATTTTACGCTTCCGCGACTCATTTCTTGCATCCGCAAGCTCGCACCTGCGGCTCTTTTTCACGTAGGTGCGATGACACCAGCAGCCCAGCTGCTTCAGCTCCTCCTCCAAATCCAACTTCGATCCGTTAAGCATCCGAAACTCACCCGAGGCCCTCGGGACCCTGTATGAACATACCAACAAATTCCATAACATAACACGGACCTACTCGAGGCCTCAAATCATATCAAACAACATCGAAATTGCACCTCAAATCAAAATCTATGAACTTTGAACTTTCAAATTCTATATCTTGTGCCGAAACATATCAAATCAATCCGGAATGATTTAAAATTTTGCACACAAGTCATAAATGACATAATGGACCTATTCAAATTTCCAGAATCGGATTCTGACCTCGATATCAAAAAGTCAACCCCGGTCAAACTTTCCAAAAATTTAACTTTCGGCATTTCAAGCTTAATTCCACTACAGACCTCCAAATAATATTTTCGACACGCTCCTAAGTCCAAAATCACCATACAGAGCTATTGACATCATCAAAATTTCATTCTGGAGTCGTTTTCTCAAATGTCAACTCTCCGGTCAACTTTTTCCATTTAAGCTTCAAATTAAGGATTGTTTGTTTAATTAAATTCCAAATCTTTAGTAAATCAAACTCGACCACACCCACAGGTCATAATACATATTGCGAAGCTTCCCGAGACCTTAAGTCATTGAACGGGGCATAAATTCTGAAAATGACAAGTCGGGTCGGTATATTAAATTATTTGTTATGTGAATTGCATGTGAACGACGTATAGGCGAGGTGACGAGTGTCTATACGTCGTCAAATTAATTATTTGCCTGCTTACTTGAAAAATCATAAACTGTTTTTTTTATCATAAATTAATTACTATAATAATTGTTTCTCTTTTATTCCTTGTCAAAATATTAATTCTTGAATTCCTGCATTAATTGTTACATGTTATTTGAATTATGTGCCTTAATTGTTATTTGACATTTAGCATATTAAATATTAAACTGCCTATTTGCTCCCTGATTTCCATAATAATTTGCTATTTGTCATTGTTTGCTTCATAATTAAATCATAATTATTGTATGCTTGTTGTCTTATGATTTTATATTAATTGTTGCGTTTATTGGGGAATTTCTACTATAAGAATTGATTGGTAAATGAATATGTTGGAGGAGCGGGTTGCACGCCGCAACAGGATTGATTATAATGAATATATTGGAGGATCGGGTTGCACGCCGCAACAGACTTATTAAAAGTCAATATTGGAGGATCGGGTTACACGCCGCAACAGACTTATTAAAAGTTAATATTGGAGGATCGGATTGCACGCTGCAACAAACTTATTAAAAACTCCATATTGGAGGATCGGGTTGCACGCCGCAACAGACTTATTAAAAGTCAATATTGGAGGATCGGGTTGCACACCGCAAAAGACTTATTAAAAGTCAATATTGGAGGATCGGGTTGCACGCCGCAACAGACTTATTAAAAGTCAATATTGGAGGATCGGGTTGCACGCCGAAACAGACTTATTAAAAAGTCCATATTGGAGGATCGGGTTGCACGCCGCAACAGACTTATTAAAAGTCAATATTGGAGGATCGGGTTGCACGCCGCAACAAACTTGATTAAAATGAATATATTGTAAGAGCGGGTTGCACGCTGCAACAGAATTGAATGTGAATATATTGTGAGAGCGGGTTGCACGCTTCAACTGAATTGATAGAAATGATAATTGGTTACGACTGCTGAGTTGGCTTCGATTAATATAAATGAGTTACTTGATTTATTTCTATTATTGTTGTTGTTTCTAATATTGCGTGCAGGTAATGTAAGTGACCCGCCTTAGCCTCGTCACTACTTCATCGAGGTTAGGCTCAGCACTTACCAGTACATGGGGTCGGTTGTACTGATACTACACTCTGCACTTCTTTTGCAGATTTTGGAGTTGGTCCCAGCGGCGTACCATAGTTTTACTCGGATTTCAATTATTCAGAGGAGACTTGATGTATAACTGCATGGCGTCCGCAGTTCTGAAGTCCCCGTCTATTTTACTTTGGCTGTGTGTTTATTTCCAGACAGCTTTATTTTATTCAGACCTTTATTTGTATTTATTCTAGAAGCTGGTGCACTTGTGACACCAATTCTGAGATGGTATTTAGACACCGTTGTTTGATGGATTATTTCACTATATTTCAAACTTTGCTTCCGCATTGGTTTCCTTGTTATTAATAAATTTAAAATTGTTTTAAAAATTGATAATATTATTCTAACATTGGCTTGCCTAGCAAGTGAAATGTTAGGCGCCATCACGGTCCGAAGGTGGGAATTACGGGTCGTGACACCCTTCCTCTACCTCTACCTCTGCCCCATGGGGGTTCCATCCTGCAAATATTCACGAGATAAAAAAATCTGGTAGAGAGTTATCAATTCCCTTTTTTTATTGAATTTCGAAATCAAAGGGGGCTAATTGAGCCTGCATCTTGCAAATATCATTTTTGAGGCATCATGTTTAAAATCTTTGTTAAACATATATTTAACAGATTGTGCGTCAGTTTTTATCAAAAACTTTTGATTGTATAAATCATCTTGGAATATTAAAATATATTTAACTATGGTTAATATTTCATGAGCAACAGTAGCGTATTTTTTCTGGGCTTCAGACCATTTTCCGGAGTAAAATCTAATCAAGTATTCATGATTATTATTTGGATTTATCTGTTTCAAAATCCCTCTGTAACCAATAATAGACGCATCTGTCTCGACAATCTTTTGCCATGTAGAATTAGTAAGTGTTAAACAAGGTAAAGATTTTACACGTTGCTTAATATTTTTAACTAAAATAGTATGACTATCAGTCCAAGGATTTTTATAATCCTTTTTTAGCCTATCATATAAGGGGGCTAAATCACGAGATAAATCTTTATAAAAATGTGATATATAATTTAAACTTCCCAAAAATCTTTATAACTGAGTTCTATCAGTAATAATATCGGGAAACTTTGAAGCAAAATCAATAGATCTTTGAATCGGAGTTATTTTTCCTTGACAGATATAATGCCCTAAAAATCGAATATTAGTTTGGAATAAACTCATTTTTTTTTTAAATAACCAAACCATTTTGTATAACAATTCTTTTAAAAATATCTAAATGCTTAATATGCATTTCAAATATTTTGGAGAATATCAAAATGTCATCAATATAAACAATGATAAAATCCAGATATGGATTAAATATATCATTCATGATTTTTTGAAATTCAAAAGGGGCATTCTTTAAACCAAAAGGCATAACATTCCATTCATATTGCCCAAATGGAACATTAAAAGCAGTTCTATAAGTATGCTCTTTAAATATTTTAATTTTCCAATAACCAGATTTTAAATCAAACTTAGAAAATATATTGGCATCATATAATCTTGACAATAAATCTTTTTTATTGGGAATTGGATATCTTATCCATTTTAAAAATGTATTTAACTGTTTATAATTAATAACCAATCTAGGAATACCACGTTCTTTTTCAGCAGCATTATTAACATAAAAAGCTGTGCAAGACCAAGGGAATTTTGAGGGTTTTATCAAACCCTTTTGTAATAAGTTATCAATCTCTTTTTTGTACAATTCTACTAATTCAGCGTTCATCTGGCAAGGTCGAGATTTTGTAGGAATATCATCTTCAGAGAAATTATCTTCATATGGAAGAGAGACAATATGCTTTTTTCTATTCCAAAAAGCACTGGGATGCTCAGCATAAATATCAATAGCAATATTTTCGAAAATCAATTTAATCTTTTCCTGCACTTTTGTAGAATTCAAAGTATCAAATATATTCATACTGAATAATTCTAATTGTAATGAATCAATATGTCTTTGCTTTATATCAATTAAAGTATTTATATCTCTAGTTACTGGATCTGTAACAAAAGTGTAACTAATCTTTTTATCCTTATAAGTAGTTGTAAAACCTTTTGAGTTTATGCTAGTAAAAGGATAAATAGCATTAATAAAAGGTGTTCCAAGTATAATTGGAGGGTATAACTGATTTTTAACCAAGAAAAAGAAGTGAGGAATGTAGACTTTATTCTGACAAATACCAGTATTAGGTAATTTATACTCTATGTCTAAAGCATGTCCTGAAGCAGACTTTACCATATGAGTAGTTTTTTGAAAATATTTAGTAGGTACTAAACCTTCTTAAATGGAGCTAACATCAGCTCCACTATCAATCATAGCAATATTTGTGATAGAAAAACTATTATCAATTAGAATAGTAAATTTAATATACCATCTATGAGCAGTAACAATTTGCATCATTCCCAAAAACATATCATGTTGAGAATCAATTTTAATAGGTTTTTTTTCAATATCATTTTCAGAAATACCTTTATTTTTATCATCAGATTTCTCAGCTGGAGAAATGATTTTCTCAATCTGAGTAATCCTATGATCACAAATCATTTGATTTTGTTTAAGAGATTTGATCTCTCTTTTCAAGTTTTGAACTTCAACCTTTAAATCATCGAAAGAAGAATTTCTTGCTGGAGTTGTACTTTTATTTAAAAGACGGTTATTAATCTCTAATAAAGAATAAGGAGCAGAATATTCAAATTCCTTTTTTGAGTTTTCAAAAGGTTTTGAAGAACTTGAACTAGTACCTGTAGCCAAATTTATAATTTTTTCACGAAGTTTATCATCAGTAACTTCTTTTAAAATTTCTATTACATTATCAGATGTAATAGTTTTCATGTTCAAATCTTGGAACTGAGATTGCAATTTATAAAATTCATCATCATCACAGGTACATGTATTACCTTTGCAAGTTGTACAAGTATTATCAATATTTTTATCACTATCAGATAAATTAAATAAATCTACTTTAATTTCAGATTCTGACTCAGAATAATAATAATCAGATTCTGATCCAGAGGTGTATAACAAACCATAAACCTTGACACGTAACTCTTCATCTAGTTCTAAGGTTTTCAGCTTTTGAAGCTTACAATTTGGAGCTATATGGCCAAATTTATAATACTTAATATCAGCAAGATCTCGCTTGGACCTATTTTTCGTAAAACTAGTAGACTTGCGATGGGGTTTCTTAGAATCACGCTCTTCTTTGGACCTATATCTTGATCTCTTTTTCTTATAAGGACTGTCTGAGTTAGGGTATCTATGATACTTGTATTTCTTCTTCTTATGAATAGAAGTCTCGGGTAAACTGAATTGGGTGCAAAAGTCTCCTAACTGGTTTTTCTCCTTAAGCTTATCCATGTTAAGCTGTCTGGACAATTTTAGCTCATTGCACAAATTTAATCCTTCTTGTGTGCATATTCCTATCAATTTTCCATAGGTATAATCTTTGTACGGAATTTCACCATAACTACCCATTAGAGTTTTTCTAACTCTTTCAGCAAATAAGGAGGAAAGGCCATCTATAAACTTAGCTTTCCAATGTTCATACTTATTTTTGAGTAATTCCATTACTCTACTCATAAAAGTATCTTTATACCATCTAAACTCGCTTAAGGTCCTACATCTAAGGCCATTTAGCAGAGTACGGACAATCTCGTTCTGATTGGTAAATCTACCATTGAAATGTTCTAATATGGTAAGAACAAGGGTGTAAACAGCATCTTCTCTATTTTTTACTAGAGCCATGCCTCAGTTATCAGCTCCTTCGGCTATTGCATTAATAACCATTGCCCTTTCATCAGCAGTTAAATAATTATCCCACCAGCTACGAAGCTGGCCAGTAAAACCTGCAACAATCATTTTGCAAATAGTTCTATCTGTATTTTTCACACTTTTACAGATAGTTGCATACATAAGCATTCTATGCACAAGAATAGTTAATTGTCTATCAGTCAAACCATCAAGATTCCATTCATAAATTTTGGAACCACTATAAGACGTATTAGTCTGATTCCAATCACGTTCCTCTATTAAAACATCTTGAGGAGTAGGACGATTATAATAATAATTTGCATTCTGGGTTTATCAGCATACTTACTATTCTTTTTGGGATAACCTCTGAGTTTATTAAACTCTGACCAAACTTCATTTTTATAATCAAAAGTGGTATCTAATTTATCAGCAAAATCTTTTGATAAATCAATAGGTTTGATATTTAAACCAGATAACTTTCTATCAAGAAGTTCTTCTAAATCATTTAAAGATTTAAATTTAAAATCCTGAATCTCAGGGGGTCTTTGAACATGAGTAAGAACAATTTGAGGTTCTGATTTGCTTCCAGACGTAGAGGCAATATCAGTTGTCTTCTTGCTAGTACTCATATCTTTTATCAAAACAGTTAATTCATCAAGTTTTTTATCAAGAAAACTGATTTGTTCACCCAAAACTTTAACATATAAATTCAAATAATTATTTTGAGAAATCAAATTATTAATTTCTGCGATGCTGACTGCAGCAACATCTTCATCAATAAATTTTTAAAATGCAGTAAATGTAATACATGTATTATTTGGTAAAACAAAAGGTGCTTGAGGAGGGTATATTGC
Organism: Nicotiana tomentosiformis; assembly: GCF_000390325.3. NCBI lineage: Eukaryota > Viridiplantae > Streptophyta > Magnoliopsida > Solanales > Solanaceae > Nicotiana > Nicotiana tomentosiformis. Next base: position 34,388,548 of record NC_090814.1, read on the forward strand.
TTTAGTAATATTGCCCTTCCCATCTTTATAAGATCTTTCTAAAACCTTTATATAAAGCGGTAAATAAGTGGTTATAAACCAAGGAACAAAATACATAATTTGATTATGTAGAGCACGAGTTTCATAAAACTCTTGAGAAATATTATTTAAATCATCTTTACTATAAGTATCAAAAAACTAAGTTTTAAACCGGTTCCATTTATTACAAAAAAATTCTTTTTGAATATATTTTCTAGCTTGTGACCCTGGACTAAAATCTATTTGGTGTGGGATCATTAAGTATCATTGGGGTTGAAATCCATTTCGGATGCAGAAGGAATATCTTTATCAGAAATATTATCACTATCCTGAACAATATTTGTTTGGGGGTTAATCTTAACCCTTTCAACTGACTTATCACCCATTTTGGTAGAAATTGTATGCAAAGATGCAGCACGATTTCTAGCTGGTCCATAGACTGGTTCAACAGGTGAAATAGGTTGAATATCAGGTAGCAGTCTACGATTAGTAAATGAATGCCTATTATAACTAGGACTAATAGCAGGCAAAAGTCTATTATTAGAAAATGACTGCCTATTATAAGTGGAACTTTTTTCATCAAATTGAATGCAAATCCTACCATCCGAATTTTGAGTAATATGAGAATATTCCGTATTACTGACAACATTAGTAATCTGACTAGGGGATATAACCAAATTCAAAGTCCAAGTAGTCGGAAAATTAATTTCTTCCCACTTAATAGGTCTCCTCGTGGTGACCTTAGACTTTGCAAAATTGGTTTCCACTAATATAGTCTGATCGGATGTATCATACAGTTTACATCTAGGGTTTAATGTAGATAGTAATTTAAAATAAATTCTATATGATAAACATATAAGTTCAGATCCAGGCGCATAATTATAACCATGTGTTTTCACATTTAATGTCAAGTCATCAAGTATATTAACATCAGATAGAGATAATTGAAGATTGGGTTGAGTTTTAAAATATACTTGACCGTAGGCCACAATAGATTCAATATAACCCATCAGAGCCTGTCTAAAATTCAGATTTCTAGCTTCTCTGAGAGCAGCTAAAAACGTCTCTGGTAACCCTTTAAGGGTTAATGGTTTAAAAGCAATTTGAACCATACCAACATGCAGATAATTATACTGATTTTTTATATAAATCTACATGTTGTTTGTTTAACAAACGAATAGTCTGTTCAGACGAGTTTAAAGCTAAAGATTGCTCAGTAGTTTTAACTAGTTGTTTTGAAGAAAGTTTATCAAACTATATAGGGACTTTAGGAATTGTCCATTTGTTTAACAAATTAAGGTTTTGAGGTATATCTACCTCTTCAAGTCTAGTATTTTTCATACTAGTTTCTCCTAAATTCATAATGAGAATAACATATCTATGTCGAATACTTCAGATCTATCTCATATATACCATGAAAGTTCCTAGGATGTGATACCATTTAACATGATCGAGTGTAGGCGGGCGGTAGTCCGCACGGCTATCCCAATCTAGCTATTTGGAATTAGCTAATTTAGTCAGTCTGAGAGATCATCGGATTTACGGGAACTGGAATTGTTTCGCACCTCAACTGACCTTTATATGTCCACTGAGGTTTCCACCAGTTAACGATCTCTTATAGACTTTCTAAGTAGCTAATTCAGTATCCTTACGTTTAAAGACTGGGAGTAATCCGCATGGTCAGTAAAGATAAGAGTCGAAATATATAAGAATTTTTAATATATTTTGATGACTTGATTTCGAGATGGTGGTACAGTCTAATAAAGCACTACTCTTATTGTCTTTGCCTTAGTGGCTCCGTCTAGCCAGCCGTAAACCTCAGCCCATTAAATGAAGTTGAAAAGGGCATCTTTTTTCACGGTTAGAACTGCTAGATACACGGGCTTAATGAGAGTATGTATTATATTAAGACAGACCCCTTGCTTGAGTAAAAGGGGTCTGTCGCAAAATGAAAGAATTAGAAAAACGACTAGCACAGTGAAGCCGCCAGACCCAGTCGCTGGACCCCACTCAACAATATATAGACCGTTTCAAAGGTAGAAACACTGTTCATCAACATTAGAAACACTGTACAAGGGACCCAGTGGGACCCTTTTTACTGTTTAAAGATTCTTTTTCTTTTCTATTAAATGGCTCTGATACCATTTAACAGGATCGAGTGTAGGCGGGCGGTAGTCCGCTCGGCCATCCCAATCTAGCTATTTGGAATTAATTAATTTAGTCAGTCCGTGAGATCAACGGATTAACGGGAACTGGAATTATTTCGCACCTCAGCTGACCTTTATATGTCCACTGAGGTTTCCACCAGTTAAAGATCTCTTATAGACTTTCTAAGTAACTAATTCAGTATCCTTACGTTTAAAGATTGGCGGTAATCTGCACGGTCAGTAAAGATAAGAGTCGAAATATATAAGAATGTTTTATATATTTTGATGACTGTATGGAAGGTTCAACCTTTTACTCAAGCAAGGGGTCTGTCTTAATATAATACATACTCTTATTGAGTCCATGTATCTAGCAGTTCTAACCGTGAAAGAAGATGCCCTTTTCAACTTCATTTAACGGGCTGAGGTTCACGGCTGGCTAGACGGAGCCACTAAGGCAAAGCCAATAATAGTAGTGTTATATTAGACTGTACTACCATCTCGAAACCAAGTCAAGAAACTATATATGAAATTCATTTATATTTTGATAGAGGCGAGATCTTTCATGGTTTATATAGGAGAGAAGTTAGATATTCAACATAGATATGAAGGCTCTTAGCCGGACACAGTCACGGCCAGAGAGGAGAGACTAGAAGAAATACTATAAGTAAGAATAAATACCTTATGAGGCCGGGATGCAAGGTCTGAATATGAAGAACATGAGATTTTATTTACTTGATCTTCGATTACAAAGTAGTACTTACAAACTTACAATAGAGAGAGAGAGAGAGATTTAAGAGAGAGAGAGAGAGAGATTTGTTTTGCTCCTCCTTCTCTCTGAACGAATGAACCTATAAATAGAAAAAGAAAAAGAATCTTTAAACAGTAAAAAGGGTCCCACTGGGTCCCTTGTACAGTGTTTCTACTGTATAAAACAGTGTTTCTACTATTGATGAATAGTGTTTCTACTGTTGAAACAGTCTATCTACTGTTAAGTGGGGTCTAGCGACTGGGTCCGGCGGCTTCACTGTGTTGTGGGGTCCGGCGGCTTCACTGTGCTGGTCGTTTTTCTAATTCTTTCATTTTACGGAGGAATTCTTCCGCATCTTGTAAGGCTTCATTAGATAATATCTTCTTTGATTCAATAGGTTGAGAGTCATCTGTGATATCATCGTTGCTGGTCTCACTTTGCATTGAAGTGTTTGATTTCTCATATTGATTGATAGAACGAAGCAAATTTCTTTTTACTTCTTCCAAATAGTCATTAATCATTTCTTCTTTATCCCCTTCTTGAAAGGAGATCTTTCTGACAATGTGCCGCACTGAGCTATCGTCAATTTTCTCTTTCTGAGGGTTGCTGGAATATTCTTGGATTTTTATTTTAATGGAATCCAAGAGTTCTTGACTGTATAAAGTCTTTGTTTTAGGATCCTTTTTCATCAGTTTATCCTAGAAATTATTATAAAAGGTTCTGTATAAACAAGGAATTTGTTCCTCAGTGAATCCTACTTCCGGAGTCCATTTATGAATCCAAGGAATAGAGAATTCTAGGAAGAAATATATCTGATCAATCTTTTCTAAGTAACAGATATGATCTATGTGGTATAACTCATTTAGAACTGGTGAAACTTTTGTCCATTCTTTGTATAACATAAGAAATGGCTCGCGTAATAACTTTACTGTCGGACCGTGGTATGACCACCAGTTTAAAAACCAATTAGGAATAGATTCTGCAAATATCTTTGTACGCACTTTTACGAACCAAGTGTGCTTATGTTTATCATTATTGTAATAGAGCACTTTATCAAAGGCCTGGATATAATCCCAATAGGTAAAATTCATACGGGACTTGTTAAAGCTTATCTGCCTTTCTTTCATTGTGGATATTCCCCAGTCTTCAACGGATATAATCTATTTGATAATGATTTTCGAGAAGTTATAAACATTCTCGTTTGTGCTATAACCAGAAAAGTGTTAAAATTCTGCACTGCCTGTACTTGTGAGAATAGTTTCATAATAAGAACGGGTTTTGTATGACTCACCCGGATAATATAAACTATTTATCAAGTATCTCTGAAATATCTTCCAGGGTTCATCTTTTCTTTGTATCTCAGAATTCTCCAAAAGAAATATCATTTCTTTTTTAGGCAATTTTTCATAGGACTTGATATCATCATTGTCCTCTTTTGTAATTGAAGCAAAAGTATCACTTTGTTTTGAGCACTCAAATATGCCTGTAAATGTACGTATAACAGACTGTCTTTTGGAATATCTTCCAGGTGAATGGATGGTCCTATCATTGAGGATTCGCCTCTGTGAGATATCTTCTCATTAGTCAAGCTTCTTCTTCCCATTTTTATAACTGGGGAGTTTGATGTGGATCCATATGACGATCCTGAAGGCGATGTCCTTCCTTGGGAATGTGGGGATGATCTTCCCCTTCCTCTACCTCTACCTCTGCCCCATGGGGGTTCCATCCTACAAATATTCACGAGATAAGAAATCTGGCAGAGAGTTATCAATTCCCTTTTTGTATTGAATTTCGAAATCAAAGGGGGCTAATTGAGCCTGCCATCTTGCAAATATCATTTTCGAGGCATCATGTTTAAAATCTTTGTTAAACATATATTTAACCGATTGTGCGTCAGTTTTTATCAAAAATATTTGATTGTATAAATCATCTTGGAATTTTAAAACAGATTTAACTATGGTTAACATTTCATGAGCCACAGTAGCGTATTTTTTCTGGGCTTCAGACCATTTTCCGGAGTAAAATCTAATCAAGTATTCATGATTATTATTTGGATTTATCTGTTTCAAAATCCCTCCGTAACCAATGTTAGACGCATCTGTCTCGACAATCTTTTGCCATGTAGGATTAGCAAGGGTTAAACAATGTAAATATTTAACACGTTACTTAATATTTTTAACTAAAATAGTATGACTATCAGTCCAAGAGTTTTTATAGTCCTTTTTTAGCCTATCATATAAGGGAGCTAAATCACGAGACAAATCTTTATAAAAAGGTGATATATAATTTAAACTTCCCAAAAATCTTTGTAACTGAGTTCTATCAGTAATAATATCGGGAAATTTTGAAGCAAAATCAATAGATCTTTGAATCAGAGTTATTTTTCCTTGACAGATATAATGTCCTAAAAATCGAATATTAGTTTGGAATAAACTCATTTTTTGTTTTGAAATAACCAAACCATTTTGTATAACAATTCTTTTAAAAACATCTAAATGCTTAATATGCATTTCAAATGTTTTGGAGAATATCAAAATGTCATCAATATAAACAATGATAAAATCCATATATGGATTAAATATATCATTCATGATTTTTTGAAATTCAAAAGGGGCATTCTTTAAACCAAAAGGCATAACATTCCATTCATTTTGCCCAAATGGAACATTGAAAACAGTTTTATAAGTATGCTCTTTAAATATTTGAATTTGCCAATAACCAGATTTTAAATCAAACTTAGAAAATATATTGGCATCATATAATCTTGACAATAAATCCTTTTTATTGGGAATTGGATATCTTATCCATTTTAAAAACTTATTTAACGGTTTATAATTAATAACCAATCTAAGAATACCACGTTCTTTATAACGACCTGACTTGTCGTTTTAAGAATTTACGCCCCGTTCAATGACTTAAGGTCTCGAGAAGCTTCACAATATGTATTATGACCTGTGGGTGTGGTTGAATTTGATTTACTAAAGATTCGGAATTAAATTAAACGAACAATCCTTAATTTGAAGCTTAAATGGAAAGAGTTGACCGGAGAGTTGACTTTTGAGAAAATGACTCTAGAATGGAATTTTAATGATATCAATAGCTCCGTGTGGTGATTTTGGACTTAGCAGCGTGTCGGAAAAATTATTTGGAGGTCTGTAGTGGAATTAAGCTTGAAATGCCGAAAGTTACATTTTTGGGAAGTTTGATCGGGGGTTGACTTCTTGATATCGAGGTCGGAATCCGATTTTGGAAATTTGAATAGGTCCGTTATGTCATTTATGACTTGTGTGCAAAATTTAAAGTCATTCCGGATTGATTTGATATGTTTTGGCACAATATATAAAATTTGAAAGTTCAAAGTTCATAGATTTTGATTTGAGGTGCGATTCGTTGTTTTGATGTTGTTTGATATGATTTGAGGCCTCGATTAGGTCTGTGTTATGTTATGGAACTTGTTGGTATGTTCGGACGGGGTCCCGAGGGCCTCGGGTGAGTTTCGAATGCTTAACGGATCAAATTTGAATTTGGAGGAGGAGCTGAAGCAGCTGGGCTGCTGGTGTGATCGCACCTGCGCGAAAAAGGGCCGCAGGTGCGAGCTCGCGGATGCGAAAAATATGCCGCGGTTGCGAAGGCCGCGGGTGTAAAAAATTGGCCGCGGATGCGAAGGCCGCGGGTGCGAAAAATTCGCCGCGGATGCGAAAAATTTACCACAGGTGCGAAGCCGCAGGTGCGAAGAAATCACCGCGGATGCGAAAACCCCTGGGCAATACAAAAACAGAGGGGGTCCGAGCTTTTGCCATTTTTGGGCATTTCAAGCTCGGGTTTGGCGATTCTTGAGCAAGGTTTTCACGGGAAAACTTGAGGTAAGTCTCTTGTGATCATTTCTACTCCATAATATTCAATTATCATCGAATAATCCGATTAGATTACATGTTTCTGAGGTGTAAATCGGGGGTTTGAACTTAGGGATTTGAAAAAGAAAAAATTAGATTTGGAGGTTGAGTTGTTATTGGAATTCGATAAAATTGGTATGGTTAAACTCGTATCGGAATGGATGTTCGGGTTTCATGAAGATTTTGTCGGGTTCCGAGGGGCGGCCCCCCGTGTTGACTTTTGTTGACGTTTTCGAATAAAATTTTATGTCGACGCATTATTATCCGGAATTATTTTCGATGAATTTTAATGAAGTTATACAATTAATTTGGATAGATTTGAGCTGTCCGGAGGTCAATTCAAGCAAGAGGGCTATTTTGGAATATCGGTCTAACTTCAAAAAGGTAAGTGTGTTGCTTAAACTCGAGTGGGGGACTTACCCCTTAGGCATTGAGTCTTATGTGCAATTTGTGTAATTGAAAACCATTTACGCGAGGTGACGAGTACGTACTTGGCTTATTTGTGTAAAGTTTATTGAGTTAAAGTCCTGAGCATATTGTGTGGTAAATTGGGCAATTGTTGGTATATATTTAATCATCTAATTGTCGTGCCTAAATACTTACTTGAATTGTTGAATATTCCTCGTAATTGCTCAACCTCAAAAGGAGCTTAGATAACCTATATCCTAGTTGACTTGCCCTTATTTGATATTATTTGACTCGTGTTGGCTTCTTATTGTTGACTTGAATATTGTGGAATGGTTGCTACATTTTGTTTTGTTTTCCCTTGTTAAGCTGTTCTCCTTGTGCCTAGCATTCTTTACTGTGGTTATTCCTTATGAATGAGTTCCACCGTTATTGTGATTTAAGTTCTTGAGTTGATTTGTTCGCCGTACTTTGCATCTCTGTCATTGTTGCTTTTGTACTTGTTGTGGTGATGTACGAGGATTCTGTTGTGTTATAGTTGTTATCTCTATTGTTTGCGTTGCATATTTAAATTGGGACTACGGACGTATTCCGGGAGATCTCCCAGCACTGCATATTTAAATTGGGACTACGGACGTATTCCGGGAGATCTCCCAGCACTGCATATTTAAATTGGGACTACGGACGTATTCCGGGAGATCCCCTTGTCTTGCATATTTATTTTGGGACTACGGATTTATTCCGGGAGATCCCCCAACACTGCATATTTAAATTGGGACTACGGACATATTTCGGGAGATCCCACTATCTTGCATATTTATTTTGGGACTACGGACGTATTCCGGGAGATCCCCCAGCATATTTAAATTGGGACTATGGACGTATTCCGGGAGATCCTCCTGTCTTGCATATTTATTTTGGGACTACGGACGTATTCCGGGAGGTCCCCCAGCACTGCATATTTATTTTGGGACTATGAACGTATTTTGGGAGATCCCCCTCGTACTGCATAATTAATTCGGGACTACAGGACGGTATCCCGATAGATTCCCCTGTGGTTATATCTGTGTTCGGAGCTGCTAATCTTCCATGCTTAGGTGTCACAGGTGACTTATACTCGAAGGATATTATTTGAAAATTTTATATTTGAAAAGTATTTATCTTGAAGGAACTATGTTTGAAGGATATTTAATTGAAAAGGGTTATATTTGAAAAGTATTTATCTTGAAAGAACTATGTTTGAAGGCTAATTATTTGAAAAGTTTATATTTGAAAGGTTGTTATCATGAAAGAATTGTATTTGAAAGATATTTATTTGAGGAAATTATATTTGAAAAGATTTATTAAAAGAATTATATTTGAAAAAAATAAAGAATTGTATTTGAAAGATATTTATTTGAGGAAATTATATTTGAAAAGATTTATTGAAAGAATTATATTTGAAAATAATAATAATAATTATTTGAGAAAATTATATTTGAAAGAGAGTTATCTGAAAGAATTATACGTGAAAGACATTTATTTGAAGGACTTGATTTAATTGGGTGTAATTGTGTATTGTTGAGTGATATTAATGGTATTCTTATTGTCTGTTGTACATATCACTGATTGTTTTATCCTGCCCTTATTATTATTTGTTTCCTATTATTTTGTATATTATATTGCACAGGTTATTAGACTAGTGAGTGTCTCGACTGTACCTTGTCTCTACTCTATTGAGGTTAATCTTGATACTTACTGGGCACCGCTGTGGTGTGCTCACTCTACACTTCTGCACATTTTTGTGCAGAGCCAGGTATTGAAGATAACGGACTTGAGCAGAGTTAAAGCGGGATCGTAAGGATTCAAGGTAGAGCTGCTTGGTTGTCGCAGTCACTTGGAGTCGTTTTATTTCATTGTACTGTTAATTTGTAATCAAACAGTATTGTATATTCAGTCCTCGTGATCATTGTATGTATTCAGTTAGAGTTCGTGACTCAGTACTACCAGTCTTGGGAGGTTCTATATTGTAATTATTTCTGCTGTTAGTTTTGATTATTTATTTAATTCAAAAAAAAATGGCTTCAAAAATGCAATGGAAATCGGCTTACCTAGTCTTAGAGACTAGGTGCCATCACGACTCATGTGGTGGGATTTTGGGTCGTGACAAGTTGGTATCAGAGCTCTAGGTTCATAGGTTCTACGAGTCACGAACGAGTCTAGTAGAGTCTTGCGGATCGGTACGGAGACGTATGTACTTATCTTTGAGAGGCTACATGTCACGACCCAAAATCCCACCACAGGCGTCGTGATGGCACCTAGTCTCTAAGACTAGGTAAGCCGATTTCAATTACCTTTTGAAGCCGATTTTTTTTTTTTATTTTTTTTAATAAATAATCAAAACTGACAACGGAACAAATATGAATATACAACCTCCCAAGACTGGTAGTACTGAGTCACAAACTCTAACTGAATATATGGAATGATCACGAGGACCGAATATACAATACTGTTTGATTACAAGTTAACAGTACAATGAAATGAAAAGACTCCAAGGGACTGCGACGACCCAGCAGCTCTACCTTGAATCCTTACGATCCCGCTTTAACTCCGCTCAAGTCCGTTATCTTCAATACCTGGCTCTGCACAAAAATGTGCAGAAGTGTAGTATGAGTACGCCACGGTCGGTACCCAGTAAGTATCAAGACTAACCTCAATGGAGTAGAGACGAGGTACAGTCAAGACACTCACTAGCCTAATAATCTATGCAATATAATATAAAAAAAAAAAGAAATAAATAATAATAAGGGCAGGATAAAGCAACCAGTTATTTGCACAACAGACAACAAGAATACAATTAATATCACTCAACAATTAATAAACACAATTACACCCAATTAAATGAAGTCTTTCAAATAAATGTCTTTCACATATAATTATTCCAGATAACTCTCTTTTAAATATAATTTTCTGAAATAATTATTTTTCAAATATAACTCTTTCAATAAAAATTTTCAAATATAATCTCCTCGAATAAATATCCTTCAAATACAATTCTTTCATATAATACTTTCTAAGTAAAAATCCTTCCAAATAAGTATTTTGAATATAATTCTTTCAATTAAAAAGTCACCATAATCATAAAAATACGGGTCTCAGCCTATTTTTATATTTTTCGTAAACATGGGTCTCGGCCCATTTTCATATTTTCACGGCACCTCGTGCATATAATTAAATCATCATATTTCCCCGGCACCTTGTGCCCTCATTTCATCTCATAACTGCACGGACAATTCGCGTGCCAAATATCATTACCACTTCATCACAGCACCTCGTGCCCACATTTCATATCACAACTGCACGGACAATTCACGTGCCAAATATCATTACCACTTCATCACAGCACCTCGTGCCCACATTTCATATCACAACTGCACGGACAATTCACGTGCCAAATATCATCATTAGTTACTCACGGCAACTCGTGCCCACATTTCACTTTATAATCCACCTGGCAATAGCCATAGGTTCTCAATTTCAACATAACACAGATTGTTATCAATTTACTATCAACAAGACCAATTGCACAAGGCATAAAAATAAACACAAGTAAAATCACAACATTACATAAAAATCATCAACACCACAACCCCACATCATCACATATCGTCCCTGACAATAGCCACCCTTATCGCTCCTATTGCCACCCTTATCACTCCCATAGCCACCATTATCGCTCCGCCCAGACAATATCAATAGCAACCCTTATCGCTCCTATTGCCACCCTTATCGCTCTTATAGCCACCCTTATCGCTCCGCCGAGACAATATTCCAACAAAATACAACAACAGTGAAATGCCACCCTTATAACCACATAATATCAACGGTGAAATGCCACACTTATCTCCCCAAAATAACAACTCACACAACACAACAATTTACACGAGAAATTATCACAACAACATAACAAAATCAGTTCATATCACAATTTGCCCAATGGCCCCAACCAAATTCCAAAGCTACAACCAAGTCAATTAATTTCACAATCAATAGAGATAGAAAGCACTCAACATAAAGCGAAGTCTTCATTAAATTTAAATTTTCAATAATTATATAAACACCTCTTCTTAAGCTCATTTAATTAATTATTAGAAGAGGGAAAATCAATAATGAAATTAAATTCCAATAATTATCAAACCAACAAATTCAGGAATTACATAAATAATCAAGTAACAATTACATCAAATTGTCATATAACAACAAATTCAACAACAACAAGGATTTAGGCACGACAAATAGATGATTAAATATATACCAATAATTACCCAATTTACCACACAATATGTTCTAAACTTTAACTCAATAAAATTTACACATATAAGCCGAGTACGTACTCGTCACCTCGCATACACGGCTTTTTCACATTTTACAAATGGCACATAAGACTCGATGCCTAAGGGGTAATTCCCCCACTCGAGGTTAAGCAAGACACTTACCTCGTTTTGCAACCAATTTTAAGATTCCAATAAACCTTTTGCTCGTGAGTTCGTGTTCGAAAGCTCTAAATCTAGTCACAAACAATTCAATATACTCAACACGAATCGTAGGAATTAATTCCATATGAGAATATAAATTTTCCAACAAAATTCGAAATTTAACTCAAAAATTGACCGTGGGACCCATATCTCGGAATCCGACGAAACTTATAAAATTTGATAACTCATTCAATTACGAGTTCACCCATACCAATTTTATCAAATTCCGATATCGGATTGATCTTCAAATCTTCATTTTACATTTTGGAAGATTTTACAAAAATCTGATTTTGCTTCCTTAAATTCATGGATTCATGATGTAAATGAGTATGGAATCATGAAATATAATTAATATAGGATAAGGAATACTTACCCCAATGTTTACCCGTGAAAATCGCCCAAAACTCGCCCAAACCGACCTCCCCAACTATTTTTATGTCAAAAATGGCCAAAGAACCCGTTTATAGAGCCTCTGGTATTTTCGAGCGTCATAGGTAGCGTGGGGCGCTGCCTGTGGCGCTATTTCCAGTACCCTTAAATATCCCAGCGCCAGGGCTAGCGCCCCACGCTACCCTGGGCGCTCACGGCGACGGGAAATCTCTTCTGATACGGAAATGGGCATAACTCTCTCATACGATGTCCGAATTTGACGATTCCTTTTGCTATGGCTCCAAAATTTCAATACAGATCTAATGCTTCAATCAAAACTGAATTTGGAACTCATTTTCCTAATGGTATACCATGTATTCTTGAATAATCGATGTCGAAATATAACAAATCCAGTCCGATTAACCTCAAATTTCGCATACAAGTCATAATACATCATATGAAGCTATTTGAGACTTCAAATAGTAGAGAGGAGAGTAATTACTCAAAACGACAAGACGGGTCGTTACATTCTCCCCCAATGCCGCACGATAAGGAGTCAAAGAAGTGAATATAAGATATATGTTTCAAGCTAAATCAATGCCGCACGATAAGGAGTCAAAGAAGTGAATATAAGATATATGTTTCAAGCTAAATCAATGCCGCACGATAAGGAGTCAAAGAAGTGAATATTTCCTAACAGTTCCATAGCCTCTCGAAGATAAGTACAGACATCTCCATACCGATCCACAAGACTCTACTAAACCTGCTTGTGACTCATAACACCTATGAACCTAGTGCTCTGATACCAACTTGTCACGACCCCAAATTCCCTCCGTAGGATGTCGTGATGGCACCTAGTCTCTAAGACTAGGTAAGCCTATCAATACGGAATAATAATAAATATCTTAAATAAATAAACTATAATTCAAACAATTTTAACTCCCAAAACCCGGTAGAAATAAGTCACAAGCTTCTAAGAATTTATTCTTTATGTGTCTATACATTAGAGTCTAAAGCAAATAAGGAAGACAACATAGTAAGATAGAAGGGGACTCCGTAGTCTGCGGATGCTGGCAGATATACCTCGAAGTCTCCATGCGCAGGTAACTCACTGACGTCTAGGCTGGTAAAATATACCTGGATCTGCACAAAAAGATGTGCAGAAGCGTAGTATGAGTAAACCACAGCGGTACCCAGTAAGTGCCAAGCCTAACCTCGGTAGAGTAGTGACGAGGTCAGGTCAGGCCCAGCTGGAAAATAAATAATGGCATGGTAAAATGTTTATCAATGTAGTAAAATAAAATGACTTTGGAAATGAATCAAGTAGTATGTCATATTTAATTACATCAAATAATGGCAAATAAATACCTCGTTGAAACAAAATAGAATTCATTTCAACTTTAAGAAAATCACAACAATAATCAAAGGCAACTACGACCATAAATCAATATCAACAAGGGCACTCCTGAGGTACCGCCTCGTAGTCCCAAATCATAAATAAATTCACAATATCCCATTTTCTTATATCACCGCGGGAGCCTTCACAATTTATTTAAAGAAAAATATTTTTCCCGAAATAGCATCCCGCGTTTTAGCCACCCTTATCACACCGCATGACTTCTAGTAGTTCCCATACTAGCCACGCGTATCAAGCCACCCTTATCTCACTGCATGCGTTTCAACACCCAGACCTTATACCACCGCATGCGTATCAATATCACAATATATCACAATTTGCACCTCAAGTGCTCAAATAATTTAACTTGCCAAAATAATTCAACAACAATATTTTTCCACAATAAAGAGCTCACGGCTCATGCCAAAATAAATCATCAATAATAGTTTGCCACAATAAAGAGTTCACGGCTCATGCCAAAATAAATCATCAATAATAGTTTATCACAATAAAGAGCTCACAGCTCATGTCAAAATAATTCATCAATAATATTCTTCCATAATAAAGAGCTCACGGCTCCCTCACAATGAGTATAAAAATATTCAGGAGTAAATAATTTAGGAAAATAATATTTCAAAATCTTTACTACGTTGCTTCAATATCAAGTTTAAAAATGTCAAATACTTCATATTAATAATATTTAATTTAAAGAAAATCAACCTTCAAATAATGCACAGAATAAAAGAAACCAAGTTTCAACTAAACAGGTAAAATAATTAGTAAGAAAAGATCAAACAAATTTGAAGTATATATCTCACATCAATGACGAAGAATATAACAAGATAAAATAATTTAATAAATGCGCAACAGTGATCTACACAATTTAAAAATATAATCTTTCGCAATTTAACCCGTGTACACACTCGTCACCTCGTGCACACGACTTTCAACACATTTCAATAATCACATCAATACCAATCCTAGGAGAAATTTCCCCCACACAAGGTTAGACAAGTCACTTACCTCGACTTGCTCCAATTTAACCAAGTATTATGCTTTTTCCTTGATATTTCGACTCCGATCGACTCGTATCTAGTCATAATTAATTCGATACAGTCAACAAAAATTATAGTAATCACTTTTATAAGAAAATATTACATTTTCATTAAAATCCGAAATTAGCTCAAACTTTGCCCGTGGGACCCACATCTCGGAATCCGGCAAAACTTACAAAATCCGATAACCCATTCAATTACGAGTCCACCCATACCAATTTTACCAAAATCCGATAACAACTCGACCTCCAAATCTTAAATTTTCGTTTTTGGAAGATAATGCAAAAATCTTGATTTCTTCCTTTAAAATCCGAAATAAATGATGAATATGACCATGGATTTATGAAATATAATCACATTTGGATATAGGACACTTACCCAAGTTGAAGTCTTGAAGAAATCCTCAAAATCGCCCAAGAACCGTGCTCCAAAACTCCAAAACGAAATGAAGGAAATGACCATTTTTGGTCCTTAAGTTTCTTCCCCAAAAACACTATTCCGGTCCCTAAAAGTCCAATCCCGTCGCTAAAAGTGTCACATCTGGTCGCTAAAGGTGCACACCAGGACTATTTACACCAACAGTTTTATTTCACTAAAAAGGCTCTAACTCCATCATACGAACTCAGAATTCGACGATTCTTATTCCTATGAGTCACAAATAAAACTACGAACCCATTCGTTCAATCGAAACTCAATTCGGAGCTCATTTGCTCAATGTGATACCAATTTCGCTCGTTAAACAATTAACTCATATTTCGCACTTAAAACTCAATCGCGACTTGATGAAATTAGACCAAACTTTTTAGATCACTCCTATAATTCATTATCAAAATGTCGAAAGTCTCGAAATCGAATTTTGATCTCTAGAACTAAAAATGGTCTTTTGGATCATTACATGCTTATGTTGAAAACATCAAACTCTTCCTCGACAGCCTGTAGTATATCAATCATAACTTCTTGTACTCAAATCCAACTAGCAAATGGTTTATCATTCTGAAAACTAGATACAAAGGGCTACAACTTTCATGTTTTGCTCATTGCCCAACACCTTATAGATTGTGAGATATAAGCTCCCAAAGTCAGCCCTGTGCAGCAGAAATTTCTGGCGATGTACACTGCTGTAGCAAAAATCTGCAGTACCAGCTTCAGTCAATTGATCATAACATTTTGTATAAATGTCTGAATGATAAATGGTTTATCATTCTGGAAACTAGAATCAAAGGGCTACAACTTTCATGTTTTGAAAATTTACAGATTCCTTATAGATTTCGAGATATAAGCTTCCAAAATCAGCTCTGTGATTGCACCGGTTGCTGTCCAAAAACAGCTTCTGCAGCAGAAAAAATCCAGCAGCTCCTTTTTGTCCGAAATTCATTCCGTTAACCTTTCGAAATCCACCCGAGGCCCTCGGTACCTTAACCAAATATACCAACATGTCCCAAAATACAATATGAACTTAGTTGAGGCTTCAAACCATGCCAAACAACGCCGAAATTACGAATCGCGCATCGAATCGAATTATGAGTTTTCAAATCTTCCAACTTCTATATTTTACGCCGAAACATATCAAATCAATTCCGATTGACCTCAAATTTTGCACACAAGTCATAAATGACATAATGGATTTATAAAAGATTTCAGAATCGAATTTTGACCCCGATATCAAAAAGTCAACCCCTCGGTCAAACTTTCCAAAAATTCAACTTTCGGCATTTCAAGCCTAATTCCACTACGGACTTCCAAATAAAATTCCGATCACGCTCCTAAGTCCAAAATCACCATACGGAGCTGTTGGAATCATCAAAATTCTATTCCGGGGCCGTTTGTACATAATTTGACATCCGGTCACTATTTGAACTTAAACTTTTAATTTTTCATCAAAATTCCATATCTCGGGCTAGGGACCTCAGAATTTGATTCCGGGCATACGCCTAAGTCCCAAATCATGATACAGACCTACCAAAATTATCAAAACACTGATCCGAGTCCGTTTGCTTAAAAATGTTGACCAAAGCCAACTCAGTTGAGTTTTAAAGCTCTAATTCACATTTTAATTCATTTTTCACCTAAAAACTTTCCGAAAAATTTTTACGGACTGCACACGCAAGTCGAGTAATGATAAATAGTTCTTTTCGAGGTCTTAGAACACAGAATTAATTATTAAATTTAAAGATGACATTTTGGGTCATCACATTCTCAACTTCTAAAACAAACGTTCGTCCTCGAACGGAGTTAGAAAAAGTACCTGAGCTTGTGAATAAGTGTGGATAACGGCTACGTATATCATGCTCGGTCTCCCAAGTCGCCTCCTCGACCGGATGACCCCTCCACTGAACCTTCACGGAAGCGATGTTCTTTGACCTCAGCTTTCGAACCTGCCTATCTAAAATAGCCACTGGTTCCTCAATATAAGATAGATCCTTGTCCAACTGAACCGAACTGAAGTCTAACACATGAGACGGATCCCCGTGATATTTTTGAAGCATAGAAACATGGAATACCGGATGAACTGCAGAGAGACTAGGTGGTAGCGCAAGTCTGTAAGCCACCTCTCCAACTCTTTCAAGAATCTCTAAAGGCCCAATATACCTAGGGCTCAACTTGCCCTTCTTCCCGAACCTCATCACACCCTTCATAGGCAAAACCCGGAGCAATACCCGCTCACCAACCATGAATGCAACATCACGAACTTTCCGATCCGCATTACTCTTCTGTCTAGATTGGGCTGTATGAAGTCGATCCTGAATCAACTTAACCTTTTCCAAGGCATCCTGAACCAAGTTTGTACCCAAAAGTCTAGCCTCGCCTGGTTCGAACCAACCCACTGGAGACCGGCACCGCCTACCATACAAGGCCTCATACGGAGCCATCTGAATGCTTGACTGGCAACTGTTGTTGTAAGTAAACTATGCAAGTGGTAAGAACTGATCCCAAGCACCCCAAAAATCTATCAAACACGCAAGAAGAATATCCTCCAGTATCTGAATAGTACGTTCGGACTGCCCGTCCGTCTGAGGGTGAAATGCTGTACTCAACTCTACCCGAGTACCCAACTCACGTTGAACTGCCCTCCAAAACCGTGAGGTAAACTGTGTACCCCAGTCAGAGATGATAGATACTGGTACACCATGAAGTCTGACAATCTCGCAAATATATACCTGAGCCAGCTGCTCTGAAGAGTAAGTAGTCATCATAGGATTGCAATGAGCTGACTTGGTCAATCTATCCACAATCACCCAAGCTGCATTGAACTTCCTCTGAGTCCGTGGGAGCCCAACAACGAAATCCATAGTGATCCTCTCCCATTTCCATTCTGGAATCACTAACTTCTGAAGCAATCCACTAGGTCGTTGATGCTCATATTTAACTTGTTGACAATTTAGACACCGAGCTACATACTTCATTATGTCTTTCTTCATCCGCCTCCACCAATAGTGTTGCCTCAATTCCTGTTACATCTTCGCAGCACCCGAATGTATGGAGTACCGCAAACTGTGAGCCTCCTGGAAAATCAATTCACGAAAACAATCTACATTAGGCACACATAGCCTGCCCTGCATCTGTAATACATCGTCATCTCCAATTGCGACTTCTTTGGCATCACCGTGCTGAACTGTATCCTTAAGGACAAGCAAATAGGGGTCATCATACTGACGCTCCCTGATACGATCATAAAGAGAAGACTGAGAAACCACACATGCCAAAACTCGACTCGGCTCAGAAACATCCAATCTGACAAACTGGTTGGCCAAGGCCTGAATATCCAAGTCCAAAGGCCTGAATATCCAAGTCCAAACTCTCAGCCTTACGACTCAAGGCATCGGCCACTACATTGGCCTTCCCAGGATGATAGGGAATAGTGATATCATAATCCTTAAGCAACTCCAACCACCTCTGCTGCCGCAAATTTAGATCATTCTGTTTAAATAGATGTAATAGACTTCTTTGATCGGTGTTGACCTCACAATGGACACCATACTAATAATGCTGCCAAATCTTCAAGGCATGAACAATAGCTGCTAAATCAAGGTCGTGGACCGATTTTTTTTTTTTTCATGTACCTTTAACTGTCTGGACGCGTAGGCAATCACCCTACTGTCTTGTATCAACATAGCGCCGAGACCAATACGCGATGCGTCACAATACACAGTATAAGACCTTGAACATGTAAGTAATACCAACATCGGGGCTATAGTCAAAGTTGTCTTGAGTTTTTGGAAGCTCTCCTCACATTCCTCGGTCCATCTGAATGGAGCACCCTTCTGGGTCAATCTGGTCTTAATAGTTGTTCATAATCAATTACAGAATCATCAATTAACTTCATGTTAATGAAAATCTCATTTCAAACTTTCACAATACTAATAACGAGACACGAGGCATGAAGACCTCAAAATTATTTACCCGAATTAACGAGTCACATTTAACGCCACCTAGGCGGGCACCTACCTCGTAGGTTAAAAATTAATAATTACAACACGAATTTGACAACTATGCACAGAGAATTTCATATAAGCATTTTTAAATAAGCCTAACAGGCATGACTCCCTATTAGTACTATAGTACAAATTTAAATTTCACAAGGGAGAACTTAAACACAAGAATTTTCCTCACAAGGATCTCGTCCTTATATAACTTTCACCGTAGCTCGTAGCCCGGTTTAAATATATCAATTTATATAAAAATATGAGAATCTCGTCCTCAGTTCTGAATCACAAGTAATATGCACATCGTGCCAATTGAAAATTTCCATTTTCTACTTTTAAATAATTTCGGTTACACCAAATCACAACACATAATGAACCCCACGCTGCTAGGACATGTAATTCACAATTTGTAATTAATTATTCGGAATTTACATCAAAATTTACCGAAATGAGTAACAGAAAGCCACATTTAGACTCGCAACTCTTATTATGACCAACACGAATTGATAGGCATAGTTATCTCCATAAAATCTCCCAACAAGGGTAAACACATAAGTAGATTATAGAATTATGAAGCTCACTCATAAGTGGAGCACCATAGAAGGACTCGTTTCGATACTGAGAACTGAATCAAGTTAAGGAAATTATTCCTTTATATTAAATCGAGGTCGTATCTGTAACGACACCATCTGATGTAGCGACCTCCGCCATACCGTAAAACAAATATATCAACGGCTGGGTCTCCACCTCTAGGACACCTTTTACTCATATGTCCTTCACCCCTAACTGGTCGTATGGGTGGTGTAGTAACTGCAATGGGAGAAGTAGCCTGAGTGCTTTGATGAAATAAGTCTCTCCCAAGTTTTTGACAATTTTTCTCATGATGTGCCTAGTATCACCGTATTCATAACAACTCATTTGCGGGTTAGGCTGCTCATATTGAGTCTGTGCCAGATAACTGGAATAACCATTGTAGGAACTCATGTCGGTGGTGCATTAAAAGAACTTACTGGAGCACCCCGAGTAATCCGATGTGCATACTGGGCTGGACGACTGCCTGAGCCAAGTGGGCGGTGTTGCATTGGCTGGTCTGCCCTCTTCATAGGCTTACCACGAACACTGGTGGAGAATTATCTCTCCCAAGGAAAATTTCTTCTTTTGTTATGCTGACTCAACACTGTTGAGCTGACCTATTTCTTAACATACTCTTTGATTCTTCTTTGGGGTAACCCTTACCCCTATTTATACACAACGATCACGAAAGTAGAGCTCCATACAGACAAATCTTGGCACGAACCACATAGTCCAGAATCTCGTCAACAACTATACTTACTCCGAAGCACTCCAAAATCCGCAACAGTGACGTCCTACGCTGAGTAGACCTTCTTCAAATTTAGAGTTGTTTCCATAACTCCTTTGCTATTGAAGTATAGGATTATTAAGGAGGCGGACATACCACAAGTCCCAGCCTTATCCTCTACAAAATCTCAGGTCTTAAACATGTGTAAATTTTAGGGAACCTTTCAGTACCACATATATACATTTCAGGCCAAAATTGATATAATACATGACCCAGCAATCCACCCATTAGTAGTGGACTCCCCCTACTCAGCGCGAAGTCATAGGTCACAACATCCGATAATCCATAATAATAATCTTCACAGCTTGTATAAATCAACCAGACGCCAACGTCCGTTGCACCCCCACATGATTCACTAGGTGATCTCTCAATACGCCCATATCTTCAGTCGGAACCACACATTGAGGCAATGTTTGAGCATCTATGGCTACCTCATAGTCCATATACGGCATTACAACCGTCGACGCACAACTGATACCGAGTGCGCAATGTCATATACGAGTGGATACAAAGGAATATAAGATATATGTTTCTAGCTAAATCAATGCCGCACGATAAGGAGTCAAAGAAGTGAATATTTCCTAACAGTTCCATAGCCTCTCGAAGATAAGTACAGACGTCTCCGTACCGATCCACAAGACTCTACTAAACCTGCTTGTGACTCATAACACCTATGAACCTAGTGCTCTGATACCAACTTGTCACGACCCCAAATTCCCTCCGTAGGATGTCGTGATGGCACCTAGTCTCTAAGACTAGGTAAGCCTATCAATACGGAATAATAATAAATATCTTAAATAAATAAACTATAATTCAAACAATTTTAACTCCCAAAACCGGTAGAAATAAATCACAAGCTTCTAAGAATTTATTCTTTATGTGTCTATACATCAGAGTCTAAAGCAAATAAGGAAGACAACATAGTAAGATAGAAGGGGACTCCGGAGTCTGCGGACGCTGGCAGATATACCTCGAAGTCTCCATGCGCAGGTAACTCACTGACGTCTAGGCTGGTAAAATGTACCTGGATCTGCACAAAAAGATGTGCAGAAGCATAGTATGAGTACACCACAGCGGTACCCAGTAAGTGCCAAGCCTAACCTCAGTAGAGTAGTGACGAGGTCAGGTCAGGCCCAGCTGGAAAATAAATAATGGCATGGTAAAATGTTTATCAATGTAGTAAAATAAAATGACATTGGAAATGAATCAAGTAGTATGTCATATTTAATTACATCAAATAATGGCAAATAAATACCTCGTTGAAACAAAATAGAATTCTTTTCAACTTTAAGAAAATCACAACAATAATCAAAGGCAACTACGGCCATAAATCAATATCAACAAGGGCACTCCCGAGGTACCGCCTCGTAGTCCCAAATCATAAATAAATTCACAATATCTCATTTCCTTATATCACCGCGGGAGCCTTCACAATTTATTTAAAGAAAAATATTTTTCCCGAAATAGCATCCCGCGTTTTAGCCACCCTTATCACACCACATGACTTCTAGTAGTTCCCCTACTAGCCACGCGTATCAAGCCACCCTTATCTCACCGCATGCGTTTCAACACCCAGACCTTATACCACCACTTGCGTATCAATATCACAATATAACACAATTTGCACCTCAAGTGCTCAAATAATTTAACTTGCCAAAATAATTCAACAACAATATTTTTCCACAATAAAGAGCTCACGGCTCATGCCAAAATAAATCATCAATAATAGTTTGCCACAATAAAGAGTTCACGGCTCATGCCAAAATAAATCATCAATAATAGTTTTCCACAATAGAGAGCTCACAGCTCATGTCAAAATAATTCATCAATAATATTCTTCCACAATAAAGAGCTCACGGCTCCCTCACAATGAGTATAAAAATATTCGAGAGTAAATAATTTAGGAAAATAATATTTTAAAATCTTTACTACGTTGCTTCAATATCAAGTTTAAAAATGTCAAATACTTCATATTAATAATATTTAATTTAAAGAAAATCAACCTTCAAATAATGCACAGAATAAAAGAAACCAAGTTTCAACTAAACAGGTAAAACAATTAGTAAGAAAAGATCAAACAAATTTGAAGTATATATCTCACATCAATGATGAAGAATATAACAAGATAAAATAATTTAATAAATGCGCAACAGTGATCTACACAATTTAAAAATATAATCTTTCGCAATTTAACCCGTGTACACACTCATCACCTCGTGCACACGACTTTCAACACATTTCAATAATCACATCAATACCAATCCTAGGGGAAATTTCCCCCACACAAGGTTAGACAAGTCACTTACCTCGACTTGCTCCAATTTAACCAAGTATTATGCTTTTTCCTTGATTTTCCGACTCCGATCGACTCGTATCTAGTCATAATTAATTCGATACAGTCAACAAAAATTATAGTAATCACTTTCATAAGAAAATATTACATTTTCATTAAAATCCGAAATTAGCTCAAAATTTGCCTGTGGGGCCCACATCTCGGAATCTGGTGAAACTTACAAAATCTGATAACCCATTCAATTACGAGTCCACCCATACCAATTTTACCAAAATCCGATAACAACTTGACCTCCAAATCTTAAATTTTCGTTTTTGGAAGATTTTGCAAAAATCTTGATTTCTTCCTTTAAAATCCGAAATAAATGATGAATATGACCATGGATTTATGAAATATAATCACATTTGGATATAGGACACTTACCCAAGTTGAAGTCCTGAAGAAATCCTCAAAATCGCCCAAGAACCGTGCTCCAAAACTCCAAAACGAAATGAAGGAAATGACCATTTTTGGTCCTTAAATTTCTGCCCCAAAAACACTATTCCGGTCCCTAAAAGTCCAATCTCGTCGCTAAAAGTGTCACATCTGGTCGCTAAAGGTGCACACCAGGACTATTTACACCAACAGTTTTATTTCACTAAAAAGGCTCTAACTCCATCATACGAACTCGGAATTCGACGATTCTTGTTCCTATGAGTCACAAATAAAACTACGAACCCATTCGTTCAATTGAAACTCAATTCAGAGCTCATTTGCTCAATGTGATACCAATTTTGCTCGTTAAACAATTAACTCATATTTCGCGCTTAAAACTCAATCGCGACTTGATGAAATTAGACCAAACTTTCCAGATCACTCCTATAATTCATTATCAAAATGTCGAAAGTCTCGAAATTGAATTTTGATCTCTAGAACTAAAAATGGACTTTTGGATCATTACATGCTTATGTTGAAAACATCAAACTCTTCCTCGATAGCCTGTAGTTTATCAATCATAACTTCTTGTACTCAAATCCAACTACCAAACAGTTTATCATTCTGGAAACTAGATACAAAGGGCTAAAACTTTCATGTTTTGCTCATTGCCCAACTCCTTATAGATTGTGAGATATAAGCTCCCAAAGTCAGCCCAACTCCTTATGTACACTGCTGTAGCAAAAATCTGCAGTACCAACTTCAGTCAATCGATCATAACATTTTGTATAAATGTCTGAATGATAAATGGTTTATCATTCTGGAAACTAGAATCAAAGGGCTAAAACTTTCATGTTTTGAAAATTTTCAGATTCCTTATAGATTTCGAGATATAAGCTTCCAAAGTCAGCTCTGCGATTGCACCGGTTGCTGTCCAAAAACAGCTTCTGCAGCAGAAAAATTCCAGCAGCTCCTTTTTGTCCGAAATTCATTCCGTTAACCTTCCGAAATCCACCCAAGGCCCTCGGTACCTTAACCAAATATACCAACATATCCCAAAATACAATATGAACTTAGTTGAGGCTTCAAACCATGCCAAACAACGCCGAAATTACGAATCGCGCATCGAATCGAATTATGAGTTTTCAAATCTTCCATCTTCTATATTTTACGCCGAAACATATCAAATCAATTCCGATTGACGTCAAATTTTGCACACAAGTCATAAATGACATAATGGATTTATAAAAGATTTCAGA
Organism: Nicotiana tomentosiformis; assembly: GCF_000390325.3. Classification (NCBI taxonomy): domain Eukaryota; kingdom Viridiplantae; phylum Streptophyta; class Magnoliopsida; order Solanales; family Solanaceae; genus Nicotiana; species Nicotiana tomentosiformis. The sequence goes on from NC_090814.1 coordinate 34,412,843, forward strand.
ATCGGATTTCGACCCCGATATCAAAAAGTCAACCCCTCGGTCAAACTTTCCAAAAATTCAACTTTCGGCATTTCAAGTCTAATTCCACTACGGACTTCCAAATAAAATTCCGATCACGCTCCTAAGTCCAAAATCACCATACAGAGCTGTTGGAATCATCAAAATTCTATTCCGGGGCCGTTTGCACATAATTTGACATCCGGTCACTATTTGAACTTAAACTTTTAATTTTTCATCAAAATTCCATATCTCAGGCTAGAGACCTCAGAATTTGATTCCGGGCATACGCCTAAGTCCCAAATCATGATACGGACCTACCAAAATTATCAAAACACTGATCCAAGTCCGTTTGCTTAAAAATGTTGACCAAAGCCAACTCAGTTGAGTTTTAAAGCTCTAATTCACATTTTAATTCATTTTTCACCTAAAAACTTTCCGGAAAATTTTTACGGACTGCACACGCAAGTCGAGTAATGATAAATAGTTCTTTTCGAGGTCTTAGAACACAAAATTAATTATTAAATTTAAAGATGACATTTTAGGTCATCACATTCTCTACCTCTAAAACAAACGTTCGTCCTCGAACGGAGTTAGAAAAAGTACCTGAGCTTGTGAATAAGTGTGGATAACGGCTACGTATATCATGCTCGGTCTCCCAAGTCGCCTCCTCGACCGGATGACCCCTCCACTGAACCTTCACGGAAGCGATGTTCTTTGACCTCAGCTTTCGAACCTGCCTATCTAAAATAGCCACTGGTTCCTCAATATAAGATAGATCCTTGTCCAACTGAACCGAACTGAAGTCTAACACATGAGACGGATCCCCGTGATATTTTCGAAGCATAGAAACATGGAATACCGGATGAACTGCAGAGAGACTAGGTGGTAGCGCAAGTCTGTAAGCCACCTCTCCAACTCTTTCAAGAATCTCTAAAGGCCCAATATACCTAGGGCTCAACTTGCCCTTCTTTCCAAACCTCATCACACCCTTTATAGGCAAAACCCGGAGCAATACCCGCTCACCAACCATGAATGCAACATCACAAACCTTCCGATCCACATAACTCTTCTGTCTAGATTGGGCTGTACGAAGTCGATCCTGAATCAACTTAACCTTTTCCAAGGCATCCTGAACCAAGTTTGTACCCAAAAGTCTACCCTCGCCTGGTTCGAACCAACCCACTGGAGACCGGCACCACCTACCATACAAGGCCTCATACGGAGCCATCTGAATGCTTGACTGGCAACTGTTGTTGTAAGCAAACTACGCAAGTGGTAAGAACTAATCCCAAGCACCCCAAAAATCTATCACACACGCACGAAGAATATCTTCCAGTATCTGAATAGTACGTTCGGACTGCCCATCCGTCTGAGGGTGAAATGCTGTACTCAACTCTACCCCAGTACCCAACTCACGTTGAACTGCCCTCCAAAACCGTGAGGTAAACTGTGTACCCCGGTCAGAGATGATAGATACTGGTACACCATAAAGTCTGACAATCTCGCGAATATATACCTGAGCCAGCTGCTCTGAAGAGTAAGTAGTCATCATAGGATTGCAATGAGCTGACTTGGTCAATCTATCCACAATCACCCAAGCTGCATTGAACTTCCTCTGAGTCTGTGGGAGCCCAACAACGAAATCTATAGTGATCCTCTCCCATTTCCATTCTGGAATCACTAACTTCTGAAGCAATCCACTAGGTCGTTGATGCTCATATTTAACTTGTTGACAATTTAGACACCGAGCTACATACTTCATTATGTCTTTCTTCATCCGCCTCCACCAATAGTGTTGCCTCAATTCCTGTTACATCTTCACAGCACCCGAATGTATGGAGTACCGCAAACTGTGAGCCTCCTGGAAAATCAATTCACGAGAAAAACAATCTACATTAGGCACACATAGCCTGCCCTGCATCTGTAATACATCGTCATCTCCAATTGCGACTTCTTTGGCATCACCGTGTTGAACTGTATCCTTAAGGACAAGCAAATAGGGGTCATCATACTGACGCTCCCTGATACGATCATAAAGAGAAGACTGAGAAACCACACATGCCAAAACTCGACTCGGCTCAGAAACATCCAATCTGACAAACTGGTTGGCCAAAGCCTGAATATCCAAGGCCAAAGGCCTCTCTGCTACCGGTAAATATGCTAATCTGCCCAAACTTTTTCGAGGTGTTACATTCTCCCCCACTTAAGATTCTTCACCCTTGAATGAGAAGTAGAGTCCGCCCTCAAACATATAACATAACTTATCTCTTCTTTCGCACGTCTCAATCCCCCAAATTTTACTATCTCCCAAATTTTTCAAAAATTTCAGCAGAGTCTCCCCTGTAATTGGGCCTATCCACCTGCCAGAGTAACACCAAAACAACTCCTAAAAACACCTCCACAACCTAACAAAACACCACAAGGTATATATCCATAACACTAATCTCAGCATTACAAACATTGCATTAACATAATGATATCAGGACATGAAGCACATCATATGTATGCTCCTCACCACATCTCTGGTCTTAAAAGTTGTTCATAATTAATTCCAGCAGCATCAATTAATCTCATATTAACCAACACCTAGTTTCAAATTTTTACAATACTGACAACAGAATGTGAGGCATGAAGACCTCAAAACTATTTACCCGACTTAACGAGTCACATTTAATGCCACCTGGGCACTCACCTCGTAGGCTAAAGCTCAATTATTATAGCACAATTATGGCACAGAAACACATAAAAGAATTATCACATAAGCCTATCAGGCATAACTCCCTATTAGTACCATAGTACAAATTTAACTTCACAATGGGAGAATTTAAACTCATAAAATTTCACCACATGGACCTCGTCCTTATATAACTTCCATCACGGCTCGTAGCCCAGTTTAAATATTTCATATCATAAAAAGAAATGCGAGGATCTCGTCCTCTACTCCGAATCACAAGTACTATGCACATTGTGCCAACTGAATTTTTCAATTTCCTTTCTTTCTTCTTTTCAATATATTTTGTAAACAGTTTTCACAACACATAATGAACCCCTCATTCCAATAGGGCATAAAATTCATAAAATTGAAATCAATTATTCTGAATCACATCAAAACCCACTGTGGTGAGTAATAAAAAGTCACGTTTGGACTCATATCCCACAATAATGTGCAAAACAAAATTGATACACGTGGGCTAACACCATAAAATCTCCCAACAGGGATAAACACATAAGTGGTTCACAAAATTACGATGGTCGCCCATAAGTGGAGCATAATAGGAGGACTCGTCTCGATATTTAGAACCGAATCGAATTAAGGAGAATTATCCTTTTATGACAAATAGGGATCGTACCTGTAACAACACTATCTGGTGTATCGACCTCAGCCAAATTATTGCAATTATATCAACAGGTCGGGCCTTCACCTCTTAGGCGCCCTCAACCCGCCTATCCTCCACCTCTAACTGGCTGTGTACGTGGGGTAGTAACTGCATTGGGGCCCATAGCCTGAGTGTTCTGATGAAATCCACCCCTCCTAAGTCTGGGACAAACTCTAATAATGTGCCTAGTATCACCACACTCATAACAACCCCTCTGAGGTCGTGGCTGCTCGTACTGAATCTGTGCCGGATAACTGGAATAACCACTATACGAATCTCGTGTCGGTGGTGCACTGTAAACTGGAGCACCCCGAGTAATCTGATGTGCGGACTGAGCTGACCGGCTGCTCGAGCCTCCAATATAATGGGTTCTAGCTGAAGAGTAAAATCCACTTAACCCTCCAGATCTTCGAGAACTTTTGGCCTCCTTAGACTGCCTTTCCTCGCCTAAAACACCCTCAATCTTCCTTGCAATCTCCACTACTTGTTGAAATGGAGGATCAGTTTGCAACTCTCGAGCCATACATATTTTAATATCATATTCGAGCCCCTCAATGAATCTACGGGCCCGCTCTCTGATTGTAGAAAACAAGATAGGTGCATGACGGGCTAACTCACTGAACCTGATAGCATATTCTGACACTGTCATAGTGCCCTGACGCAACCGTTCAAACTCTGCGTGCCACGCATCTATGAGAGTCTGGGGAACAAACTCTTTCAAGAACATTTCTGAAAATTGAGCCCAAGTTGGTGGTGTGGCATCAGCTGGTCTACCTTCTTCATAGATTTGCCACCACCGATACGCTGCGCCTGACAGTTGAAATGTAGTAAAGGCAACTCCGCTCACCTCCACAATACCCATGGTGCGGAGAATACGGTGACAATTTTCTAGAAATTCTTGGGCATCCTCTGTAGTTGTGCCACTGAAAGTTGGTGGATCGTATTTCTTAAACCTTTCAAGTCTCCTTTGTTCTTCTTCTGATGCCTCGGGCATGACCTCACGCCGAATCGGAATAACAGGTTGTACCGGTACTACACCCGGAATCTGACCAACGTGAACCTGCTGCTCTGGAGTTGTGATAGGAGTCTGAGCTACTCCCCCAATATGCGGAATGTTTGGTGCAGCAGAGGTAAATCCCGCCTGAGTTAATGTACCAAACATACTCAGAAACTGTGCCAAAGTCTCCTGAAGTCCGGGGGTAATAACAGTTGTTTCTGGTACCTGCCCCCCAACCGGAGCTACTGGTGGCTCCCCAACTGTTGTTTTGATAGGTGCTCTAGTCGTAGCACGTGCCCTTCCCCGGCCTCTACCTCGGCCTCTACCTCGGCTTTTGCCTCTTGCAGCCCTAGCAGTATGTGCGGATGCCTGCTCAGCTAACCCAGCAGTACGTGTCCTCACCATCTGTGAGAGAATGGAGATACAAAGGTTCAAATTCCAAATTCAACAAATTCCGCATGACAGGAATGAAAGAAATGGAAATTTCCTAACAGTTCTGTAGCCTCTGGAAGATAAGTACAGACGTCTCCATACCGATCCGCAAGACTCTACTAGACTCGTTCGTGACTCGTAAAACCTATGAACCTAGAGCTCTGATACCAACTTGTGACGACCCAAAATCCCACCACAGGCGTTGTGATGGCACCTAGTCTCTAAGACTAGGTAACCCGATTTCAATTACCTTTTGAAGCCGAATTTTTTATTTTTATTTTTTTTAATAAATAATCAAAACTGACAACGGAACAAATATGAATATACAACCTCCCAAGACTGGTAGTACTGAGTTACAAACTCTAACTGAATATATGGAATAATCACGAGGACCGAATATACAATACTGTTTGATTACAAGTTAACAGCACAATGAAATGAAAAGACTCCAAGGGACTGCGACGACCCAGCAGCTCTACCTTGAATCCTTACGATCCCGCTTTAACTCCGCTCAAGTCCGTTATCTTCAATACCTGGCTCTGCACAAAATGTGCAGAAGTATAGTATGAGTACGCCACGGTCGGTACCCAGTAAGTATCAAGACTAACCTCAATGGAGTAGAGACGAGGTACAGTCAAGACACTCACTAGCCTAATAATCTATGCAATATAATAAAAACAAAATAGGAAATAAATAATAATAAGGGCAGGATAAAGCAACCAGTTATTTGCACAACAGACAACAAGAATACAATTAATATCACTCAACAATTAATAAACACAATTACACCCAATTAAGTGAAGTCTTTCAAATAAATTTCTTTCACATATAATTCTTCTAGATAACTCTCTTTTAAATATAATTTTCTGAAATAATTATTTTTCAAATATAACTCTTTCAATAAATCTTTTTAAATATAATTTCCTCGAATAAATATCCTTCAAATATAATTCTTTCATATATTACTTTCTAAGTAAAAATCCTTCCAAATAAATATTTTGAATATAATTCTTTCAATTAAAAAGTCACCATAATCATAAAAATACGGGTCTCAGCCCATTTTTATATTTTCCGTAAACACGGGTCTCGGCCCATTTTCATATTTCCACGGCACCTCGTGCCCATAATTAAATCATCATATTTCCCCGGCACCTCGTGCCCTCATTTCATCTCACAACTGCACGGACAATTCGCGTGCCAAATATCATTTCCACTTCATCACAGCACCTCGTGCCCACATTTTATATCACAACTGTACGGACAATTCACGTGCCAAATATCATTACCACTTCATCACAGCACCTCGTGCCCATATTTCATATCATAACTGCACGGACAATTCACGTGCCAAATATCATCATTATTTACTCACAGCAACTCGTGCCCACATTTCACTTTATAATCCGTCTGGCAATATCCATAGGTTCTCAATATTAACATAACACAGATTGTTATCAATTTACTATCAACAAGACCAATTGCACAAGGCATAAAAATAAACACAAGAAAAATCACAACATTACATAAAAATCATCAACACCACAACCCCATATCATCACATATCGTCCCTGACAATAGCCACCCTTATCGCTCTTATTGCCACCCTTATCACTCCTATAGCCACCCTTATCGCTCCGCCCAGATAATATCAATAGCCACCCTTATCGCTCCTATTGCCACCCTTATCGCTCCTATAGCCACCCTTATCGCTCCGCCCAGACAATATTCCAACAAAATACAACAACAGTGAAATGCCACCCTTATAACCACATAATATCAACGGTGAAATGCCACCCTTATCTCCCCAAAATAACAGCTCACACAACACAACAATTTACACGGGAAATTATCACAACAACATTACAAAATTAGTTCATATCACAATTTGCCCAATGGCCACAACCAAATTCCAAAGCTACAACCAAGTCAATTAATTTCACAACAAATAGCCAAAAGCTCCACACAATGTGTACAACACCCAAAAACAATCAATAGATATAGAAAGTACTCAACATAAAGCGAAGACTTCATTAAATTTAAATTTTCAATAATTATATAAACACCTCTTCTTAAGCTCATTTAATTAATTATTTGCAAAGGAAAAATCCATAATGAAATTAAATTCCAATAATTATCAAACCAACAAATTCAGGAATTACATAAATAATCAAGTAACAATCATATCAAATTGTCATATAACAACAAATTCGACAACAACAAGGATTTAGGCACGACAAATATATGATTAAATATATACCAATAATTACCCAATTTACCACACAATATGCTCTAAACTTTAACTCAATAAAATTTACACATATAAGCCGAGTACGTACTCATCACCTCGCATACACGGCTTTTTCACATTTTACAAATGGCACATAAGACTCGATGCCTAAGGGTAATTCCCCCACTCGAGGTTAAGCAAGACACTTACCTCGTTTTGTAACCAATTTCAAGATTCCAATAAACCTTTTCCTCGTGAATTCATGTCCGAAAGCTCCAAATCTAGTCACAAACAATTCAATATACTCAACATGAATCGTAGGAATTAATTCCATATGAGAATACAAATTTTCCAACAAAATCCGAAATTTAACTCAAAAATTGACCGTGGGACCCATGTCTAGGAATCCGACGAAACTCACAAAATTCGACAACCCATTCAATTACGAGTTCACCCATACCAATTTTATCAAATTCTGATATCGGATTGACCTTCAAATCTTCATTTTACACTTTTGGAAGATTTTACAAAAATTTGATTTTGCTTCCATAAATTCACGGATTCATGATGTAAATGAGTATGGAATCATAAAATATAATCAATATAGGATAAGGAATACTTACCCCAATGTTTATCCGTGAAAATCGCCCAAAACTCGCCCAAACCAAGCTCCCCAACTATTATTATGTCAAAAATGGCCAAAAAACACGTTTATAGAGCCTCTGGTATTTTCGAGCATCACAGGTAGCATGGGGTGCTGCCTGTGGTGCTATTTCCAGTACCCTTATATATCCCAGCGCCAGAGCTAGCGCCCCACGCTACCCTGGGCGCTCGCGGCGACGGGAAATCTCTTCCGAAACGGAAATGGGCATAACTCTCTCATACGATGTCCGCATTCGATGATTCTTTTTGCTATGGCTCTAAAATTTCAATACGGATCTAATGCTTCAATAAAAACTGAGTTTGGAGCTCATTTACCTAATGTGATACCACATATTCTTGAAAAATCGATGTCGAAATATAACAAATCTAGTCCGATTGACCTCAAATTTCACATACAAGTCATAATACATCATATGAAGCTATTCGAGACTTCAAATAGTACAAAGGAGAGTAATTACTCAAAATGACAAGATGGGTCATTACACTACAGAACTGTTAGGAAATTTCCATTTCTTTCATTCTTGTCGTGCGGAATTTGTTGAATTTGGAATTTGAGCCTTTTTATCTCCATTCTCTCACAGATGGTGAGGACATGTGCTACTGGGTTAGCTGAGCAGGTATTCGTACATGCTGTTAGGGCTGCACGAGGCCAAGGCCGAGGTAGAGGTCGAGGAAGGGCACGTGCTGCGACTAGAGCACCTGTCAGAACAACAGTTGAGGAGCCACTAGTAGCTCCAGTTGGGGGACAGGTACCAGAAGCACCTGTTGTTACCCCCGGACTTTAGGAGACCTTAGCACAGTTCCTGAGTATGTTTGGTACATTAACTCAGGCGGGATTGATCTCTATTGCACCAAATATTTTGCAGATTGGGGGAGTAGATCAGACACCTACCATAATTCTAGAGCAGCAGGTTCACGTTGGTCAGGTTCCGGGTGCAATACCGGTACAACCTGTTATTTCGGTTCGGCCTGAGGTCAGGCCCGAGCCATCAAAAGAAGAATAAAAGAGACTTGAAAGGTTTAAGAGGTATAGTCCACCTACTTTCAGTGGCACAGCTACAGAGGATGCCCAAGAATTTCTAGAAAATTGTCAACGTATTCTCCACATCATGGGTATTGTGGAGGTGAGTGGAGTTGCCTTTACTACATTTCAACTGTCAGGAGCAGCATATCGGTGGTGGCAAATCTATGAAGAAGGTATACCATCTGATGCAACACCACCAACTTTGGCTCAATTTTAGGAAATGTTCTTGAAAGAGTTTGTTCCCCAGCCTCTCAGAGATGCGTTGTAACGACCCGGCCGGTCGTTTCGGGAGTTATAGCCCTGTTTTCCACATTTCTACTTCTTTTTGTGTTATTCAGCTATATTATGTTATATAGGGTTAGTTGGTTCAGGTCCGGAAGGAATTCGGAGTGAATTGAGACACTTAGTCTCTTAAGTAGAAACTTAAGTTGGAAAAGTCAATCGGATGTTGATCTATATGTAAACGATCTCGGATTTGAATTTGGATGGTTCCGTTAGCTCCGTTAGGTGATTTTGGACTTAGGAGTGCGTCCGGAATGTGATTTGGAGGGCCGTGGTAGAATTAGGCTTGAATTGGAAAAATTGGAAATTTGACGATTTTAGTCGGCAGTGGAAAATTTGATATCGGGGCCGGAATGGAATTCCGGAAGTTGGAGTAGGTTCGTAGTGTAATTTGTGACGTGTGTACAAAATATGAGGTCATTCGGACGTGGTTTGGTTAGTTTTGTCATCGGTTGCCGAATTTGGGAATTTAGAAGTTCTTAGGCTTGAATTCGACGGTAATTTGATGATTTGATGTTGTTTTGAGTGATTCGAAGGTTCGACTAAGTTGGTATGTTGATATATGACTTGTTGGTATTTTTGGTTGAGGTCCCGAGGGCCTCGGGGTGATTCCGGGTGGTTAACGGATTTGTTGAAGTTGGAAAATTGCAGCTGGAGCTGCTGCTTCTGCTATTTCCGCACCTGCGGAAGAAAGGGTCACAGGTCCGAGGCCGCTGGTGCACGTGGGGAGTGCGCAGGTGCGGGAGATGCTGGACCAAGGCTGGGAACGCAGGTGCGAAGAATTGGCCGCATCTGCGAGCCCGCAGGTGCGAGGCTTTGAGCGCAGATGCGGAGATGAGGAGTTTGGGTTGGTTTCTCAGATGCGCACCTGGGAGCGCAAATGCGAGTCCGCAGGTGCGAGGAAGGGGTCTGCAGGTGCGGAATCTGGGTGATTAAGTGAGTTGCGTGGGTGCGGCTTCTTGAACCGCAGGTGCGGTCGCGCGGGTGCGAGAAAATGGCTGCAGGTGCGAAAAAACTGGGCAAAAACCATAAATAGAACCCTTCGCGAATTTTGGTCATTCTTCATAATTTCAACTCGGTTTTTGGAGCTTTTGGGAGAGGTTTGAAGAGGGAATCAAGGGGATTTCATTGAGGTAAGTTACTTGAGCCCTAATACTTGTATATATGGTGATTTCCCATTGTTTTAATCATGGTAATTTGTGAAAATGAGGGGTTAGGGCTTGGAATATTTTGAGGGTAATTTAAGGATTTGAAGGACCAAACGATGTCGGATTTTGATGAATTTGGTATGGTTAGACTCGTGAGTTAATGAACTTTCTAGTTTTGTAAATTTTGTCGGATTTTGAGACGTGGGCCCGAGGGCCGGGTTTGTGCCAATTTCGGGGTTTGGTCTAATTTTTGTAGTTTTTCTTGTGGAATTTATTCCATTAGCGCGTATTGATGGTATTGTACTGATTGTGAATAGATTCAGAGCATTTGGAGGCCGAGTCCAGAGGCAAGATCATTGCGGGTTAGAGATTTGACCGGTTTGAGGTAAGTAGCGATTGTAAATCTAGTCCTGAGGGTATGAAACCCCAAATTTCATATCATTCTACTATTTTGAAGTGACGCACATGCTAGGTGATGGGCGTGTGAGCGTGCACTGTTGGGGCTTTGTGACTTGGTCTATCCCGTAGCAACTGTAAAGTTTCATACTTTGTTGAAACCATTTGATACTTATATGTTTTAGAAAGAATTTATGTAAATTGGGCTGAATGCCATGTTTGGGCCTTGCGCCAATGCTGTTTGGACCCTTAGGGGATGTTTCTTACCATCCTCTCACTGTTTTCAATTGAAAATCTATACTCAGTCATGTTTATACTTGTTTACCGCATAACTCAGTTTTATGACTCTATTTTAATGCATATGAATGTTTTGGGCCGAATGCCCTATTTTACTGAAATGCCCGAGAGGCTTGATTTATGAGGATGAGTGTGGATCGGGGCTGCCCGCCTGCAGCATAATTTATGACTGAGTGAGGCCGAGGGCCTGATTTGTGAGGATGAGTGTGGATCGGGGCTGCCCGCCTGCAGCATACTTTATGACTGAGTGAGGCCAAGGGCCTGATTTGTGAGGATGAGTGTGGATCGGGGCTGCCCACCTGCAGCATACTTTATTATTATCGCACGTGAGTTGTCCGTGCAGATTATAGCGCTTGGGCTGAAGGAGCCCTCCGGAGTCTGTACACACCCCAAGTGAGCGCAGGTACCTACTGAGTGCGAGTGTTGAGTGACTGGGAGGCATGAGTGATTGTGAGGTATGCCCGAGTGGCAAGAGTGATTGTGAGGTTTGCCTGAGGGGCTGTATATGAGTGATGTTTTGCCCGAGGGGCTGTTTATGATTTCATCATTTTTGCTCACTTTTGCATTGAACCTTCGTTTGAAAAATTGTTGGAAAAATATCTTTAAATGATTTTTACTGGAACTGGGTTTAAACGAGATGTTTGATTCAAATCCTGATTTTAAAAGCATGTGGTATTTTACTGAGATTTCCTGATATGAACATTATAAGCTTTATTGCTCGTCACTACTGCTCATACTTTATTTATTGTTGTTACTTACTGAGTTGGCGTACTCATGTTACTCCCTGCACCTTGTGTGCAGATTCAGGTATAGCTGGACATGGTAGCGGTTATTGAGTGTTCTGGTTGCAGATTCTCTTGGAGATAGCAAGGTAGTTGTTTGGCGATCGCTGCCCCTGCTCTTCTCCCTCTTATCTTCCTCTAGTTGTATTTAGCTATTTTCCAGGCTGAGTTAGTCTTGATATTGTTAGACAAATTGTAGCAGATGCTCATGACTAGTGACGCCCCGATGTCGGGCTTTTCTTTTCCGCACTTCTGTTTTTCTTTGATTTGAACTCTTTAAATGGAGGTTTTATGTTAAATAACCTTGAAATTATCTTTGAAATGAAAATATCGTTTTGTTTTGGAAATGAGTCGGGTTGCCTAGTTCCACGATAGGCGACATCACGACAGGGGTTAGTTTTGGGTCGTGACAGATTGGTATCAGTGCCTAGGTTATATAGGTCTCACGAGTTATGAGAGGGTTTAGTAGAGTCTTGCGGATTGGTACGGAGACGTCTGTACTTGTCTTCAGGAGGCTGCAGAACCTTTAGGAAACTCCACATTCTTGAATTCTTGTCGTCTGAATCTGTTGATTCTAGTAACTAAACATATGTTGTTTCATTCTCTCACAGATGGTGAGGACTCGTACTACCGGTCACGAGGGCCAGCCTCCAGTACCACCAGCCAGGGCCGCGAGAGGCCGAGGCCGCGGTAGAGGTCGTGGTAGGGGCAGAGGTGCAGCCCGTACAACAGTTGGGGCAGTACCTACAGATCCACCAGTTGTCCCAGATTAGGACCAAGTTCTAGTTGTTCATGCACCAGCTCAGGCACCACATGTGCCTATTGTGATTCCAGGCCTTCAGGAGGCCCTAGCTCAGATTCTGACAGCATGTACTGGCCTTGCTCAGGCGATCTCTATTTCGACGGCTGCAACCACTTCTCAGGCCAGGGGAGGCACTCAAACTCCTGTCGCTCGCACACCCGAGCAGGTTATTCAGGGACTTCAGACACCAGAGGCACCACCAGCCCAGCCGGTTGCTGTTGCTCAGGATTATGTGGTTCCTGCTATGCCTGAGGATGATCAATGTAGGTTGGAGAGGTTTGGGAGACTTCAGCCACCACCTTTCAATGGCACAGAGAAAGAGGATGCTCAGGACCTTTTGGATAGGTGTCAGAGGATACTCCGTACTGCTGGTATTTTGGAGACTTGTGGGGTCTCATTCACTACATTTTAGTTTTCTGGGGCAGCACTCAGATGGTGGGAGACTTATAAGAAGCGTAGGCCTATTGGCACAGCACCCCTTACTTGGCAGTAGTTCTTCGTGGTCTTTTTGAAGAAGTTCGTGCTTCGATCCCGCAGGGAGGAGCTGCGTAGACAGTTTGAGCAGCTCCGCCAGGGTGATATGTCTGTGACGCAGTATGAGATGCGGTTCTTTGAGTTGGCCCGTCACGCTATCTGGTTGGTTCCCATGGACAGAGAGAGGATCATGAGGTTTATTGATGGCCTCACTTATCAGCTACAGTTGCTCAAGTCCAGGGAGCGGGTTTTGGGTGCTACCTTTGATGAGGTTGTTGACATTACTTGGCAGATTGAGATGGTTCGTGGTCAGGAGAAGGTTGAGCGGGAGGCCAAGAGGCCTCGTGGTCAGGGTGGATTTAGCGGTGCTCCTTTTGGGGGTCAGTTCCAGCACGGTAGAGGTCGTCATTTCAGACAGGCTCAGTCAGCTCAGCCATTTCATCGGGGTGCATCATCTGGCCATGGTTCTCACAGTTCTCATCAGGGCCACTTGTCACTTAGTGCTCTTCCACTTCAGAGTTCGTCCAATGCTCCACCTATTCAGGGCTCTTCCATATCAGGTTCTTCTACCAGTCATCCCGGTGCTAGGGGTTCCCTTCAGTTTGTGCCGTCAGCACCAGGGAGTTATTTTGAGTGTGGGGAGCTTGGGCATATGTGGAGGCAATGTCCTCATCATCATGGAGGTCTATCTCAGCAGAGGAGTCAGCCTCCGACTATAGCACCAACTACCTCACCATTCGCCCAGTCAGCTCGGGCTGGAGGTCAATCAGCTAGGGGTCGCCCTAGAGGGGGAGGCAGATCAGGGGGTGGTCAGGCCCGTTTCTATGCTCTCCCTGCCAGACCAGATGCTATTGCTTCAGATGCTGTGATTACATGTATTGTCTCAGTTTGCCACAGAGATGCCTCAGTATTATTTGACCCTGGTTCCACGTATTCATATGTTTCCTCATATTTTGCCCATTTTCTGGATATGCCCCGTGAGTCCTAAGTTTCATCTGTACATGTATCTACTCATGTGGGCGATACTATTATTGTGGACCGCGTATATCGGTCATGTGTGGTGACAATTGGGGGTCTGGAGACCCGAGTAGATCTATTATTGCTCAGTATGGTTGACTTTGATGTTATATTGGGTATGGATTGGTTATATCCATGTCATGCTATTCTAGATTGTCACGCTAAGATGGTGATGTTGGCTATGCCGAGAATTCCGAGGGTTGAGTGGAGCGGTTTTGTAGATTATGTACCAAGTAGGGTGATTTCATATTTGAAGGCTCAGCGCATGGTTGAGAAGGGTTGCCTATCTTATTTGGCTTTTGTGAGGGATGTTAGTACAGGGACTCCTGTCATTTATTCTGTTCCGGTGGTACGTGATTTTTCGGATGTGTTTCCTGCAGACCTACCGGGCATGCCGCTTGACAGGGATATTGACTTTGGTATTGATTTGGTGCCGGGCACTCAGCCTATTTCTATTCCACCGTATCGTATGGCGCCGGCGGAGTTGAAGGAATTGAAAGAACAACTTCAAGAACTCCTTGATAAGGGGTTTATTAGGCCTAGTGTGACACCTTGGGGTGCACCGGTTCTATTTGTGAAAAAGAAGTATGGTTCCATGAGAATGTGTATTGATTACAGGTAGTTGAACAAGGTCACAGTCAATAACAAGTATCCTTTGCCTCGTATTGATGATTTATTCGACCATCTTCAGGGAGCGAGGGTGTTCTCCAAGATTGATTTGATGTCCGGTTATCACCAGTTGAAGATTCGGGATTCAGATATTCTCAAGACAGCTTTCAGAACCCGATATGGCCATTATGAGTTCTTGGTGATGTCTTTTGGGCTGACCAATGCCCCAGCAGCATTCATGCATCTGATGAACAGTGTATTCCAGCCCTATTTGGACTCATTCGTCATTGTATTCATTGATGACATCCTGGTGTACTCTCTTAGCCAGGAAGAGCACGCTCAGCATTTGAGGGTTGTATTGCACAGATTGAGGGAGGAGAAGTTTTATGCAAAGTTCTCTAAATGTGAGTTTTGGCTCAGTTCAGTAGCATTCTTGGGACATGTGGTGTCCAGTGAGGGTATTCAGGTGGATTCGAAGAAGATAGAGGCGGTGCAGAGTTGGCCCAGACCGTCCTCAGCCACGGAGATTAGGAGCTTTCTTGGTTTGGCGGGTTACTACCATCGCTTTGTGGAGGGATTTTCATTTATTGCATTGCCCTTGACCAAATTGACAGAAAAAGGTGCTCCATTCAAGTGGTCGGATGAATGTGAGGAGAGCTTTCAGAAGCTCAAGACTGCTTTGACCACAACTCCAGTGTTAGTTTTGCCATCAGCTTCAGGTTCTTACACTGTGTATTATGATGCCTCGAGGATAGGCATTGGTTGTGTTTTGATGCAGGAGGGTAGGGTGATTGCCTATGCCTCGCGCCAGTGGAAGACCCATGAAGAACTATCCTATCCATGATCTTGAGTTAGCAGCCATTGTTCACGCCTTGAAGATTTGGCGTCATTATTTGTATGGGGTTCATTGTGAGATCTATACTGATTACCGGAGTCTACAGTATCTGTAAAAGCAAAAGGATCTTAATTTGCGTCAGCGAAGATGGTTGGAGCTTCTTAAGAACTATGATATCACTATTTTGTACCATCCGGGGAAGGCCAATGTGGTGGCCGATACTTTGAGTCGCCGGGCAGAGAGTTTGGGGAATTTAGCATATCTTCTAGCAACAGAGAGACCTTTGGCATTGGATGTTCAAACCTTAGCGGGCTAGCTCGTCAGATTAGATATTTCGGAGCCTAGCCGGGTATTGGCTTGTGTGGTCTCCAAGTCTTCTCTTTATGACCGTATCGGGGAGCGTCAGTATGATGACCCCTACTTGCTCGTTCTTCAGGACAGGGTTCGGAGAGGTGATGCTAGGGATGTGACTATTGGTGATGACGGCGTGCTGAGAATGCAGGGCCAGATATGTGTGCCTAATGTAGATGGGCTTCGAGAGATGATTCTTGAGGAGGCCCACAACTCGCGGTATTCCATCCAACTGGGTGCCGCGAAGATGTACCAGGATTTAAGGTAGCACTATTGGTGGAGGCAGATGAAGAAGGATATAGTTGGGTTTGTGGCTCGGTGTCTAAACTGTCAGCAGGTTAAGCATGAGCATCAGAGACCGGGTGGCATGCTTTAGAGGTTAGAGATCCCAGAGTGGAAGTGGGAGCGGATCACTAGGACTTTGTAGTTGGGCTCCCACGGACTTCGAGGAAGTTCAACGCTATTTGGGTTATTGTAGATCGGCTGACCAAGTCCGCGCACTTCATTCCAGTTGGTACTACTTACTCTTCAAAGCGGTTGGCTGAGATTTACATCCGAGAGGTCGTTCGCCTGCATGGTGTCCCAGTTTCCATCATTTCAGATAGGGGTACTCAGTTCACCTTGCAGTTTTGGAGGGCCGTGCAGCGAGAGTTGGGTACTCAGGTTGAGTTAAGCACATCTTTTCACCCTCAGACGGACGGGCAGTCCGAGCGCACTATTCAGATATTGGAGGACATGTTGCGTGCTTGTGTCATTGACTTTGGGGGTTCATGGGACCGGTTTCTGCCACTCGCAGAGTTTGCATATAACAACAGTTATCAGTCGAGTATTCAGATGGCTCCGTATGAGGCTTTGTATGGGAGGAGGTGTAGATCTCCGGTTGGATGGTTTGAGCCGTGTGAGGCTAGGATCTTAGGTATAGTGTCACGCCCCGAACCTAGGAGCGAGACAAGCACCCGGTGCCTCACCTAACCTGGCATACCAAATTGCGACTAAGGGACTCTGAACATATAATGTCATACTTTGGCCATGGGGCCACCTTGCAAGACAATTTGCGAAGCAAAATATAAAACTGAATGGAAACTAGCGCTAACTAAACATCAATATAAAGCTAGGCCGACAAGGCCGTCATAGCTACTACAGCTGACAAACCATCAAATATACATACCAGGCCTACAAACCCAACATACTGCACTAACCAACAGGATATGTCTACAAGCCTCTACTGATAGATGTATTGTGATCGGAACAGGGCCCCGACCTACCCATATTATATATATAAATACATACATAAGATGCACACAAAAACCTAGACCCGATAACTCCGAAGGATGTGGAGCTTATCGATCAGGCTAAACTCTGGAAACACCTACTGAGGAGGTCTACTCGTCTGTCTATCTGAACCTGCATGCATGAAATGCAGCGTCCCCGGAAAAGGGACGTCAGTACGAAATAATGTACTGAGTATATAAGGCGATAACATAACTGAAAGTTGAAACTGAACTGATAATATAATAACTGAAAATAATTGGGAGTCAAAGATGATCTGGAGATATACTTACCTGTTGATACTGACTCAACTCCTTTAATATAGTAAGTAAAATAATTGTACGGCCTTATAAGGCTCGGTATATATAACTGCTTTGCCATAGTAGGCTCGCTCATAGGCGCTCGGCCATACTAGGCTATGTATCTCGACCATGCTGGGCTCGCTCATAGGCGCTCGGCCACAGTAGGCTCGGTATATAACTTTCCATCTGATCAGAGGTTGCCCAATAGGGGCCTGCCCATCGATTATAGCTCGATGGTAATAAAAATACTGTAATACTGTATATATAGGCTTGCTGCTCTCTTGACTGGAAGAAGACAATACTAAAATTGAATATAGAGTCTCGATAAGGAATAATATTGTAACTTATGAGACTAGAATAGTGTGAATAAATTCATGAATATGAACTTCTCTTTTTGTCTCATTACTAACACATGTAGCTACGAGATCATGCCAAAATGAAGGAAGGCTTAGCCTTAACATACCTTATCACAATCTTTCCAATCACCAAGTTGAACTCACCTCTTCGCACCTTAATCTACAAGAATGATAATAATACTATCGTTAAGTTACGAAAGTTACAACTATCGCACAACGAACGACAAACTTATTTTGTATTAAAACGGGCAGCATCTCCCCTATAATCCTTACTTCCTCCAAATTCAAGATAACACCAACAATACAAGAACAGAACAATGACAACATATATACATCATTTTCCAGCCCTATATACACCATCAAATACTACAAAACAGCCCAACACACCCCAATCTCTTCATACACAAAACGACCACCGTAGTAGTGTCAAACGACCCGAAAATGTTATGACGAACGACCAGCCAACCACCCTACATTTATATGGTGTTTCTACACCCCCTTCCTCCTCCAAAACTCCACAAAACAGTAGTAAAACACGCAGCCCAACAGCAACACAAAACAGTCCACAAAACAGTCCGCTACAAGTGAATAACTCGAACTCACGGCTTCCGATCACCGTCCCGTGAGTTCTCACAAGTATAGAACGACTTACCATGAATTTATAGAAGAAAAACTGGATGAAAGGGAGCATTAAACTCACCTTATTTGTTGGATAACTCAGCTCCTATCTTGGTTCTTCAAACTCTAGGTTTTACCTCCAATTAGAACTTGAAAGGGAGAGAAAATCAATTAGGGTTTGTGGGAAATTTTTGGGAGGATTCTTTGCAGAGCTTATGTCTGGTTATTATGCTCTATTTTAAGTCTAATATATGAAGAAAATAGGCCTTTAAAAGGCCTCCTTGGACGACCCGAAATGGCCCATTTTTGGGCTCTCATTTAAGCAAGTAGGTGACACACCTACTTGTCACCTAGCAGCTTGCGCAGTATCGCAACAATGACCATATCTCTCTACTCCGATGTCGTATTAACAAACGGTTTAATGTGTTGGAAAATAGACTCATAGATCCCCATAACTCTAAGTATATTGGGAGAAAATTGCAGTTACATTCGACCCAAAGTTTCAGTAAAACTTATGAATGTAACTTGTGATGACTTTCATCGACTTTTGTTCCACAACTCGCTTGACTTCAAAAAATAACACACGGATGTCATACGACTAATATAAATCATAACATAATCTCCTTATCATGTTAAGAACCCTAGTCTCACCCCAAAGGTACATGTTATAACATTCCCAACTTGTCGACTTTCGACGAAACATTGTTTTCTTCAATTGCTTTAACTTCTGAACCGTCCAACCCTCTTTGTACTTGTTGTTCATGATCTTAAATATTTGTAACCTCAGAGGTAACATGATTATCTTACTTTGTAAACTTTTCAAATATGATTTCATTTCTAAGCTTACATCAATTGACTTACGACGTACTCGTACATACGAAAACATGGGTTGTAACATCATTCCCCCCTTTGGAACATTCGTCCTCGAATGTTGACTGGTGTACTTATCAGTCTCATAACTTATAGCTCTCATAAATACTTTATTGCTGGCCTTTCCATGTAGGCAACTATTCTATGAATAAATCCATAGGCCAGGGCATTCCCCACTTTAGGCCTATTTCTGACACCACGACTTTTGGTCTGAATCCTTCCAACCTCGTAATTATTGCGACATTCTGTCATGCAGCCTGTACGACTTTGTCCTTGTATGTGCGCCTATGCGACTCTTCTGTTCCTTTTCCTCCAGCTTTTAGCCAATCTCTAGGCCTCACTTTGGGAACATATATAGAACTATGACAAGTTGTTCCTCCCGGTATATATAGGTGTAGTTAAGTTCTTTGCTCGGTACTTTGTCAAACTTACGACTGTTGCGATATCTTGATACCAAGTTTGTCACGTCCTGAACCTAAGAGCGAGACAAGAACCCGGTGCCTCACCTAACCTGGCGTACCAAATTGCGACTAAGGGACTCTGAACATATAATGTCATACTTTGGCCATGGGGCCACCTTGCAAGACAATTTGCGAAGCAAAATATAAAACTGAATGGAAACTAGCACTAACTAAACATCAATATAAAGCTAGGCCGACAAGGCCGTCATAGCTACTGCAGCTGACAAACCATCAAATATACATACCAGGCCTACAAACCCAATATACTGCACTAACCAACAGGATATGTCTACAAGTCTCTACTGATAGATGTATTGTGATCGGAACAGGGCCCCGACCTACCCATATTATATATATAAATACATACATAAGATGCACACAAAAACCTAGACCCGATAACTCCGAAGGATGTGGAGCTTACTGATCAGGCTAAACTCTGGAAACACCTACTGAGGAGGTCTACTTGTCTGTCTATCTGAACCTGCATGCATGAAATGCAGCGTCCCCGGAAAAGGGACGTCAGTACGAAATAATGTACCGAGTATATAAGGCGATAACATAACTGAAAGTTGAAACTGAACTGATAATATAATAACTGAAAATAATTGGGAGTCAAAGATGATCTGGAGATATACTTACCTGTTGATACTGACTCAACTCCTTCAATATAGTAAGTAAAATAATTGTACGGCCTTATAAGGCTCGGTATATATAACTGCTTTGCCATAGTAGGCTCGCTCATAGGCGCTCGGCCATACTAGGCTATGTATCTCGACCATGCTGGGCTCGCTCATAGGCGCTCGGCCACAGTAGGCTCGGTATATAACTTTCCATCTGATCAGAGGTTGCCCAATAGGGGCCTGCCCATCGATTATAGCTCGATGGTAATAAAAATACTGTAATACTGTATATATAGGCTTGCTGCTCTCTTGACTGGAAGAAGACAATACTAAAATTGAATATAGAGTCTCGATAAGGAATAATATTGTAACTTATGAGACTAGAATAGTGTGAATAAATTCATGAATATGAACTTCTCTTTTTGTCTCATTACTAACACATGTAGCTACGAGATCATGCCAAAATGAAGGAAGGCTTAGCCTTAACATACCTTATCACAATCTTTCCAATCACCAAGTTGAACTCACCTCTTCGCACCTTAATCTACAAGAATGATAATAATACTATCGTTACGTTACGAAAGTTACAACTATCGCACAACGAACGACAAACTTATTTTGTATTAAAACGGGCAGCATCTCCCCTATAATCCTTACTTCCTCCAAATTCAAGATAACACCAACAATACAAGAACAGAACAATGACAACATATATACATCATTTTCCAGCCCTATATACACCATCAAATACTACAAAACAGCCCAACACACCCCAATCTCTTCATACACAAAACGACCACCATAGTAGTGTCAAACGACCCGAAAATGTTATGACGAACGACCAGCCAACCACTCTACATTTATATGGTGTTTCTACACCCCCTTGCTCCTCCAAAACTCCACAAAACAGTAGTAAAACACGCAGCCCAACAGCAACACAAAATAGTCCACAAAACAGTCCGCTACAAGTGAATAACTCGAACTCACGGCTTCCGATCACCGTCCCGTGAGTTCTCACAAGTATAGAACGACTTACCATGAATTTATAGAAGAAAAACTGGATGAAAGGGAGCATTAAACTCACCTTATTTGTTGGATAACTCAGCTCCTATCTTGGTTCTTCAAACTCTAGGTTTTACCTCCAATTAGAACTTGAAAGGGAGAGAAAATCAATTAGGATTTGTGGGAAATTTTTGGGAGGATTCTTTGCAGAGATTATGTTTGGTTATTATGCTCTATTTTAAGTCTAATATATGAAGAAAATAGGCCTTTAAAAGGCCTCCTTGGACGACCTGAAATGGCCCATTTTTGGGCTCTCATTTAAGCAAGTAGGTGACACACCTACTTGTCACCTAGCAGCTTGCGCAGTATCGCAACAATGACCATATCTCTCTACTCCGATGTCGTATTAACAAACGGTTTAATGCGTTGGAAAATAGACTCATAGATCCCCATAACTCTAAGTATATTGGGAGAAAATTGCAGTTACATTGGACCCAAAGTTTCAGTAAAACTTATGAATGTAACTTGTGATGACTTTCATCGACTTTTGTTCCACAACTCGCTTGACTTCAAAACATAACACACGGATGTCATACGACTAATATAAATCATAACATAATCTCCTTATCATGTTAAGAACCCTAGTCTCACCCCAAAGGTACATGTTATAATATTCCCAACTTGTCGACTTTCGACGAAACATTGTTTTCTTCAATTGCTTTAACTTCTGAACCGTCCAACCCTCTTTGTACTTGTTGTTCATGATCTTAAATATTTGTAACCTCAGAGGTAACATGATTATCTTACTTTGTAAACTTTTCAAATATGATTTCATTTCTAAGCTTACATCAATTGACTTACGACGTACTCGTACATACGAAAACATGGGTTGTAACATATAGACTTGGTTCAGGACGCATTAGATAAGGTGAAATTGATTCAGGAGCAGCTTCGCACGGCGCAGTCTAGGCAGAAAAGCTACACGGATAGGAAGGTC
Organism: Nicotiana tomentosiformis; assembly: GCF_000390325.3. Taxonomy (NCBI): domain Eukaryota; kingdom Viridiplantae; phylum Streptophyta; class Magnoliopsida; order Solanales; family Solanaceae; genus Nicotiana; species Nicotiana tomentosiformis. The sequence goes on from NC_090814.1 coordinate 34,435,051, forward strand.
CGTGATGTGTCTTTTATGGTTGGGGAGAAGGTCTTGCTGAAGGTATCACCCATGAAGGGTGTTATGAGGTTTGGGAAGAGGGGCAAGTTGAGCCCCCGTTTCATTGGGCCTTTTGAGGTGCTTCAGAGAATAGGGGATGTGGCTTATAAACTTGCCTTGCCATCCAGCTTGTCGAGTGTGCATCTAGTGTTTCATGTTTCCATGCTCTGGAAGTATATTGGAGATTCATCACATGTTTTGGATTTCAGCACGGTTCAGTTGGAGGGTGATATGACTTATGATGTGGAGCCGGTGGCTATTTTGGATCGGCAGGTTCGAAGGTTGAGGTCAAAGGATATAGCTTCAGTGAAGGTGCAATGGAGAGGTCAGCCTATGGAGGAGGCCACCTGGGAGATTGAACGAGAGATGCGGAGCAGATATCCACGCCTATTCGAGACTCCAGGTATGTTTCTAAACCCGTTCGAGGATGAATGAATGTTTAAGAGGGGGAGGATGTAACGACCCGACCATTCGTTTCGAGAGTTATAGCCTCGTTTTCCCATTTCTACTTATTTTTGTGTTATTCAGCTATATTATGTTATATCGGGTTAGTTGGTTCGGGTCCGGAAGGAACTCAGAGTGAATTGAGAAGGTCTTTTAAGTAGAAACTTAAGTTGGAAAAGTCAACCGGATGTTGACCTATGTGTAAACAATCTCGGATTTGAATTCTGATGGTTCTATTAGCTCCGTTAGGTGATTTTGGACTTAGGAGTGCGTCCGGAATGTGATTTGGAGGTCCGTGGTAGAATTAGGCTTGAATTGGCAAAATTGGAAATTTGACGATTTCAGTCGGCAGTGGAAAATTGATATCAGGGTCGGAATAAAATTCCGGAAGTTGGAGTAGGTTCGTAGTGTCATTTGTGACGTGTGTGCAAAATTTGAGGTCATTCGGACGTGATTTGGTTGGTTTTGGCATCGGTTGCCGAATTTGGAAATTTAGAAGTTCTTAGGCTTGAATCCGATGGTAATTTGATGATTTGATGTTGTTTTGAGTGATTCGAAGGTTCGACTAAATTGGTATGTTGATATATGACTTGTTGGTATTTTTGGTTGAGGTCCCGAGGGCCTCGGGGTGATTCCGGGTGGTTAACGGGTTTGTTGAAGTTGGAAAATTGCAGCTGGAGCTGCTGCTTCTGCTATTTCCGTACCTGCGGAAAAATGGGTCGCAGGTGCGAGGCTGCTGGTATGCGTGGGGAGTGCGCAGGTGCGGGAGATGCTGGGCCAAGGCTGGGAATGTAGGTGCGAAGAATTGGCCGCATCTGCGAGCCCGCAGATACGAGGCTTTGAGCGTAGATGTGGAGATGAGGAGTTTGGGTTGGTTTCGCGGATGCACACCTAGGACCGCAGATGCGAGTCCGCAGGTGCGAGGAAGGGGTCCGTAGGTGCGAAATCTGGGTGATTAAGTGAGTTGCGTGGCTGCGGCTTCTTGGACCGCTGGTGCGGTCGTGCGGGTGCGAGAAAATGGCCGCAGGTGCGAAAAACCTGGGCAGAAATCTTAAATAGAACCCTTCGCGAATTTTGGTAATTCTTCACAATTTCAACTCGGTTTTTGGAGATTTTGGGAGAGGTTTAAAGAGGGAATCAAGGGTATTTGGTTGAGGTAAGTTACTTGAGCCCTAATACTTGTATATATGGTGATTTCCCGTTGTTTTAATCATGGTAATTTGTGAAAATGAGGGGTTAGGGCTTGGAATATTTTGAGGGTAATTTAAGGATTTGAAGGACCAAACGATGTCGGATTTTGATGAATTTGGTATGATTAGACTCGTGAGTGAATGAGCTTTCCAGTTTTGTGAATTTTGTCGGATTTCGAGACATGGTCCCGGGGGCCAGGTTTGAGCTAATTTCGGATTTTGGTCTAATTTTTGTAGTTTTTCATGTGGAATTCATTCCATTAGCGCGTATTGATGTCATTGTACTGATTGTGAATAGATTCGGAGCATTTGGAGGCCGAGTCCAGAGGCAAGATCATTGCGGGTTATAAATTTGACCAGTTTGAGGTAAGTAACGATTGTAAATCTAGTCCTGAGGGTATGAAACCCCGGATTTCGTATCATTCTACTATTTTGAAGTGACGCACATGCTAGGTGACGGGCGTGTGAGCGTGCACTGTTGGGGATTTGTGACTTGGTCCGTCCTGTAGCAACTGTAAAGTTGTATACTTTGTTGAAACCATTTGATACTTATATGTTTTAGAAAGAATTTCTGTAAATTGGGCTGAATGCCATGTTTGGGCCTTGCGCCAATGCTGTTTGAACCCTTAGGGGCTGTTTCTTACCATCCTCTCACTGTTTTCGATTGAAAATATATACTCAGTAATGTTTATACTTATTTACCGCATAACTCAGTTTTATGACTCTATTTTAATATATATAAATATTTTGGGCCTAATGCCCTGTTTTTTTGAAATGCCCGAGCGGCTTGATTTGTGAGGATGAGTGTGGTTGGGGCTGTCCGCCTGCAGCATACTTTATGACTGAGTGAGGCCGAGGGTCTGATTTGTGAGGATGAGTGTGGATCGGGGCTGCCCGCCTACAACATACCTTATGACTGAGTGAGGCTGAGGGCCTGATTGGTGAGGATGAGTGTGGATCGGGGCTACCCGCCTGCAGCATACTTTATTATTATCGCACGTGAGTTGTCCGTGCAGATTATAGCGCATGGGCTGAAGGAGCCCCTCCGAAGTCTGTACACAACCCCAGTGAGCGCAGGTACCTACTGAGTGCCAGTGCCGAGTGCCGAGTGCCGAGTGCTGAGTGACTGGGAGGCATGAGTGATTTTGAGGTAAGCCCGAGTGGCAAGAGTGATTGTGAGGTTTGCTCGAGGGGCTGTATATGAGTGATGTTTTTCCCGAGGGGCTGTTTATGATTTCATAATTTTTGCTCACTTTTGCATTGAGCCTCCATTTAAAAAACTGTTGGAAAAATATCTTTAAATGATTTTTACTGGAACTGGGTTTAAACGAGATTTCCTGATATGAACATTAATGCTTTATTGTTCGTCACTACTGCTCTGTCTTTATTTATTGTTGTTACTTTTTGAGTTGGCGTACTCACGTTACTCCCTGCACCTTGTGTGCAGATTCAGGTATAGCTGGACACGGTAGCGATTATTGAGTGTTCTGGTTGCAGATTCTCTTGGAGATAGCAAGGTAGCTGTTTGGCGATCGCAGCCCCTGCTCTTCTCCCTCTTATCTTCCTCTTGTTGTATTTAGCTATTTTGCAGGCTGAGTTAGCCTTGATATTGTTAGACAGATTGTAGTAGATGCTCATGATTAGTGACACCCCGATGTCGGGCTTTTCTTTTCCGCACTTCTATTTTTCTTTGATTTGAACTCTTTAAATGGAGGTTTTATGTTAAATAACCTTGAAATTATCTTTGAAATGAAAATATCATTTTGTTTTGGAAAAGAGTCGGCTTGCCTAGTTCCACGATAGGCGCCATCACGACAGGGGTTAGTTTTGGGTCGTGACATGCGTGGCGCACAGAGTTTGAATGGTTGCGTCAGGGCACTATGACAGTGTCAGAATATGCTATCAGGTTCAGTGAGTTAGCCCGTCATGCACCGATCTTGGTTCCTACAATCAGAGAGCGGGTCTGCAGATTCATTAAGCGGCTCGATTATGATATTAAAATATGCATGGCTCGAGAATTAAAAACTAATACTCCATTTCAACTAGTAGTGGAGATTGCAAGGAAGATTGAGGGTGTTTTAGGCGAGGAAAGGGAGTCTAAGGAGGCCAAAAGGTCTGGAAGATCTAGAGGGTTCAATGGATTTTACTCTTAAGCTATAACCCATTATAGCAGAGGCTCGAGCAGTCGGTCAGCTCAGTCCCCACATCAGATTACTCGGGGTGCTCCAATTTATAGTGCACCACCGACACGAGATTCTTACAGTGGTTATTCCAGTTATCCGGCACAGACTCAGTACGAGCAACCGCAACCTCAGAGGGGTTGTTATGAGTGTGGTGATACTAGGCATATCAGGAGAGATTGTCCCAGACTTGGGAGGGGTGGATTTCATCAGAACACTCCAGCTACAAGCTTTGTTCCAGTTGATACTCCACGTGCACAGTCAGCTAGAGGTGGAGGACAGGCGGGTAGTGGGCGCCTAAGAGGTGGAGACCCGACCCACTGATATAATCACTATGATTTGGCTGGGGCCAATACACCAGATGGTGTCGTTGCAAATACGATCCTGATTTTTATTATAAAAGGATATTTTCCTTCATTTGATTTGGTTCTGAATAATGAGGCGAGTCCTCCTATTATGCTCCACTTATGGTGAGCTTCGTAAATTTGTGACCCACTTATATGTTTATCCTTGTTGGGAGATTTAAAGATGTGAGTCCGTGTCTGTTATTTTATTTCTGTACACCATTGAGGGCTATAAGTCCAAAAATAATCTTTATTATTCATTACAGTGGGTTTAATGTGTTTCGGAATAATCGATTCCAATTTTTATGAATTATACGTTCTACCAGTATGGGGGTTCATTATATGTTTTGAAAAATGTTTATGAAATGTATTGAAAGGAAGAAATAAAGGAAATTGAAAATTTCAGTTGGCACAATGTGCAACATAATTGTGATTCGGATTTGAGGACGAGATCCTCGCATTTTTACATGATGTAAAATATTTAAACTAGGCTGCAAGCCGCGATGGAAGTTATATAAGGACGAGGTCCTTGTGGTAAAATGTTTATGAGTTTAAAATTCTCCCTTGTGAAATTTAATTTTTGCAATAATATTAATAGGGAGTCATACCGGTTAGGCTTATTTGATAATGCTTGTATATTTTCTATTCATATTTAGCCATTTTTGTGCTATAAATATTGAGTTTTAGCCTATGAGGTGAGTGCCCAGGTGGCGTTAAATGTGACACTCATTAATCCGAGTAAGTAACCATGAGGTCTTCATGCCTCACATTCCGTTGTCAGCGTTGTGAAAATTCAAAACGAGGTGATGGTTAATATCAGATTAATTGATGATGCTGGAATTAATTATGAACAACTTTTAAGACCAGAGATGTGGTGATGAGCATACATATGATGTGCTTTATGTCCTGATATCATTATGATAAGGCAATGCTAAGATTAATGTTATTGATATATACCCTGTGGTATTTTGTTGGATTGTGGATATGTTGTTAGGAGTTGTTTGGGTGTTACTCTGGCAGATGGATAGGCCCAATTACAGGGGAGACTGTGCCAAAATTTTCTGGAAAAAAAAAATGGGAGTTAAAAAAAAAGAATTTGGGGGATTGAGATGTGCATAGGCATGAGTTTCTATAGCCAGTTGAGACTAATACCGTGCGTCGAAGTGAAAATCAGGTATTTTGGAAATGAATGGAGAGTTAGGGATTTTTGCTCTAAAGCTTATAAGAATGGAGAAAAGAAATAATCTCAATTGAGATGGCGTTGTCGGACCCGTGTTAAATTGCGGGAATGTAAAATCACTCACTAGTATGTGTGCAAGAATATGCTCAGTAATTTAAAGTCCTTAGAAAGATTCTTAGCACGTTCGAGGACGAACGTTTGTTTAAGAGGTGGAGAATGTAACGACCCGGCTTGTTATTTGAAGAATTTACGCCCCGTTCAATGACTTAAGGTCTCGAGCAGTTTCGCAATATATATTATGACCCGTGGGTGTGGTCGAGTTTGATTTACTAAAGATTCGGAATTAAATAAAACAAACAATCCTTAATTTGAAGCTTAAATGGAAAGAGTTGATCGGAGAGTTGACTTTTGAGAAAACGACTCCGGAATAGAATTTTAATGATGTCAAATGCTCCGTGTGGTGATTTTGGACTTAGCAGCGTGTCGGGAAAATTATTTGGAGGTATGTAATGGAATTAAGCTTGAAATGCCAAAAGTTAAATTTTTGAAAAGTTTGACCGGGGGGTTGACTTTTTGATATCGAGGTCAGAATCCGATTCTGGAAATTTGAATAGGTCCGTTATGTCATTTATGACTTGTGTTCAAAATTTAAAGTCATTCCGGATTGATTTGATATTTTTCGGCACAAGATATAGAATTTGAAAGTTCAAAGTTTATAGATTTTGATTTGAGGTGCGATTCATTTTTTTGATGTTGTTTGATATGATTTGAGGCCTCGAGTAGGTCCGTGTTATGTTATGGAACTTGTTGGTATATTCGGACGGGGTCCCGAGGGCCTCGGGTGAGTTTCGGATGCTTAACGGATCGAATTTAGATTTAGAGGAGGAGCTAGTGTGATCGCACCTGCGCGAAAAAAGGCCGCAGGTGCGAGCTCGCGGATGCGAAAAATTGGCCGCGGGTGCAAAAACTTTGTCGTGGATTTTAAAGCCGCGGGTGCAAAAAATTTACTGTAGGTGCGAAGAAATCACCGCGGATGCGAAAACCCCTGGGCAATACAAAAAAAGAGGGGTTCCGAGCTTTTGCCCTTTTTGGGCATTTCAAGCTCGGGTTGGCGATTTTTGAGCAAGGTTTTCACGGGAAAACTTGCAGGTAAGTCCCTTGTAATCATTTCTACTCCATAATATTGAATTATCATAGAATAATCCGATTAGATTACATATTTTTGAGGTGTTAATCGGTGGTTTGAACTTAGGGATTTGAAAGCAAAATATTTAGATTTGGAGGTCGAGTTGTTATTGGAATTCGATAAAATTGGTATGGTTGAACTCGTATCGAAATGGGTGTTCGGATTTCATGAAAATTTTGTCGGGTTCTGAGGGGCGGGCCCCACATTGACTTTTGTTGACTTTTTGGAATAAACTTTTATGTCGACGCATTATTATTCGAAATTGTTTCCGATGAATTTTAATGAAGTTATACAATTAATTTGGATAGATTTGAGCTGTCCGGAGGTCAATTCAGGCAAGAAGGCTATTTTGGAATATCGGTCTAACTTCAAAAAGGTAAGTGTCTTGCTTAACCTCGAGTGGGGGAATTACCACTTAAGCATTAAGTCTTATGTACAATTTGTGTAATTGAAAACCATTTACGCGAGGTGACGAGTACATACTTGGCTTATATGTGTAAAGTTTATTGAGTTAAAGTCCTGAGCATATTGTGTGGTAAATTGGGTAATTGTTGGTATATATTTAATCATCTAATTGTCGTGCCTAAATACTTACTTGAATTGTTGAATATTCCTCATAATTCCTCAACCTCAAAAGGAGTTTAGATAACCTATATCCTAGTTGGCTTGCCATTATTTGATATTATTTGACTCGTGTTGGCTTCTTATTGTTGACTTGAATATTGTGGAATCGTTGCTACATTTCGTTTTGTTTTCCCTTGTTAAGCTGTTCTCCTTGTGCCTAGCATTCTTTACTGTGGTTATTCCTTGTGAATGAGTTCCACCGTTATTGTGATTTAAGTTCTTGAGTTGATTTGTTCGCCGTACTTTGCATCTCTGTCATTGTTGCTTTTGTACTTGCTGTGGTGATGTATGAGGTTTTTGTCGTGTTATAGTTGTTATCTCTGTTGTTTGCGTTGCATATTTAAATTGGGACTACGGACGTATTCCGGGAGATCCCCCAGCATTGCATATTTAAATTGGGACTATGGACGTATTCCGGGAGTTCCCCCTGTCTTGCATATTTATTTTTGGACTACGGACGTATTCTGGGAGATCCCCCAGCACTGCATATTTAAATTGGGACTACGGACGTATTCCGGGAGATCCCCCAGCACTGCATATTTATTTTGGGATTATGGACATATTTCGAGAGATCCCCCTCGTACTGCATAATTAATTCGGGACTACGGGACGGTATCCCGGTAGATTCCCCTATGGTTATAACTGTGTTCGGAGCTGCTAATCTTCCATGCTTAGGTGTCACAGGGTGACTTATACTCGAAGGATATTATTTGAAAAGTTTATATTTGAAAAGTATTTATCTTGAAGGAACTATGTTTGAAGGATATTTAATTGAAAAGGGTTATACTTGAAAAGTATTTATCTTGAAAGAACTATGTTTGAAGGCTAATTATTTGAAAAGTTTATATTTGAAAGGTTTTTATCATGAAAGAATTGTATTTGAAAGATATTTATTTGAGGAAATTATATTTGAAAAGATTTATTAAAAGACTTATATTTGAAAAAAATAAAGAATTATATTTGAAAGATATTTATTTGAGGAAATTATATTTGAAAAGATTTATTGAAAGAATTATATTTGAAAATAATAATAATTATTATTTGAGAAAATTATATTTGAAAGAGAGTTATCTAGAAGATTTATACGTGAAAGACATTTATTTGAAGGACTTCATTTAATTGGGTGTAATTGTGTATTGTTGAATGATATTAATGGTATTCTTGTTGTCTGTTGTACATATCACTTGTTGTTTTATCCTGCCCTTATTATAATTTGTTTTCTATTATTTTGCATATTATATTGCACAGGTTATTAGACTAGTGAGTATCTTGACTGTACCTCGTCTCTACTCCATAGAGGTTAGTCTTGATACTTACTAGGCACCGCTGTGGTGTGCTCACTCTACACTTCTGCACATTTTTTTGCAGAGCCAAGTATTGAAGATAACGGACTTCAGCATAGTTAAAGCGGGGTCGTAATGATTCAAGGTAGAGCTGCTTGGTTGTCGCAGTCCCTTGGAGTCGTTTCATTTCATTGTACTGTTAATTTGTAATCAAACAGTATTGTATATTTGGTCCTCGTGATCATTGTATGTATTCAGTTAGAGTTCGTGACTCAGTACTACCAGTCTTGGGAGGTTCTATATTGTAATTATTTCCGCTGTTAGTTTTGATTATTTATTTAATTCAAAACAAAAAAAAAATGACTTCAAAAATGCAATGGAAATCGGCTTACCTAGTCTTAGAGACTAGGTGCCATCACGACTCATGTGGTGGGATTTTGGGTCGTGATATTCTTTTTACGCAGCATTATTAACATAAAAAGTTGTGCAAGACCAAGGGGATTTTGAGGGTTTTATCAAACCCTTTTGTAATAAGTTATCAATCTCTTTTTTGCAGAATTTTACTAATTCGGCGTTCATCTGACAAGGTCGAGATTTTGTAGGAATATCATCTTAAGAGAAATTATCTTCATATGGAAGAGAGATAATATGCTATTCCAAAAAGCACTGGGATACTCAGCACAAATATCAATAGCAATATTTTCGGAAATCAATTTAATCTTTTCCTGCACTTTTGTAGAATTCAAAGTATCAAATATATTCATACTGAATAATTCTAATTGTAATGAATCAATATATCTTTGCTTCATATCAATTAAAACATTTATATCTCTAGTTACTGGATCTGTAACAAAAGTGTAACTAATTTTTTTATCCTTATAAGTAGTTGTATAACCTTTTGAGTTTATGCTAGTAAAAGGATAAATAGCATTAATAAAAGGTGTTCCAAGTATAATTGGAGGGTATAACTGATTTTTAACCAAGAAAAAGAAGTGAGGACTGCAGACTTTATTCTGACAAATACCAGTATTAGGTAATTTAAACTCTATGTCTAAAGCATGTCCTGAAGCAGACTTTACCATATGAGTAGTTTTTTGAAAATATTTAGTAGGTACTAAACCTTCTTGAATGCAGCTAACATCAGCTCCACTATCAATTATAGCAATATTTGTGATAGAAAAACTATTATCAATTAGAATAGTACATTTAATATACCATCTATGAGCAGTAGCAATTTGCATCATTCCCAAAACCATATCACGTTGAGAATCAATTTTAATAGGTTTTTCTCAATATCATTTTCAGAAATACCTTTGTTTTTATCATCAGATTTCTCAGGTGGAGAATTGATTTTCTCAATCTGAGTAATCCTATGATCACAAATCATTTGATTTTGTTTAAGAGATTTGATCTCTCTTTTCAAGTTTTTAATTTTCAACCTTTAAATCATCGAAAGAAGAATTTCTTGCTGGAGTTGTACTTTTATTTAAAAGACGGTTATTAACCTCTAATAAAGAATAAAGAGCAGAATATTCAAATTCCTTTTTTGAGTTTTCAAAAGGTTTTGAAGAACTTCAACTAGTACTTGCAGCCAAATTTATAATTTTTTCACTAAGTTTATCATCAGTAACTTCTTTTAAAAGTTCTATTACATTATCAGATGTAATAGTTTTCATGTTCAAATCTTGGAACTGAGATTGCAATTTATAAAATTCATCATCATCACAGGTACATGTATTACCTCTGCAAGCTGTACAAGTATTATCAATATTTTTATCACTATCAGATAAATCAAGTAAATATACTTCAATTTCAGATTCTGACTCAGAATAATAATAATCAGATTCTGATCCAGAGATGTATAACAAACCATAAACCTTATCACGTAACTCTTCGTCGAGTTCTAAGATTTTCAGCTTTTGAAGCTTACAATTTGGAGCTATATGGCCAAATTTTCCACATTTATAACACTTAATATTAGCAAGATCTCGCTTGGACCTATTTTTCGTAAATCTAGTAGACTTGCGATGGACTTTCTTAGCATCACGCTCTTCTTTGGACCTATATATTGATCTCTTTTTCTTATAAGGACTGTCTGAGTTAGGGTATTTATGATACTTGCGTTTCTTCTTCTTATGAATAGAAGTCTCGGGTAAACCGAACTAGGTGCAAAAGTCTCCTAACTGGTTTTTTCCCTTAAGCTTATCCATCTTAAGCTGTCTGGACAATTTTAACTCATTGCACAAGTTTAATCCTTCTTGTGTGCATACTCCTATCAATTTTCCATAGGTATAATCTTTGTACGGAATTTCACCATAGCTACCCCTTAGAGTTTTTCTAACTCTTTCAGCAAATAATGAGGGAAGGCCATCTATAAACTTAGCTTTCCAATGTTCATACTTATTTTCGGGTAATTCCATTACTCTACTCATAAAAGTATCTTTATACCATCTAAACTCGCTTAAGGTCCTACATCTAAGGCCATTTAGCTGAGTACGGACACTCTCATTCTGATTGGTAAATCTACCATTGAAATGTTCTAATATGGTAAGAACAAGGGTGTAAACAACATCTTCTCCATTTTTTACTAGAGCCATGCCTAAGTTATTAACTCCTTCGTCAGTGGCTATTGCATTAATAACCATTGCCCTTTCATCAACAGTTAAATAATTATCCCATCAGCCACGAAGCTGGCCAGTAAAACCTGCAACAATCATTTTGCAAATAGCTCTATCTGTATTTTTCACACTTTTACAGATAGTTGCATATATAAGCATTCTATGCACAAGAATAATTAATTGTCTATCAGTCAAACCATCAAGATTCTATTCATAAATTTCGGAACCACTATAAAACGAATTAATCTGATTCCAATCGCGTTCCTCTATTAAAACATCTCGAGGAGTAGGACGATTATAATAATAAGTTTGCATTCTGGTTTTATCAGCATACTTATTATTCTTTTTGGGATAACCTCTGAGTTTATTAAACTCTGACCAAACTTCATTTTTATAATCAAAAGTGGTATCTAATTTAACAGCAAAATCTTTTGATAAATCAATAGGTTTGATATTTAAACCAGATAGCTTTCTATCAAGAAGTTCTTCTAAATTATTTAAAGATTTAAATTTAAAATCCTGAATCTCAGGGGTCTTTGAACACGAGTAAGAACAATTTGAGGTTCTGATTTGCTTCCAGACGTAGAGGCAATATCAGTTGTCTTCTTGCTAGTACTCATATATTTTATCAAAACAGTTAATTCATCAAGTTTTTATCAAGAAAACTTATTTGTTCACCCAAAACTTTAACATATAAACTCAAATAATTATTTTGAGAAATAAAATTATTAATTTCTGCGATGCTGACTGCAGCAACATCTTCATCAATAAATTTTTGAAACGCAGTAAATGTAATACCTGTATTATTTGGTAAAACAAAAGGTGCTTAAGGAGGGTATATTGCTTTAGTGATATTGCCCTTCCCATCTTTATAAGATCTTTCTAAAACCTTTATATAAAGCGGTAAATAAGTGGTTATAAACCAAGGAACAAAATACATAATTTGATTATGTAGAGCACAAGTTTCATAAAACTCTTGAGAAATATTATTTAAATCCTCTTTACTATAAGTATCAAAAAACCAAGTTTTAAACCGGTTCCATTTATTACAAAAAAATTCTTTTTGAATATATTTTCTAGCTTGTGACCCTGGACTAAATTCTATTTGGTGTGGGATCATTAAGTATCATTGGGGTTGAAATCCATTCCGGATGCAAAAGGAATATCCTTATTAGAAATATTATCACTATCCTGAACCATTTAACACTAGCTTTGATACCATTTAACAGGATCGAGTGTAGGCGGGCGGTAGTCCGCACGGCCATCCCAATCTAGCTATTTGGAATTAACTAATTTAGTCAGTCCGAGAGATCACCGGATTAACGGGAACTGGAATTGTTTCGCACCTCAGCTGACCTTTATATGTCAACTGTGGTTTCCACCAGTTAAAGATGTCTTATAGACTTTCTAAGTAGCTAATTCAGTATCCTTACGTTTAAAGACTGGCGGTAATCCGCATGGTCAGTAAAGATAAGAGTCGAAATATATAAGAATTTTTTATACATTTTGATGACTGTATGGAAGGTTCAACCTTTTACTCAAGCAAGGGGTCTGTCTTAATATAATACATACTCTCATTGAGCCCATGTATCTAGCAGTTCTAACTGTGAAAGAAGATGCCCTTTTCAACTACATTTAACGGGCTGAGGTTCACGGCTCGCTAGACGGAGCCACTAAGACAAAGCCAATAAGAGTAGTGCTATATTAGACTGTACCACCATCTCGAAACCAAATCAAGAAACTATATATAAAATTCATTTATATTTTGATAGAGGCCAGATCTTTCATGGTTTATATAGGAGAGAAGTTAGATATTCAACATAGATATGAAGTCTCTTAGCCGGACATAGTCACGGCCAGAGAGGAGAGACTAGAAGAAATACTATAAGTAAGAATAAATACCTTATGAGGCCGGGATGCAAGGCCTGAATACGAAGAACTTGAGATTTTATTTACTTGATCTTCTATTACAAAGTAGTACTTACAAACTTACAATAGAGAGAGAGAGAGAGATTTAAGAGAGAGAGAGAGAGTTTTTTTTGCTCCTCCTTCTCTCTGAACGAATGAACCTATAAATAGAAAAAGAAAAAGAATCTTTAAACAGTAAAAAGGGTCCCATTGGGTCCCTTGTACATTGTTTCTACTGTATAAAACAGTGTTTCTACTGTTGATGAACAGTGTTTCTACTGTTAAAATAGTCTATCTACTGTTAAGTGGGGTCCAGCGACTGGGTTCGGTGGCTTCACTGTGCTGTGGGGTCCGGCGGCTTCACTGTGCTGGTCGTTTTTCTAATTCTTTCATTTTACGGAAGAATTCTTCCGCATCTTGTAAGGCTTCATCAGATAATATCTTCTCTGATTCAATAGGTTGAGAGTCATATGCGATATCATCGTTGCTGGTCTCACTTTGCATTGAAGTGTCTGATTTCTCATATTGATTGATAGAACGAAGCAAATTTCTTTTTACTTCTTCCAAATAGTCATTAATCATTTCTTCTTTATCCCCTTCTTGAAAGGAGATCTTTCTGGCAATGTGCCGTACTGAGTTATCGTCAATTTTCTCTTTCTGAGGGTTGCTGGAATATTCTTGGATTTTTATTTTAATGGAATCAAAGAGTTCTTGACCGTATAACGTCTTTGTTTTGGGATCCTTTTTCATCAGTTTATCCCAGAAATTATTATAAAAGGTTCTGTATAAACAAGGAATTTGTTCCTCGGTGAATCCTACTTCCGGAGTCCATTTATGAATCCAAGGAATAGAGAATTCTAGGAAGAAATATATCTGATCAATCTTTTCTAAGTAACAGATATGATCTGTGTGGTATAACTCATTTAGAACTGGTGAAACTTTCGTCCATTCTTTGTATAACATAAGAAATGGCTCGGGTAATATCTTTACTGTCGGACCGTGGTATGACCACCAGTTTAAAAACCAATTAGGAATAGATTCTGCAAATATCTTTGTACACACTTTTACGAACCAAGTGTGCTTATGTTTATCATTATTGTAATAGAGCACTTTATCAAAGGCCTGGTTATAATCCCAATAGGTAAAATTCATACGGGACTTGTTAAGGCTTATCTGCCTTTCTTTCATTGTGGATATTCCCCAGTCTTCAACAGATATAATCTGTTTGATGATGATTTTCGAGAAGTTATAAACATTCTCATCTGTGCTATAACCAGAATAGTGCTGAAATTCTGCACTGCCTGTACTTGTGAGAATAATTTCATAATAAGAACGGATTTTGTATGACTCACCCGGATAATATAATCCATTTATCAAGTATCTCTGGAATATCTTCCAGGGTTCATCTTTTCTTTGTATCTCAGAATTCTCCAAAAGAAATATCATTTTTTTAGGCAATTTTTCATAGGACTTGATATCATCATTGTCCTCTTTTGTAATTGAAGCAAAAGTATCACTTTGCTTTTGAGCAGTCAAATATGTCTGTAAATATGCGTATAACGGACTGTCTTCTGGAATATCTTCTAGGTGAATGGATGGTCCTATCATTGAGGATTCGCCTCTGAGAGATATCTTCTCATTAGTCAAGCTTCTTCTTCCCATTTGTATAATTGGGGAGTTTGATGTGGATCCGTATGACGATCCTAAAGGTGATGTCCTTCCTTGGGAATGTGGGGATGATCTTCCCTTTCTTCTACCTCTACCTCTGCCCCATGGGGGTTCCATCCTGCGAATATTCACGAGATAAAAAATCTGGCAGAGAGTTATCAATTCCCTTTTTGTATTGAATTTCGAAATCAAAGGGGGCTAATTGAGCCTGCCATCTTGCAAATATCATTTTTGAGGCATCATGTTTAAAATATTTGTTAAACATATATTTAACAGATTGTGCGTCAGTTTTTATCAAAAACTTTTGATTGTATAAAATTATCTTGGAATTTTAAAACACATTTAACTATGGTTAACATTTCATGAGCCACAGTAGCGTATTTTTTCTGGGCTTCAGACCATTTTCCGGAGTAAAATCTAATCAAGTATTCATGATTATTATTTGGATTTATCTGTTTCAAAATCCCTCTGTAACCAATGTTAGACGCATCTGTCTCGACAATCTTTTGCCATGTAGGATTAGCAAGGGTTAAACAAGGTAAAGATTTAACACGTTGTTTAATATTTTTAACTAAAATAGTATGACTATCAGTCCAATGATTTTTATAATCCTTTTTTAGCCTATCATAAATGGAGCTAAATCACGAGATAAATTTTTATAAAAAGGTGATATATAATTTAAACTTCTCAAAAATCTTTGCAACTGAGTTCTATCAGTAATAATATCGGGAAATTTTGAAGCAAAATCAATAGATCTTTGAATCGGAGTTATTTTTTCTTGACAGATATAATGTCCTAAAAATCGAATATTAGTTTGGAATAAACTCATTTTTTATTTTAAAATAACCAAACCATTTTGTATAACAATTCTTTTAAAAATATCTAAATGTTTAATATGCATTTCAAATGTTTTGGAGAATATCAAAATGTCATCAATATAAACAATGATAAAATCCAGATATGGATTAAATATATCATTCATGATTTTTTGAAATTCAGAAGGGGCATTCTTTAAACAAAAAGGTACAACATTTCATTCATATTGCCTAAATGGAACATTAAAAGCAGTTCTATAAGTGTGCTCTTTAAATATTTGAATTTGCCAATAACCAGATTTTAAATCAAACTTAGAAAATATATTGGCATCATATAATCTTGACAATAAATCCTTTTTATTGGAAATTGGGTATCTTATCCATTTTAAAAACGTATTTAACGGTTTATAATTAATAATCAATCTAGGAATACCACGTTCTTTTTCAGCAGCATAATTAACATAAAAAGTTGTGCAAGACCAAGGGAATTTTGAGGGTTTTATCAAACCCTTTTGTAATAAGTTATCAATCTCTATTTTGCAGAATTCTACTAATTCGGCGTTTATCTGACAAGGTCGAAATTTTGTAGGAATATCATCTTCAGAGAAATTATCATCATATGGAAGAGAGACAATATTCTTTTTTCTATTCCAAAAAGCACTGGGATGCTCAGCACAAATATCAATAGCAATATTTTCGGAAATTAATTTAATCTTTTCCTGCAATTTTGTAGAATTCAAAGTATCAAATATATTCATACTGAATAATTCTAATTGTAATGAATCAATATGTCTTTGCTTCATATCAATTAAAGCATTTATATCTCAAATTACTTGATCTGTAACAAAAGTGTAACTAATCTTTTTATCTTTTAAGTAGCTGTAAAACCTTTTAAGTTTATGCTAGTAAAAGGATAAATAGCATTAATAAAATGTGTTCCAAGTATAATTGGAGGGTATAACTGATTTTTAACCAAGAAAAAGAAGTGAGGAATGCAGACTTTATTCTGACAAATACCAGTATTAGCTAATTTATACTCTATGTCTAAAGCATGTCCTAAAGCAGACTTTACCATATGAGAAGTTTATTGCAAATATTTAGTAGGTATTAAACCTTCTTGAATGCAGCTAACATCAGCTCCACTATCAATCATAGCAATATTTGTGATAGAAAAAGTATTATGTAATGTTGAGAATCAATTTTAATAAGTTTTTCTTCAATATCATTTTCAGAAATACCTTTGTTTTTATCATCAGATTTCTCAGGTGGAGAATTGATTTTCTCAATCTGAGTAATCCTATGATCACAAATCATTTGATTTTGTTTAAGAGATTTGATCACTCTTTTCAAATTTTCAACTTCAACCTTTAAATCATCCAAAGAAGAATTTCTTGCTAGAGTTGTACTTTTATTTAAAAGATGGTTATTAACCTCTAATAAAGAATAAGGAGCAGAATATTCAAATTCCTTTTTTGAGTTTTACAAAGGTTTTGAAGAACTTCAGCTAGTACTTCCAGCCAAATTTATAATTTTTTCATGAAGTTTATCATCAGTAACTTCTTTTAAAAGTTCTATTACATTATCAGATGTAATAGTTTTCATGTTCAAATCTTGGAACTGAGATTGCAATTTATAAAATTCATCATCATCACATGTACATGTATTACCTCTACAAGCTGTACAAGTATTATCAATATTTTTATCACTATCAGATAAATCAAGTAAATCTACTTCAATTTCAGATTCTGACTCAGAATAATAATAATCAGATTCTGATCCAGAGGTGTATAACAAACCATAAACCTTATCACGTAACTCTTCGTCTAGTTCTAAGGTTTTCAATTTTTGAAGCTTACAATTTAGAGCTATATGGCCAAATTTATAACACTTAATATCAGCAAGATCTCGCTTGGACCTATTTTTCGTAAATCTAGTAGATTTGCGATGGGGTTTCTTAGCATCACGCTCTTCTTTGGACCTATATCTTAATCTCTTTTTCTTATAAGGACTGTCTGAGTTAGGGTATCTATGATACTTGTGTTTCTTCTTCTTATGAATAGAAGTCTCGGGTAAACCGAATTAGGTGCAAAAGTCTCCTAACTGGTTTTTCTCCTTAAGCTTATCCATCTTAAGCTGTCTCGACAATTTTAACTCATTGCACAAGTTTAATCCTTCTTGTGTGCATATTCCTATCAATTTTCCATAGGTATAATCTTTGTACGGAATTTCACCATAGCTACCCCTTAGAGTTTTTCTAACTCTTTCAGCAAATAAGGAGGGAAGACCATCAATAAACTTAGCTTTCCAATGTTCATACTTATTTTCGGGTAATTCCATTACTCTACTCATAAAAGTATCTTTATACCATCTAAACTCGCTTAAGGTCCTACATCTAAGGCCATTTAGCAGAGTACGGACACTCTCGTTCTGATTGATAAATCTACCATTGAAATGTTCTACTATGGTAAGAACAAGGGTGTAAACAGCATCTTCTCTATTTTTTACTAGAGCCATGCCTAAGTTATAAACTCCTTCGTCAATGGCTATTGCATTAATAGCCATCGCCCTTTCATCAGCAGTTAAATAATTATCCCACCAGTCGCGAAGCTGTCCAGTAAAACCTGCAACAATTATTTTGCAAATAGTTCTATCTGTATTTTTTACACTTTTACAGATATTTGCATACATAAGCATTCTATGCACAAGAATAGTTAATTGTCTATCAGTCAAACAATCAAGATTCCATTCATAAATTTCAGAACCACTATAAGACGTATTAGTCTGATTCCAATCACGTTCCTCTATTAAAACATCTTGAGGAGTAGGACGATTATAATAATAAGTTTGCATTCTGGGTTTATCAGTATACTTACTATTCTTTTTGGGATAACCTCTGAGTTTATTAAACTCTCACCAAACTTCATTTTTATAATCAAAAGTGGTATCTAATTTATCAGCAAAATCTTTTGATAAATCAATAGGTTTGATATTTAAACCAGATAACTTTCTATCAAGAAGTTCTTCTAAATCATTTAAAGATTTAAATTTAAAATCCTGAATCTCAGGGGGTCTTTGAATATGAGTAAGAACAATTTGAGGTTCTGATTTGCTTCCAGACGTAGAGGCAATATCAGTTGTCTTCTTGTTAGTACTCATATCGTTTATCAAAACAGTTAATTCATAAAGTTTTTTATCAAGAAAACTGATTTCTTCACCCGAAACTGTAACATATAAACTCAAATAATTATTTTGAGAAATCAAATTATTAATTTTTGCGATGCTGACTGCAGCAACATCTTCATCAATAAATTTTTGAAATGCAGTAAGTGTAATAATTGTATTATTTGGTAAAACAAAAGGTGCATGAGGTGGGTATATTGCTTTAGTAATATTTCCCTTCCCATCTCTATAAGATCTTTCTAAAACCTTTATATAAAGCGATAAATAAGTGATTATAAACCAAGGAACAAAATACATAATTTGATTGTGTAGAGCACAAGTTTCATAAAACTCTTGAGAAATATTATTTAAATCCTCTTTACTATAAGTATCAAAAAACCAAGTTTTAAACCGGTTCCATTTATTACAAAAAAATTCCTTTTGAATATATTTTCTAGCTTGTGACCCTGGACTAAAATCTATTTGGTGTGGGATCATTAAGTATCATTGGGGTTGAAATCCATTACGGATGCAGAAGGAATATCCTTATCAGAAATATTATCACTATCCTGAACAATATTTGTTTGGGGGTTAATCTTAACCCTTTCAACTGACTTATCACCTATTTTGGTAAAAATTGTATGCAAAGATGCAACACGATTTCTAGCTGGTCCATAGACTGGTTTAACAAGTAAAATATGTTGAATATCAGGCAGCACTCTACGATTAGTAAATGAATGCCTATTATAACTAGGACTAATAGCAGGCAAAAGTCTATTATTAGAAAATGACTGCCTATTATAAGTGGAACTATTTTCATCAAATTGAATGCAAATCCTACCACCCGGATTTTGAGTAATATGAGAATATTCTGTTTTACTGACAGCATTAGTAATCTGACTAGGGGATATAACCGAATCCAAAGTCCAAGTAATAAGAAAATTAATTTCTTCCCACTTAATAGGTCTCCTCGTGGTGACCTTAGACTTTGCAAAATTGGTTTCCACTACTATCATACAGTTTACATATAGGGTTTAATATAGATAGCAATTTAAAATAAATTCTATATGATAAACCTATAAGTTCAGATCCGGGCGCATAATTATAACCATGTGTTTTCACATTTAATGTCAAGGCATCAAGTATATTAATATCAGATAGAGATAATTGAAGATCGGGTTGAGTATTAAAATATACTGGACCGTAGACCACAGTAGATTCAATAGAACCCATCAGAGACTATCTAAAATTCAGAATTCTAGCATCTTTGAGAGCAGTTAAAAACGTCTCTGGTAACCCTTTAAGGGTTAATGGCTTAAAAGCAATTTGAACCATACCAACATGCAGATAATTATACTGATTTTTATATAAATCTACATCTTGTTTGTTTAACAAATGAATAGTATGTCCAGACAAGTTTAAAGCTAAAGATTGCTCAGTAGTTTTAACTAGTTGTTTTGAAGAAAGTTTATCAAACCATCCATAATCATAAATTATTCTAATAGGGACTTTAGGAATTGTCCATTTGTTTAACAAATCAAGGTTTTGAGGTATATCTACCTCTTCAAGTCTAGTATTTTTCATACTAGTTTATCCTAAATTCCAAATAACTTATATGTTTATCATATAGAATTTATTTTAAATTACTATCTACGTTAAACCCTAGATGTAAACTTTATGATACATCCAATCAGACTATATTAGTGGAAACCAATTTTGCAAAGTCTAAGGTCACCACAAGGAGACCTATTAAGTGGGAAGAAATTAATTTTCCGACTACTTAGACTTTGGATTCGGTTATATCCCCTAGTCAGATTACTAATGCTGTCAGTAATACGGAATATTCTCATATTACTCAAAATCCGGATGGTAGGATTTGCATTCAATTTGTTGAAAATAGTTTCACTTATAATAGGTAGTCATTTTCTAATAATAGACTTTTGCCTTCTATTAGTCCTAGTTATAATTGGCATTCATTTACTAATCGTAGACTGCTGCTTGATATTCAACATATTTCACCTGTTGAACCAGTCTATGGACCAGCTAGAAATCGTAATGCATCTTTACATACAATTTTTACCAAAATGGGTGATAAGTCAGTTGAAAGGGTTAAGATTAACCCCCAAACAAATATTGTTCAGGATAGTGATAATATTTCTGATAAGGATATTCCTTCTGCATCCGTAATGGATTTCAACCCCAATGATACTTAATGATCCCACACCAAATAGATTTTAGTCCAGGGTCACAAGCTAGAAAATATATTCAAAAGGAATTTTTTTGTAATAAATGGAACCGGTTTAAAACTTGGTTTTTTGATACTTATAGTAAAGAGGATTTAAATAATATTTCTCAAGAGTTTTATGAAACTTGTGCTCTACATAATCAAATTATGTATTTTGTTTCTTTGTTTATAACCACTTATTTACCGCTTTATATAAAGGTTTTAGAAAGATCTTATAATGATGGGAAGGGCAATATTACTAAAGCAATATACCCTCCTCAAGCACCTTTTGTTTTACCAAATAATACAGGTATTACATTTACTGCATTTCAAAAATTTATTGATGAAGATGTTGCAGCAGTCAGCATCGCAATTTGATTTCTCAAAATAATTATTTGAGTTTATATGTTAAAGTTTTGGGTGAACAAATCAGTTTTCTTAATAAAAAACTTGATGAATTAACTGTTTTGATAAAAGATATGAGTACTAGCAAGAAGACAACTGATATTGCCTCTACGTCTGGAAGCAAATCAGAACCTCAAATTGTTCTTATTCATGTTCAAAGACCCCCTGAGATTCAGGATTTTAAATTTAAATCTTTAAATGATTTAGAAGAACTTCTTGATAGAAAGTTATCTGGTTTAAATATCAAACCTATTGATTTATCAAAAGATTTTGCTGATAAATTAGATACCACTTTTGATTATAAAAATGAAGTTTGGTCAGAGTTTAATAAACTCAGAGGTTATCCCAAAAAGAATAGTAAGTATGCTGATAAACCCAGAATGCAAACTTATTATTATAATCGTCCTACTCCTTAAGATGTTTTAATAGAGGAACGTGATTGGAATCAGATTAATACGTCTTATAGTGGTTCCGAAATTTATGAATGGAATCTTGATGGTTTGACTGATAGACAATTAACTATTCTTGTGAATAGAATGCTTATGTATGTAACTATCTGTAAAAGTGTGAAAAATACAAATAGAACTATTTGCAAAATATTTGTTGCAGGTTTTACTGGCCAGCTTCGTGGCTGGTGGGATAATTATTTAACTACTGATGAATGGGCAATGGTTATTAATGCAATGGCCACTGACAAAGGAGATGATAACTTAGGCATGGCTCTAGTAAAAAAAATAGAGAAGATGCTGTTTACACCCTTGTTCTTACCATATTAGAACATTTCAATGGTAGATTTATGTCACGACCCAATTTTTCCTCCGTTGGGTATCGTGATGGCACCTTGTCTTAGGGACTAGGTAAGCCTAACAATAATTAACAACAACAACGTTTTTTAAATAGAATCTCTTAAAATTCCCAAAACCAGTAGTACAAGTCATAAGCTCTACAGAGTGTTTGCTAGAAAATTTCTAAATACAACTGTCCAGAAATAAGAATAAACAGTGCAAAACAAAAACTGGAAGGCGACTCCGAAGCCTGCGAACACAGCAACAGGTTTACCTTGAGTCTCCACAGCAACAGTCCACACAGCTAGCTAACGAACAAGTACCTGGATCTGCACAAAAATGTGCAGAAGAGTAGCATGAGCATACCACAGCGGTGCCCGGTAAGTATCAAGACTAACCTCGGAGGAGTAGTGATGAGGAACAGTCAAGACACCCACTCGTCTAATTAACTGAACAGATATAAGTACATGAATTACAGAAGTATGATGTCTACATAAAGACTATGCAATATGGCTCACAATATAGTAATGCCATCAAAGCAAGAAACAACAAGTATCAGTGGAATATCATGAAAATGACGCAGACAAAGTGAATGGAACACAACCTAAATCTGGAATCACGAATACAGCAAGAACAAGTAATAACTCAGTAATTACAACCGCTTTTACATCAGGTTTTAGTCAACAACTCCACGAGGTACCGAACCTCGGACAATTTACAACTCACGGGTCTCAATACCTGAACCCTAACACTTGGCATCATGTGCCCTCATAACACCTCATAACCATACTGACGACTCACGTGTCAATAGAGTCATTCTCACATAGAAGGAAAGTAAATAAGGGTGAGCATCTATGCTCAACAATATCAAGAACACCTCTTATCCGATAAGAGTGCTTAACTACGTGTATGCTTGTGCAAGTGTCCTAACATAGTCCATACCAGCAAATAAGCATAAGGAAGAAGAAGAAAGGACAAATATCAACAACAAGAATGCCCCCAGGCCATAAATCATCACAAATCAATCTCTGACACAGCCCACCTTGTCTCACCACGTGTGCAATATTAACATAAATGCCCGCCTTGTCTTGCCACACGTGCATAATAATGTTCCCACCTTGTCTCGCCACATGCGCAACCCATACATATATATATCCCACCTTGTCACGCCGCATGTGCAAATATCAATAGCAACAATAGCACGGCAGAAACCTCATGCAACCCCATAAAAACAACCGCACAACAGAAACCTCGTGCATCACAATAACTACAACCGCACGGTAGAAACCTCGTGCATCACCAAAACAAATACAACAACAACAATGGCAATAATACAAATTACGACAAGTAAATCAACTCAAGAACTTTTAAATCACATGAAAATGTGGGACCAAATCACAAGGAATAACCACAGTCTAAAATGCTAGGCGTAAAGCGAACAACTCAACAAAGGAAAAACTAAGGTGTAGCAACGAATCTCACAATATACACTTCAACAACAGGGAAGCTAACACGAATCCAGTAATGCCAAATAAAACAAGTCGACTAAGATATAAGATATCTACTTCTTTTAAGGTTGAGGAAATTGCGAAGGATATTCAACAATTCAATTAAGGATGACAGTGGAAAAATAATCATAACCTCAATTAAGACTGAATAATTATAGGATGAAATAATATAAATTCCAAATAAAAATAAGGAGTTATGAAAAGATAGCATGGCTATAAAAGAGATAACAGTTTCAGTTAAGGCACATATGAATCAAGTAACGATAATAGTAGATCATGAAGTAATTTATTCTAATTAAGTAGGTAGATGTGAATCTAGTAATTAAGATATATAATCATAACAAGAACAACTGCATATTCAATGAATACAAGGACCTAAGAACCCTAAAAGGCCAACTTTCCACAAATAAGTCCGTGCACACACTCGTCACCTCGTGCACACGGGCTACAATCAACATAGAAGACTCAAATCCTAAGGGGGAAATCCCCCACACAAGGTTAGGCTAGATACTTACCTTGAACCAAGCTCAAACAGTTCGTAAGAATGTCCTTTCCTCAATTATCCGACTCCGAATGGCCCAAATCTAACAAAACATAATTGCACAACATGATTACAACAATAATAAACTTATCTAATCAATGAAATCAATATTTAATAAAAATTCCAAAATTCGCCCTAAAAGTCGACCCGGGCCCACGTCTCAGAATCGGGTAAAAATTACAAAATATGAACACCCATTCACTCACGAGTCCAACCATATAAGAATTACTCAAATCTGACCAAAAATTGCCTTTCAAAACTCGAAATCTTTATTGAAGAAGTTCTTCCAATTTTTCCCAATTTCACCCCCAAAAATCCGAAACTAAATGGCGAAAACAACTATGGATTAATGGAAAACAACCAAAAATGAGTTAGGAATCATTACCCCAAAGTTCCCTCTGAAAAACCCTCGAGAAATCGCCAAATTCCGAGCTCTCAAGTCCAAAAATGAAAAATGAAACCAAACCCTTGGATTCTCTGCGCGACCGCATAATTAGCCGCATCTGCGCGACCGCAGGTGCGCATGTCCAACCACACTTGCGCTTCCTCTCGCTTCTGCGCACCAAAAATCCGCTTCTGTGGAGCCGCTGATGCGCACAATTTCTCCGCACCTGCGGAGTTGTCGAGTCCAGCATTTCTCGCACATGCGCCTCAATCTTCGCATCTGCGGGCATCGCAGATGCGGAATTTTTCCCCGCACCTGCGACCCCTGGCACTCCTCCATTTTTCCACTTCTGCGCTTGCCTCTCTGCACGTGCGCTCTCGCACCTGCGGTCTCTTCTTCGCAGGTGCGAAAATTCCTGAAGCCTGAAGACTTAGCAGTAACACAAATCAAACTTTTAATCCGTTAAGCACATGAAACTCACCCGAGGCCCCCGGGACCTCAACCAAACATACCAACCAATCCTAATACACCATATGAACTTAGTCGAGCCTTAAAGTCATATCAAACAACGTCGAAACCACGAATCGCACCATGAATCGAACTTATAAATTTCAAATCTTTCAACTTCTAAAACTCGTGCCGAAACCTATCAAATCAACCCGGAATGACGTCAAATTTTGCAGGCAAGTCCCAAATAATATAACGGAGCTGTTCCAACTCTCGGAATCATATTCCGACCCCGATATCAAAATGTCCACTTCCTATCCAAATCTCAAAAATTTTGACTTTCGCCATTTCAAGCCTAAATCAGCTACAGACCTCAGATTTACAGTCTGGATATGTTCCTAAGTCCAAAATCACCCAACGGAGCTAATAGAATTGACGGAACTCCATTCCGGAGTCGTCTTCACATGGTTTCGACTACGGTCAAAATCCTAAGGCTTAAGCTTTCGCTTTAGGGACTAAGTGTCCCAAATCACTCTGAATCATCCGGTAACTAAATTCAACCATGCACGCAAGTCAATACACATAATATGAAGCTGCTCAGGGCCTTATGCCGCCGGACGGGATTTAAATTCTCGAAACGACCGGCCGGGTCGTTACATCCTTCCCCTCTTAAACAAACGTTCGTCCTCGAAAGTGCTAAGAATCGCCTCGAAGTCTTCAAATCACTGAAGGTACATATCTAACACATACCCGCGGGCGACTCCACGTCACCCAAATCCACATAAGCCTGACGACACCATCCCAACTGTAATTCATCCTTTCAGCCAATACCGATAAGCTTTAGAGTCAAAATTCTCACCTTTCATTTATCTTCAAAAGACCCGATTCTAAATCCATAACCGATATCAGTCTTAACCAGCGGTAACAACTCCTGCCTACACCCACAAGGTACGACCACACAACAAGACACACCACATATAGGCCCATAATAACATTTCTGATCACAATAGCTGCCCAAAATCAAAACCAACACCGGTAATTAGACCCATATCCGTTAGCAACCCGTTTCAAACCTCCACAACGCTGATAATGATGCAAGAAACACGAAGACCTCATAACTATACACCCAATTCAAAAAGTCACAACTAACACCATCGGGCACACACCCCGCAAGCCAAAACTCAAGAAGCACATAACGAAATTGACTAAGTATGTAAAGGGAAACACATAAGATAAATATCAAACAAGCCAGACAGGCACAACTTTCTAACAATACCCTACTACGAATCAATTAAAAAGGAAAAATCAAAGTACATGAACAAATCATAAGGATCTCATTCTGGTATCACCCTCCACCGCGGCACGCAGCCCGGCTCAAACATATCAAATCACATGGAGTCGCGAGGGTCTCGCCCTCCACTCAAAATCACAAATCGAATACACATCATACCAATGGAAATACTCGACTAACTCAATTCTGCCAATAAAATCTCAACACTTGTTAAATTCTCACCCCGGTGAAGTATCAAATCACAAATTATAACCAATTTACTTAGGAATCACATCAAACCTGCCATAATGGACAACATGAATTCACTTATAGTCTCGTAACTTTCAATAATGGATAGAAACAAACAATAGACACGGCTATCACTCATAGAATCTCCCAACGGGGTAAACATCTAAACATAATACTAAGTCATAAACTCACCCAAAGGTGGGACCACAAGTAGGGGAACTCGCCCCGATAAGCAGGACCGAATCAAAACACGAATGGTGCCCCTCTGTAACAAATCAAAAGCATACCTGTATGACATCATCTGGTGCAGTGGCCTCAAGTCTACTATATGAAACACATCAACGGGTCGGGCCTTCCCCTCTTAGGCACCCTCTACTCGCCTGAATACTCCGCTATGACACACCTATCCGGAGTCTAGGACAATCTCTCACCCTGTGGCTGGTATCCCCTCACTCGAAGCAACCTCTCTGTTGATGTGGTTGTGGGAACTGTGCGATACGGATACTCTGAGACCCATGAGCACCTGAAACACTGTGTGAAGATTGAAGTGCAAACTGAACTGGCTGACCCATAAAACCTTTACCATGTCGTACCTTGCCTCCAAAATAAGGACCAGTAGATCTCTCCGGTCTACGAGGCCTCCTCACCTCCCTGTCCTCTCTCTCCTGATCTCGCCTGTACTCTCTCTCACGGCCCCGCCTGTCCTCATCCTCCTGATCCCACATGCCCTCTACACGGCGAGCGATCCCTACCACCTGCTGAAACGAAACATCTGACTTTAACTCCCGAGCCATGCTGAACCAAATATCATGCCTCAGTCCCTCAATGAATCTACGGACATGCTCTCTAACTGTGGCGACCAACGCAGGTGCATGCCTGGCCAAATCACTGAATCTCACGGCATACTATGACACTGACATAGTGCCCTGGCGCAGTTGCTCAAACTCCGCGCGCCATGCATCTCGAAGGAACTGAGGTACAAACTCTCTCAGGAACATCTCTGAAAACTGAACCCATGTAAGTGAAGCTAACTCGGCTCGGCTACCCAACTCATATGCCCGCCACCACTGGTAAGTCGCTCCCCTGAGCTGGAACGTAGTAAAAGTGACCCCGCTCGTCTCCACAAAACCTATAGTACGGAGAACGTGGTGACACTCCTCTAGAAAACCCTATGCACTCTCTAAAGCCAAACCACTAAATGTAGGAGCGTCATATTTCTTGAACCTTGCAAGTCTAAGCTGCTCTTCCTCAGATGCTGCTGCCCTGACCACGGGCTGAACTGGGACCACAGGCTGTGTTGCCATGACCAACATGAACTCACTGCTCTGGGGTATGGGCGGCGGGAGTTTGGGCTCTTCCCCAGGTTTGTGAAATAGCTGGTGCAACCGGAATCAACCCCGCCTGAGCCAATGTACCAATCATGCTCGGGAACTATGCTAAGGTCTCCTGAAGTCTGGGGGTAACAACAGGCGCCTCCGGTACCTGCTCCTTAACTGGAACTAGTGGCGGCTCCTCAACTGCTGCCCTGGTAGGTGCTCTGGTTGTGGCACTTACTCCTCGTTGGCCTCTACCTCTGCCTCTGCCTCTAGCGATACCTGCTCCGGGAGCAGCGTCGTCGATAACTGCAGCTCGTCTCCTCACCATCGGTGAGAGAATGGAATGATAAAAGTTCAAACTCCGAGATCAATAAGCTGGCACGATAGGAATGAAAGAAGTGAAATTGTCCTAATAGTTCTATAGCCCCTCGAAGATAAGTACAGATGTCTCCATACCAATCCGCAAGACTCTACTGAACTCGCTTATGACTTGTAGCACCTATGAACCTAGAGCTCTGATACCAACTTGTCACGACCCAATTTTCTCTCTGTTGGGTATCGTGATGGCACCTAGTCTTAGGGACTAGGTAAGCCTAACAATAATTAAAAACAACAACGTTTTTTAAATAGAATCTCTTAAAATTCCAAAAATCGGTAGTACAAGTCATAAGCTCTACAGAGTATTTGCTAGAAAACTTCTAAATACAACTGTCCAGAAATAAGAATAAACAGTGCAAAACAAAAATTGGAAGGTGACTCCGAAGCCTGCGAACGTAGCAACAGGTTTACCTTGAGTCTCCACAGCAATAGTCCACACAGCTAGCTAACGAACAAGTACCTGGATCTGCACAAAAATGTGCAGAAGAGTAGCATGAGCACACCACAGCGGTGCCCAGTAAGTATCAAGACTAACCTCGATGGAGTAGTGACGAGGAACAGTCAAGACACCCACTGGTCTAATAAACTGAACCGATATAAGTACATGAATAACAGAAGTATGATGTCTACATAAAGACTATGCAATATAGCTCACAATATAGTAATGACATCAAAGCAAAAAACAACAAGTATCAACGGAATATCATGAAAATGGCGCAGACAAAGTGAATGGAACACAATCTAAATCCGGAATCACGAATACAGCAAGGACATGTAATAACTCAGTAATTACAACCGCTTTTACATCAGGTTTTAGTCAACAACTCCACGAGGTACCGAACCTCGGACAATTTACAACTCACGGGTCTCAATAACTGAACCCTAACACTTGGCATCCTGTGCCCTCATAACACCTCGTAAAATACTGACGACTCACGTGTCAATAGAGTCATTCTCACATAGAAGGCAAGTAAACAAGGGTGAGCATCTATGCTCAACAATATCAAGAACACCTCTTATCCGATAAGAGTGCTTAACTACGTGTATGCTTGTGCAAGTGTCCTAACATAGTCCATACCAGCAAATAAGCATAAGGAAGAAGAAGAACGGACAATACGTAGAATATTTTCTCACAGCTTTCACAAGATCAAGCTCACACAGATACGTATACCACTACACAAATATCAACAACAAAAATGCCCCCAGGCCATAAATCATCATAAATCAATCCCTGACACAGCCCACCTTGTCTCGCCACGTGTGCAATAGTAACATAAATGCCCGCCTTGTCTCGCCACATGTGCATAATAATGTTCCCACCTTGTCTCACCACATGCGCAACCCACACATATATATATCCCACCTTGTCACGCCGCATGTGCAAATATCAATAGTAATAATAGCACGGCAGAAACCTCGTGCAACCCCATAACAAATAGCCGCACGGCAAAAACCTCGTGCATTACAATAATAACAACCGCACGGCAGAAACCTCGTGCATCACCACAACAAATACAACAACAACAATGGCAATAATACAAAGTACGACAAGTAAATCAACTCAAGAACTTTTAAATCATAGGAAAATATGGGACCAAATCACAAGAAATAACCACAGTCTGAAATGCTAGGCGTAAAGAGAACATCTCAACAAAGGGAAAACTAAGGTGTAGCAACGAATCTCACAATATACACTTCAACAATAGGGAAGCTAACACGAATCCAGTAATGCCAAATAAAACAAGTCGACTAAGATATAAAATATCTACTTCTTTTAAAGTTAAGGAAATTATGAAGTATATTCAACAATTCAATTAAGGATGACAGCGGAAAAATAATCATAACCTCAATTAAGACTGAATAATTATAGGATGAAATAATATAAATTCCAAATAAAGATAAGCAGTTATGAAAAGATAGCATGTCTATAAAAGAGATAACAGTTTCAATTAAGGCACATATGAATCAAGTAACGATAATAGTAGATCATGAAGCAATTTATTCTAAGTAAGCAGGTAGATGTGAATCTAGTAATTAAGATATATAATCATAACAAGAACAACTGTATATTTAATGAATACAAGGACCTAAGAACCCTAAAAGGCTAACTTTCCACAAATAAGTCCGGGCACACACTCGTCACCTCGTGCACACGGGCTACAATCAACATAGAAGACTCAAATCCTAAGGGGGAAATCCCCCACACAAGGTTAGGCCAGATACTTACCTCGAACCAAGCTCAAACAGTCCGTAAGAATGTCCTTTCCTCAATTATCCGACTCCAAATGGCCCAAATCTGACCAAACATAATTGCATAACATGATTACAATAATAATAAACTTATCAAATCAATGAAATCAATATTTAATAAAAATTCCGAAATTTGCCCTAAAAGTCGACCCGGGCCCACGTCTGGGAAATGGGTAAAAATTGTAAAATATGAACACCCATTCACTCACGAGTCCAACCATATAAGAATTACTCAAATCCGAACACAAATTTCGTTTCAAAACTCGAAATCTTTATTGAAGATGTTCTTCCAATTTTTCCCAATTTCAACCCCAAAAATCCGAAACTAAATGGAGAAAACAACTATGGATTAATGGAAAATAACCAAAAACGAGTTAGGAATCATTACCCCAAATTTCCCTTCAGAAACACCCTCGAGAAATCGCCAAATTCCGAGCTCTCAAGTCCAAAAATGAAAAATTAAACCAAACCCTCGGATTTCTCTTTTCTGCCCAGGCGTGACCGCACCTGCGCATAATTAGCCACATCTGCGCGACCGTAGGTGCGCATGTCCAACCACACCTACGCTTCCTCTCGCTTCTGCGCGCCAAAAATCCGCTTTTGTGGAGCTGCTGATGCGCACAATTTCTCCGCACCTGCGGAGTTGTTGAGTCCAGCATTTCTCGCACATGCGCCTCAATCTTCGCATCTGCGGGCATCGCAGATGCGGAATTGTTCCTCGCACTTGCGACCCCTGGAACTCCTCTATTTTTTCGCTTCTGCGCTTGCCTCTCCGCATGTGCGCTCTCACACCTGCGGTCTCTTCTTCGCAGGTGCGAAAATATCAGAAGCCTGAAGACTAAGCAGTAACACAAATCAAACTTTTAATCCGTTAAGCACCCGAAACTCACCCGAGGCCTCCGGGACCTTAACCAAACATACCAACCAATCCTAATACACCATACGAACTTAGTCGAGCCTTAAA
This sequence comes from Nicotiana tomentosiformis, assembly GCF_000390325.3. NCBI lineage: Eukaryota > Viridiplantae > Streptophyta > Magnoliopsida > Solanales > Solanaceae > Nicotiana > Nicotiana tomentosiformis. Next base: position 34,466,411 of record NC_090814.1, read on the forward strand.
GTCACATCAAACAATATCGAAACCATGAATCGCACCATGAATCGAACTTATAAATTTCAAAACTTTCAACTTCTAAAACTCGTGCCAAAACTTATCAAATCAACCCGGAATGACATCAAATTTTGCAGGCAAGTCCCAAATAACATAACGGAGTTGTTCCAACTCTCGGAATCGCATTCCGACCCCGATATCAAAAAGTCCACTTCCTATCCAAATCTCCAAAAATTTGACTTTCGCCATTTAAAGCCTAAATCAACTATAGACCTCAGATTTACAGTCCGGACACGCTCCTAAGTCAAAAATCACCCAACGGAGCTAATGGAACTGACGGAACTCCATTCCGGAGTCGTCTTCACATGGTTCCGACTACGGTCAAAATCCTAAGACTTAAGCTTTTGTTTTAGGGACTAAGTGTCCCAAATCACTCTGAATCATCTGGTAACTGAATTCAACCAGGCACGCAAGTCAATACACATAATATGAAGCTGCTCAGGGCCTTATGCCGCCGGACAGGACTTAAATTCTAGAAATGACCGGCCGGATCGTTACAATTTACCAATCAGAACGAGACTGTCCGTACTCTGCTAAATGGCCGTAGATGTAGGACCTTAAGCGAGTTTAGATGGTATAAAGATACGTTTATGAGTAGAGTAATGGAATTACCCCAAAATAAGTATGAACATTGGAAAGCTAAGTTTATAGATGGCCTTCCCTCCTTATTTGCTGAAAGAGTTAGAAAAACTCTAAGGGGTAGCTATGGTGAAATTCCGTACAAAGATTATACCTATGAAAAATTGATAGGAATATGCACACAAGAAGGATTAAACTTGTGCAATGAGTTAAAATTATTCAGACAGCTTAAGATGGATAAGGTTAAGGAGAAAAACCAGTTAGGAGACTTTTGCACCCAGTTCGGTTTACCCGAGACTTCTATTCATAAGAAGAAGAAACACAAGTATCATAGATACCCTAACTCAGACAGTCCTTATAAGAAAAAGAGATCAAGATATAGGTCCAAAGAAGAGCGTGATGCTAAGAAAGCCCATCGCAAGTCTACTAGATTTACGAAAAATAGGTCCAAGCGAGATCTTGTTGATGTTAAGTATTATAAATGTGAAAAATTTGGCCATATAGCTCCAAATTGTAAGCTTCAAAAGCTGAAAACCTTAGAACTAGACGAAGAGTTACGTGATAAGGTTTATGGTTTGTTATACACCTTTGGATCAGAATCTGATTATTATTATTCTGAGTCAGAATCTGAAATTGAAGTAGATTTACTTGATTTATCTAATAGTGATAAAAATATTGATAATACTTGTACAACTTGCATAGGTAATACATGTACCTGTGATGATGATGAATTTTATAAATTGCAATCTCAGTTCCATGATTTGAACATGAAAACTATTACATCTGATAATGTAATAGAACTTTTAAAAGAAGTTACTGATGATAAACTTCGTGAAAAAATTATAAATTTGGTTGCAAGTACTAGTTCAAGTTCTTCAAAACCTCTTGAAAACTCAAAAAAAGAATTTGAATATTCTGCTCCTTATTCTTTATTAGAGGTTAATAACCGTCTTTTAAATAAAAGTACAACTCCAGCAAGAAATTCTTCTTTCAATGATTTAAAGGTTGAAATTGAAAACTTGAAAAGAGAGATCAAATCTCTTAAACAAAATCAAATGATTTGTGATCATAGGATTAATTAGATTGAGAAAATCATTTCTCCAGCTGAGAAATCTGATGATAAAAACAAAGGTATTTCTGAAAATGATATTGAAGAAAAACCTATTAAAATTGATTCTCAACATGATATGTTTTTGGGAATGATGCAAATTGTTACTTCTCATAGATGGTATATTAAATGTACTATTCTAATTGATAATACTTTTTCTATCACAAATATTGCTATGATTAATAGTGGAGCTGATGTTAGCTGTATTCAAGAAGGTTTAGTACGTACTAAATATTTTCAAAAAACTACTCATATGGTAAAGTCTGCTTCAGGACATGCTTTAGACATAGAGTATAAATTACCTAATACTGGTATTTGTCAGAATAGAGTCTGCATTCCTCACTTCTTTTTCTTGATTAAAATCAGTTACACCCTCCAATTATACTTGAAACACCTTTTATTAATGCTATTTATCCTTTTAATAGCATAAACTCAAAAGGTTTTACAGCTACTTATAAGAATAAAAATATTAGTTACATTTTTGTTACAGATCTAGTAACTAGAGATATAAATTTTTTAATTGATATGAAGCAAAGACATATTGATTCATTACAATTAGAATTATTCAGTATGAATATATTTGATACTTTGAATTCTACAAAAGTGCAGAAAAAGATTAAATTGATTTCGGAAAATATTGCTATTGATATTTGTGTTGAGCATCCCAGTGCTTTTTGGAATAGAAAAAAGCATATTGTCTCTCTTCCATATGAAGATAATTTCTCTGAAGATGATATTCCTACAAAATCTCGACCTTGTCAGATGAACGCCGAATTAGTAGAATTCTGCAAAAAAGAGATTGATAACTTATTACAAAAGGGTTTGATCAAACCCTCAAAATCCCCTTGGTCTTGCACAACTTTTTATGTTAATAATGCTGCTAAAAAAGAACGTGGTATTCCTAGATTGGTTATTAATTATAAACCGTTAAATAAGTTTTTAAAATGGATAATATATCCAATTCCCAATAAAAAGGATTTATTGTCAAGATTATATGATGCCAATATATTTTCTAAGTTTGATTTAAAATCTGGTTATTGGAAAATTCAAATATTTAAAGAGCATACTTATAGAACTGCTTTTAATGTTCCATTTGGGCAATATGAATGGAATGTTATGCCTTTTGGTTTAAAGAATGCCCCTTCTGAATTTCAAAAAATCATGAATGATATATTTAATCCAGATCTGGATTTTATCATTGTTTATATTGATGGCATTTTGATATTCTCCAAAACATTTGAAATGCATATTAAGCATTTAGATATTTTTAAAAGAATTGTTATACAAAATGGTTTGGTTATTTCAAAACAAAAAATGAGTTTATTCCAAACTAATATTCGATTTTTAGGACATTATATCTGTCAAGGAAAAATAACTCCGATTCAAAGATCTATTGATTTTGCTTCAAAATTTCCCGATATTATTACTGATAGAACTCAGTTACAAAGATTTTTGGGAAGTTTAAATTATATATCACCTTTTTATAAAGATTTGACTCGTTATTTAGCACCCTTATATGATAGGCTAAAAAAGGATTATAAAAACCCTTGGACTGATAGTCATACTATTTTAGTTAAAAAATATTGAGCAACGTGTTAAATCTTTACCTTGTTTAACCCTTGCTAATCCTACATGGCAAAAGATTGTCGAGACAAATGCGTCTAACATTGGTTACGGAGGGATTTTGAAACAGATAAATCCAAATAATAATCATGAATACTTGATTAGATTTTACTCCGGAAAATGGTCTGAAGCCTAGAAAAAATACGCTACAGCGGCTTATGAAATGTTAACCATAGTTAAATCTGTTTTAAAATTCCAAGATGATTTATACAATCAAAATTTTTTGATAAAAACTGACGCACAATCTGTTAAATATATGTTTAACAAAGATTTTAAATATGATGCCTCAAAAATGATATTTGCAAGATGGCAGGCTCAATTAGCCCCCTTTGATTTCGAAATTCAATACAAAAAGGGAATTGATAATTCTCTGCCAGATTTCTTATATCGTGAATATTTGCAAGATGGAACCCCGATGGGGCAGAGGTAGAGGTAGAGGAAGGGGAAGATCATCCCCACATTCCCAAGGAAGGACATCGCCTTCAGGATCGTCATACGGATCCACATCAAACTCCCTAGTTATACAAATTGGAAGAAGAAATAGAGAATTCTAGGAAGAAATATATCTGATCAATCTTTTCTAAGTAACAGATATGATCTGTGTGGTATAACTCATTTAGAACTGGTGAAACTTTCATCCATTCTTTGTATAACATAAGAAATGGCTCGGGTAATATCTTTACTGTCGGACCGTGGTATGACCACCAGTTTAAAAACCAATTAGGAATAGATTCTGCAAATATCTTTGCACACACTTTTATGAACCAAGTGTGCTTATGTTTATCATTATTGTAATAGAGCACTTTATCAAAGGCCTGGATATAATCCCAATAGGTAAAATTCATACGGGACTTGTTAAGGCTTATCTGCCTTTCTTTCATTGTGGATATTCCCTAGTCTTCAACGGATATAATCTGTTTGATGATGATTTTCGAGAAGTTATAAACATTCTCGTATGTGCTATAACCAGAAAAGTGCTGAAATTCTGCACTGCCTGTACTTGTGAGAATAGTTTCATAATAAGAACGGGTTTTGTATGACTCACCCGGATAATATAATCTATTTATCAAGTATCTCTAGAATATCTTCCAGGGTTCATCTTTTCTTTGTATCTCAGAATTCTCCAAAAGAAATATCATTTCTTTTTTAGGCAATTTTTCATAGGACTTGATAAGATCATTATCCCCTTTTGTAATTGAAGTAAAAGTATCACTTTGCTTTTGAGCAGTCAAATATGCCTGTAAATGTGCGTATAACGAACAAATGGACTCCGGAAGTAGGATTCACCGAGGAACAAATTCCTTATTTATACAGAACGTTTTATAATAATTTCTAGGATAAACTGATGAAAAGGGATCCCAAAACAAAGATGTTATACGGTCAAGAACTCTTGGATTCCATTAAAATAAAAATTCAAGAATATTCCAGCAACCCTCAGAAAGAGAAAATTGACGATAGCTCAGTGCAGCACATTGCCAGAAAGATCTCCTTTCAAGAAGGGGATAAAGAAGAAATGATTAATGACTATTTGGAAGAAGTAAAAAGAAATTTGCTTCGTTCTATCAATCAATATGAGAAATCAGACACTTCAATGCAAAGTGAGACCAGCAACGATGATATCGCAGATGACTCTCAACCTATTGAATCAGAGAAGATATTATCTGATGAAGCCTTACAAGATGCGGAAGAATTCCTCCGCAAAATGAAAGAATTAGAAAAACGACCAGCACAGTGAAGCCGTCGGACCCCACAGCACAGTGAAACCGCCGGACCCAGTCGCTGGACCCCATTCAATAGTAGATAGACTGTTTCAACGGTAGAAACGTTGTTCATCAACAGTAGAAACACTGTTTTATACAGTATAAACACTGTACAAGGGACCCAGTGGGACCCTTTTTACTGTTTAAATATTCTTTTTCTTTTTCTATTTATAGGTTCATTCGTTCAGAGAGAAGGAGGAGCAAAACAAACTCTCTCTCTCTCTTATATATCTCTCTCTCTCTATTGTAAGTTTTTAAGTACTACTTTGTAATCGAAGAGCAAGTAAATAAAATCTCAAGTTCTTCGTATTCAGGCCTTGCATCCCGGCCTCATAAGGTATTTATTCTTACTTAAAGTATTTCTTCTAGTCTCTCCTCTCTGGCCGTGACTATGTCCGGCTAAGAGACTTCATATCTATGTTGAATATCTAACTTCTCTTCTATATAAATAATGAAAGACCTGGCCTCTATCAAAATATAAATGAATTTTATATATAGTTTCTTGACTTGGTTTCGAGATGGTGGTACAGTCTAATATAGCACTACTCTTATTAGCTTTGCCTTAGTGGCTCTGTCTAGCCAACCGTGAACCTCAACCCGTTAAATGAATTTGAAAAGGACATCTTCTTTCACAGTTAGAACTGCTAGATACATGGGCTCAATGAGAATATGTATTATATTAAGACAGGCTCCTTGCTTGAGTAAAAGGTTGAACCTTCCATACAGTCATCAAAATATATAAAAAAATTCTTATATATTTTGACTCTTATCTTTATTTTGGAAGATAAATTTAACAAAGAAAAGAGTCGAAATGTAACGACCCGGCCAGTCGTTTCGAGAGTTATAACCCTGTTTTCCCCATTCCTACTTATTTTTGTGTTATTCAGCTATATTATGTTATATCGGGTTAGTTGGTTCGAGTCCGGAAGGAACTCGGGGTGAAATGAGACACTTAGTCTCATAATTAAAAATTTTAAGTTAGAAAAGTGAATCGGATATGGACCTATATGTAAACGACCTCGGATTTGAATTTTGATGATTCCAATATCTCTGTATGGTGATTTTGGGCTTAGGAGCGTGACCAGAATATTATTCGGAAGTCCGTAGAGGAATTAGGCTTGAAATGTCGAAAGTTTTTTTTTTGAAAAGTTTGACCGGGGTTGACTTTTTGATATCAGGGTCGGAATCTGATTCTAAAAATTGGAATACCTCTGTTATGTCATTTCGGACTTGTGTGCAAAATTTGAGGTTAATCGGACGTGATTTGATAGGTTCCGGAGTTGTTTGTAGAAATTAGAAATTTCAAAGTTCATTAGGCTTGAATTGGGGTGTAATTCATGGTTTTAGCATTCTTTGAGGTGATTTGAGGATTCGACTAAGTTTGAATGATGTTTTAGGACTTGTTGGTATATTTGGTTGAGGTCCCGAGGGCCTCGGGTGAGTTTCGGATGGTTAATAGATCAAAAATTGAACTAGAACAGCTGCTGCAATTTCCTTCTGTTGGAAATTGCTTCTGCCCAGAAATCGAGCTCAGGGTCGAGGGCCACGATCGAAGCCCAGATCGAGCTCAAGGTCGAGGGCCACGATCGAAGCCATGATCGAGCACAGAGTCGAGGGCCACGATCGAAGGCACGATCGAGCTCAGGGTCGAGGGCCACGATCGAAGCCCAGATCGAGCACAGAGTCGAGGGCCACGATTGAAGGCACGATCGAGCTCCGGATCGAGAACTAGGATCGAGGGGCAGGAAAGAGGACCAGGATCGAGGACCTCGATTGAATGCCAAGATCGAGGCAGAACCGAGGATGTCTGGGCAGAATTATAAAAACAGGGACTTCGTCCCATTTGCCATTTTTGACAAATTGGAGCTTGGGGAGAGGTGATTTTTGATATATTTTCAAGGAAAACTTGAGGTAAGTCCCTTGTGATCATTTCTACTCCATAATATTGAATTATCATCGAGTAATCCGACTAGATTACATGATTTTTAGGCGTAAATCAGAGATTGAAACTTAGAAATTTGGAAATTAGATTTGTAGATTTGAGGGTCGAGTTGAGGTCGGATTTTGGTAAAATTGGTATGGGTAGACTCGTGGTTGAATGGGCTTCCGGATTTTGTAACTTTTGTCGGGTTCCGAGATGTGGGCCCCACAGGCAAATTTTGAGCCAATTTCGGGTTTTGGTCTAATTTTGAAGCTTTTCTTGTGGAATTCATTCCATTAGCGTATATTGATGGTATTATACTGATTGTGAATAGATTTGGAGCATTTGGAGGCCGAGTCCAGAGGCAAGAGCATTGCGGGGTAGAGATTTGACCGGTTTTAGGTAAGTAACGATTGTAAATCTAGTCCTCAGGGTATGAAACCCCGGATTTTGTATCATTCTACTATTTTTAGTGACGCACATGCTAGGTGACGGGCATGTGGGCGTGCACTATTGGGGATTTGTGACTTGGTCCGCCCCGTAGCAACTGTAAAGTTGCATACTTTGTTGAAACCATTGATTCTTATATGATTTAGAAAGATTTTATGTAAATTGGGCTGAATGCCATGTTTGGGCCTTCCGCCAATGCTGTTTGGACCCTTAGGGGCTGTTTCGTATCATCCTCTCACTGTTTTCGATTGAAAAATCTATACTCAGTCATGTTTATACTTGTTTACTGCATAACTCAGTTTCATGACTCTATTTGATGCATATAAATGTTTTGGGCTGAATGCCCTGTTTTACTGAAATGCCCGAGTGGCTTGATTTGTGAGGACGAGTGTGGATCGGGGCTGCCCGCCTGCAGCATACTTATGACTGAGTGAGGCCGAGGGCCTGATTTGTGAGGATGAGTGTGGATCGGGGCTGCCCGCCTGCAGCATACTTTATTATTATCGCACGTGAGTTGTCCGTGCAGATTATAGCGCTTGGGCTGAAGGAGCCCCTCCGGAGTCTGTACACACCCCCAGTGAGCGCAGGTACCTACTGAGTGCGAGTGCCGAGTGCCGAGTGCTGAGTGACTGGGAGGCAAGAGTGATTGTGAGGTATGCCCGAGTGGCAAGAGTGATTGTGAGGTATTCCCCAGTGGCAAGAGTGATTGTGAGGTATGCCCGAGTGGCACGCGTGACTGTGAGGTCTGCCTGAGTGGCTGTTTATGATTTCATCATTTTTGCTCGCCTTTTCATTGATCCTTTATTTGAAAAACTATTGGAAAATAAAAATGATTTTTATTGGAACTGGGTTTAAACGAGATGTTTGATTCAAATCTTGATTTTTAAGAGCATGTGGTATTTTACTGAGATTTCCTGATATGAACGTTATATGCTTCATTGCTCGTCACTACTGCTCAGTCTTTATTTATTTTTGTTACTTACTGAGTTGGCATACTCACGTTACTCCCTGCACCTTGTGTGCAGATCCAGGTGTGGCTAAACACGGTTGCAGATTTTCTTGGTGATAGCAAGGTAGTTGTTTGGCGATCGCAACCCCTGCTCTTCTCCCTCTTATCTTCCTCTAGTAGTATTTAGCTATTTTTCCAGTCTGAGTTAGCCTTGATATTGTTAGACAGATTATAGTAGATGCTCATGACTAGTGACACCCCGATGTCGGGCTTTTCTTTTCCGCACTTCTATTTTTCATTGATTTGAACTCTTTAAATGGAGGTTTTTATGTTAAATAACCTTGAAATTATCTTTGAAATGCAAATATCATTTTGTTTTGGAAATGAGTTGGCTTGCCTAGTTCCACGATAGGCGCCATCATGACAGGGGGTTAGTTTTGGGTCGTGATAGATTGGTATCAGAGCCTAGGTTACATAGGTCTCACAAGTCATGAGCGGGTTTAGTAGAGCCTTGCGGATCGGTACGGAGACGTCTGTACTTATCTTCAGGAGGCTGCAGAACCTTTAGGAAACTCCATATTCTTGAATTCTTGTCATGCGAATCTGTTGATTCTAGTAACTAAACATCTGTTGTTTCATTCTCTCACAGATGGTGAGGACTCGTGCTACCGGTCAGGAGGGCCAGCTACCAGTACCACCAGCCAGGGCCGCGAGAGGCCGAGGCCGTGAAAGAGGCCGTGGTAGGGGCAGAGGTGCAGCCCGTACAGCAGTTGGGGCAGTACCTATAGATCCACCGGTTGTCCCAGATCAGGACCAAGTTCCAGTTGTTGATGCACCAGCTCAGGCACCACATGTGCCTATTGTGATTCCAGGCCTTCAGGAGGCCTTAGCTCAGATTCTGACAGCGTGTACTGGCCTTGCTCAGGCGGTCTCTATTTCGATGGCCACAACCACTTCTCAGGCCAGGAGAGGCACTCAGACTCCCATCGCTCGTACACCCGAGCAGGTTATTCAGGGACTTCAGACACCAGAGGCACCACCAGCCCATCCAGTTGCTGTTGCTCAGGATTATGTGTTTCCTGCTATGCCTGAGGATAATCAGCGTAGGTTAGAGAGGTTTGGGAAACTTCAGCCACCACCTTTCAGTGGCACAGAGAGAGAGGACGCTCAGGACTTTTTGGACAGGTGTCAGAGGATACTCCGTACTGCTGGGGATGCACTCAGATGGTGGGAGATTTATGAGAGGCGTAGGCCTGTTGGCGCAACACCCCTTACTTGGCAGCAGTTCTCCGTGGTCTTTTTGGAGAAGTTCGTGCCTCGATCCTGCAAAGAGGAGCTGCGTAGACAGTTTGAGCGGCTATGCCAGGGTGATATGTCTGTGATACAGTATGAGATGCGGTTCTCTGAGTTGGCCCGTCATGCTATCTGGTTGGTTCCCACGGACAGAGAGAGGATCATAAGGTTTATTGATGGCCTCACTTATCAGCTACAGTTGCTCATGACCAGGGAACGAGTTTCGGATGCTACCTTTGATGAGGTTGTCGACATTGCTCGGCAGATTGAGATGGTTCACGGTCAGGAGAGGGTTGAGCGGGAGGCCAAGAGGCCTCGTGGTCAGGGTGGATTCAGCGGTGCTCCTTTTGGGGCTCAATTCCAGCACGGTTGAGGTCGTCATTTCAGACAGGCTCAGTCAGCTCGGCCATTTCATCGGGGTGCATCATCTGGCCATGGTTATCACAGTTCTCATCAGGGCTCCTCATCACTTAGTGCCCTTCCAGTTCAGAGTTCGTCCCGTGCTCCACCTGTTCAGGGCTCTTCCATGCCAGGTTCTTCTACCAGTCATCCCGGTGCTAGGGGTTCCCTTCAGTTTCCGCCGCCAGCACCAGGGAGTTGTTTTGAGTGTGGGAGCTTGGGCATACGTGGAGGCAGTGTCCTCGTCGTCATGGAGGTCTATCTCAACAGAGGAGTCAGCCTCCGACTACAGCCCCAGCTACCTCACCATCCGCCCAGACAACTCGGGGTGGAGGTCAGTCAGCTAGGGGTTGCCCTAGAGGGGGAGGCAGATCAGGGGGTGGTCAGGCCCGTTTCTAGGCTCTCCCTGCCAGTCCAGATGCTTTTGCTTCAGATGCTGTGATTACAGGTATTGTCTCAGTATGCCACAGAGATACCTCAGTTTTATTTGACCCTGGTTCCACGTATTCATATGTTTTCTCGTATTTCGCCCATTTTCTAGATATGCCCCGTGAGTCCTTAGTTTCATCTTCACATGTATCTACTCCTATGGACGATACTATTATTGTGGACCGCGTATATCAGTCATGTGTGGTGATTATTGGGGGTCTGGAGACCCGAGTAGATCTATTGTTGCTCAGTATGGCTGACTTTGATGTGATATTGGGCATGGATTGGTTATCTCCATGTCATGCTGTTCTAGATTATCACGCTAAGACGGTGACGTTGGCTATGCCGGGAATTCCGAGGGTTGAGTGGAGCGGTTCTATAGATTATGTACCAAGTAGGGTGATTTTATATTTGAAGGCTCATCGCATGGTTGAGAAGGGTTGCCTATCTTATTTGGCTTTTGTGAGGGATGTTAGTGCACAGACTCTTGTCATTTATTCTGTTCCGGTGGTATGTGATTTTCCGGATGTGTTTCCTACAGACCTACCGGGCATGCCGCCTGACAAGGATATTGACTTTGGTATTGGTTTGGTGCCGGGCACTCAGCCCATTTTTATTCTACCGTATCGTATGGCACCGGTAGAGTTGAAGGAATTAAAAGAAAAGCTTCAGGAACTCCTTGATAAGGGGTTTATTCGGCCTAGTGTGTCACCTTGGGGTGCAGCGATTCTATTTGTGAAAAAGAAGGATGGTTCCATGAGAATGTGTATTGATTACAAGCAGTTGAACAAGGTCACAGTGAAGAACAAGTATCCTTTGCCTCGTATTGATGATTTATTCGACCAGCTTCAGGGAGCGAGGGTGTTCTCCAAGATTGATTTGAGGTCCGATTATCACCAGCTGAAGATTCGGGATTCAGATATTCTCATGACAGCTTTCAGAACCCGATATGGCCATTATGAGTTTATGGTGATGTCTTTTGGGCTAACCAATGCCCCAGCAGCATTCATGCATCTGATAAACAGTGTATTCCAGCCCTATTTGGACTCATTCATCGTTGTATTCATTGACGACATCCTGGTGTACTCTCGTAGCCAGGAAGTGCACTCTCAGCATTTAAGGGTTGTATTGCAGAGATTGAAGGAGGAGAAGCTTTATGCAAAGTTCTCTAAATGTGAGTTTTGGCTCAGTTCAGTAGCATTCTTGGGGCACGTGGTGTCCAGTGAGGGTATTCAGGTGGATCCAAAGAAGATAGAGGCGGTGAAGAGTTGGCCCATACCGTCCTCAGCCACGGAGATTAGGAGCTTTCTTGGTTTGGTGGGTTACTACCGTCGCTTTGTGGAAGGATTTTCATCTATTGCATTGCCCTTCACCAAATTGACCCAAAAGGGTGCTCCATTCAGGTGGTCGGATGAATGTGAGGAGAGCTTTCAGAAGCTCAAGACTGCTTTGACCACAGCTCCAGTGTTAGTTTTGCCATCAGCTTCAGGTTCTTACACCGTGTATTGTGATGCCTTGAGGATAGGCATTGGTTGTGTTTTGATGCAGGAGGGTAGGGTGATTGCCTATGCCTCGCGCCAGTTGAAGACCCATGAGAAGAACTATCCTATCCATGATCTTGAGTTAGCAGCCATTGTTCACCCCTTGAAGATTTGGCGTTATTATTTGTATGGGGTTCATTGTGAGATCTATACTGATCACCGGAGTCTGCAGTATCTGTTAAAGTAGAAGGATCTTAATTTGTGTCAGCGGAGATGGTTGGATCTTCTTAAGGACTATGATATCACTATCTTGTACCATCCGGGGAAGGCCAATGTGGTGGCCGATGCTTTGAGTCGCCGGGCAGAGAGTTTGGGGAGTTTAGCCTATCTTCTAGTAGCAGAGAGACCTTTGGCATTAGATGTTCAGACCTTGGCAGGCCAGCTTGTTAGATTGGATATTTTGGAGCCTAGTCGGGTATTGGCTTGTGTGGTCTCCAGGTCTTCTCTTTATGACCGTATCAGGGAGCGTCAGTATGATGACCCTCACTTGCTCGTTCTTCAAGACAGGGTTCAGAGAGGTGATGCTAGGGATGTGACTATTGGTGATGACGGGGTGCTGAGAATGCAGGGCCGGATATGTGTGCCTAATGTAGATGGGCTTCGAGATCTGATTCTTAAAGAGGCCCACAGCTCGCGGTATTCCATCCATTCGGGTGCCGCGAAGATGTACCAGGATTTGAGGCAGCACTATTGGTCGAGGTGGATGAAGAAGGATATAGTTGGGTTTGTGGCTCGGTGTCTAAACTGTTAGCAGGTTAAGTATGAGGATCAGAGACCAGGTGGCTTGCTTCAGAGGTTAGAGATCCCAGAGTGGAAGTGGGAGCGGATCACTATAGACTTTGTAGTTGGGCTCCCACAGACTTCGAGGAAGTTCGACGCTATTTGGGTTATTGTGGATCGGCTGACCAAGTCCGCACACTTCATTCCAATTGGTACTACTTACTCTTCAGAGCGGTTGGCTGAAATTTACATCTGAGAGATCGTTCGTCTGCATGGTGTCCCAGTTTCCATCATTTCAGATAGGGGTACTCAGTTCACATCGCAGTTTTGGAGGGCCGTGTAGCGAGAGTTGGGTACTCAGGTTGAGTTAAGCACATCTTTTCACCCTCAGACGGACGGGCAGTCCGAGCGCACTATTCAGATATTGGAGGACATGTTGCGTGCTTGTGTCATTGATTTTGGGGGTTCATGGGACGAGTTTCTACCACTCGCGGAGTTTGCATATAACAACAGTTATCAGTCGAGTATTCAGATGGCTCCGTACGAGGCTTTGTATGGGAGGAGGTGTAGATCTTCGGTTGGATGGTTTGAGCCGGGTAAGGCTAGGCTCTTAGGTACAGACTTGGCGCAGAAGCGAAAGGAAATGCACAGGTGCGCTACCACAGGCGCGAGAATGTGAAGCGCAGATGCGGAAAATGGGAGGCCAGGGCTGGAGCGCAGGCGCGGAGGATTTGGACGCACCTGCGAGCCCGCAGGTGCGGGACCTAGGCATAGATGCAGAGGCTGAGAGTTTAAGTGATTCTAGTAGGTGCGAGGATTTTTGACCGCAGGTGCGGTCCCGCAGGCGCGTGGAATAGGCCGCAGGTGCGAAAGTCTGGGCAGAATGTATAGATAGCACTTCGCGAATTTTAGTTCATTTCCACCATTTTCAAGTCGGTTTTTGGAACCTTTGGAGTGATTTTCGAAAGGTGATTCAAGGGATATCAGTGAGGTAAGTTGCTTGAGCCCTAATACTTGTATACATGGTGATTTTCCGTTGTTTAATCATTGTAATTAGCGAAAATGAAGGGTTAGGACTTGGAATGTTTAAGAGTTTAATTTAAGGATTTGAAGGACCAAACAATGTCGGATTTTGATGAATTTGGTATGGTTAGACTCGTGAGTGAATGAGCTTTCTAGTTTTGTAAATTTTGTCGGATTTCGAGATGTGGGCTCGGGGGGCGGGTTTGAGCCAATTTCGGGTATTGTCTAATTTGATAGTTTTTCTTATGGAATTCATTCCACGCATTAGATAAGGTGAAATTGATTCAGGAGTGGCTTCGCACGGTGCAGTCTAGGCAGAAGAGCTACGCGGATAGGAAGGTCCGTGATGTGTTGTTTATGGTTGGGGAGAAGGTTTTGCTGAAGGTATCACCCATGAAGGGTGTTATGAGGTTTGGGAAGAGGGGCAAGTTGAGCCCCCGGTTCATTGGGCCTTTTGAGGTGCTTCAGAGGATAGGAGAGGTGGCTTATAAGCTTGCCTTGCCACCCAGCTTATCGAGTGTGCATCCAGTGTTTCATGTTTCCATGCTCCGAAAGTATATTGGAGATCCGTCCCATGTTTTGGATTTCAGCACGGTTCAGTTAGAATGTGATATGACTTATGATGTGGAGCCGGTGGCTATTTTGGATCGGCAGGTTCGAAGGTTAAGGTCAAAGGATATAGCTTTAGTGAAGGTGCAATAGAGAGGTCAGCCTGTGGAGAAGGCCACTTGGGAGACCGAGCGGGAGATGCGGAGCAGATATCCACGCCTATTCGAGACTCCAGGTATGTTTCTAGACCCGTTCGAGGACGAAGGATGTTTAAGAGGGGGAGGAAGTAACGACCCGGCCGGTCATTTCGAGAGTTATAACACTGTTTTCCCCTATTCCTACTTCTTTTTGTGTTATTCAGCTATATTATGTTATATCGGATTAGTTGGTTTGAGTCCGAAAGGAACTCGGGGTGAAATGAGACACTTAGTCTCACAATTGAAAATTTTCAGTTAGAAAAGTGGACCGGATATGGACCTATATGTAAACGACCTCGGATTTGAATTTTGATGATTCCAATAGCTCTGTATGGTGATTTTGGGCTTAGGAGTGTGTCCGGAATATTATTTGGAAGTCCGTAGAGGAATTAGGCTTGAAATGCCGAAAGTTTTATTTTTGAAAAGTTTGACCGGGGTTGACTTTTTGATATCAGGGTCGAAATCTGATTCTAAAAATTAGAATACCTCTATTATGTCATTTAGGACTTGTGTGCAAAATTTGAGGTCAATCGGACGTGATTTGATAGGTTCCGGAGTTGTTTGTAGAAATTAGAAATTTCAAAGTTCATTAGGCTTGAATTGGGGTGTAATTCATGGTTTTAGCATTGTTTGAGGTGATTTGAGGATTCGACTAAGTTCGAATGATGTTTTAGGACTTGTTGGTATATTTGGTTGAGGTCCCGAGGGCCTCGGGTGAGTTTCGGATGGTTAACAGATCAAAAATTGAACTAGAACAGCTGCTGCAATTTCCTTCTGTTGGAAATTGCTTCTGCGCAGAAATCGAGCCCAGATCGAGCTCAGGGTCGAGGGCCACGATCGAAGCCCAGATCGAGCTCAAGGTCGAGGGCCACGATCGAAGCCATGATCGAGCACAGAGTCGAGGGCCACGATCGAAGGCACGATCGAGCTCAGGGTCGAGGGCCACGATCGAAGCCCAGATCGAGCATAGAGTCGAGGGCCACGATCGAAGGCACGATCGAGCTCCGGATCGAGAACCAGGATCGAGGGGCAGGACCGAGGACCAGGATCGAGGACCTCGATTGAATGCCAAGATCGAGGCAGAACCGAGGATGTCTGAGCAGAATTATAAAAACAGGGACTTCGTCCCATTTGCCATTTTTGACAAATTGGAGCTTGGGGAGAGGCGATTTTTGATATATTTTCAAGGAAAACTTGAGTTAAGTCCCTTGTGATCATTTCTACTCAATAATATTGAATTATCATCGAGTAATCCGACTAGATTACATGATTTTGAGGCATAAATCAGAGATTGAAACTTAGAAATTTGGAAATTAGATTTGTAGATTTGAGGGTTGAGTTGAGGTCGGATTTTGGTAAAATTGGTATGGGTAGACTCGTGGTTGAATGGGCTTCCGGATTTTGTAACTTTTGTCAGGTTCCGAGACGTGGGCTCCACAGATGAATTTTAAGCCAATTTCGGGTTTTGGTCTAATTTTGAAGCTTTTCTTGTGGAATTCATTCCATTAGCGTATATTGATGGTATTACACTGATTGTGAATAGATTTGGAGCATTTGGAGGCCGAGTCCAGAGGCAAGAGCATTGCAGGGTAGAGATTTGACCGGTTTTAGGTAAGTAACGATTGTAAATCTAGTCCTCAGGGTATGAAACCCCGGATTTTGTATCATTCTACTATTTTTAGTGACGCACATGCTAGGTGACGGGCGTGTGGGCGTGCACTGTTGGGGATTTGTGACTTGGTCCGCCCCGTAGCAACTGTAAAGTTGCATACTTTGTTGAAACCATTGATACTTATATGATTTAGAAAGATTTTATGTAAATTAGGCTGAATGCCATGTTTGGGCCTTGCGCCAATGCTGTTTGGACCCTTAAGGGCTATTTCGTATCATCCTCTCACTGTTTTTGATTAAAAAATCTATACTCAGTCATGTTTATACTTGTTTACTGCATAACTCAGTTTCATGACTCTATTTGATGCATATAAATGTTTTGGGCCGAATTTCCTGTTTTACTAAAATGCCCGAGTGGCTTGATTTTTGAGGAAGAGTGTGGATCGGGGCTACCCGCCTGCAGCATACTTGTGACTGAGTGAGGCCGAGGGTCTGATTGGTGAGGATGAGTGTGGATCGAGGCTGCCCGCCTGCAGCATACTTTATTATTATCGTACGTGAGTTGTCCGTGCAGATTATAGTGCTTGAGCTGAAGGAGCCCCTCCGGAGTCTGTACACACCCCCAGTAAGCGCAGGTACCTACTAAGTGCGAGTGCCGAGTGCCGAGTGCCAAGTGTCAGGTGCCGAGTGCTGAGTGACTGGGAGGCAAGAGTGATTGTGAGGTATGCCCGAGTGGCAAGAGTGATTGTGAGGTATTGCCGAGTGGCAAGAGTGATTGTGAGGTATGCCCGAGTGGCACGAGTGACTGTGAGGTCTGCCCGAGTGACTGTTTATGATTTCATCATTTTTGCTCACCTTTGCATTGAGCCTTTGTTTGAAAAACTATTGGAAAATAAAAATGATTTTTATTGGAACTGGGTTTAAACGAGATGTTTGATTCAAATCCTGATTTTTAAGAGCATGTGGTATTTTACTGAGATTTCCTGATATGAACGTTATATGCTTCATTGCTCGTCACTACTGCTCAGTCTTTATTTACTGTTGTTACTTACTGAGTTGGCGTACTCACGTTACTCCCTGCACCTTGTGTGCAGATCCTGGTGTGGCTGGACACGGTAGTGGTTATTGAGTGTTCTGGTTGCAGATTTTCTTGGAGATAGCAAGGTAGCTGTTTGGCGATCGCAGCCCCTGCTCTTTTCCCTCTTATCTTCCTCTAGTAGTATTTAGCTATTTTTCCAGGCTGAGTTAGCCTTGATATTGTTAGACAGATTATAGTAGATGCTCATGGCTAGTGACACCCCGATGTCGGGCTTTTCTTTTCCGCACTTCTGTTTTTCTTTGATTTGAACTCTTTAAATGGAGGTTTTTATGTTAAATAACCTTGAAATTATCTTTGAAATGAAAATATCGTTTGTTTTTGGAAATGAGTCGGCTTGCCTAGTTCCATGATAGGCGCCATCACGACAGGGGGTTAGTTTTGGGTCGTGACAAGAAATATATAAGAATTTTTTATATATTTTGATGACTGTATGGAAGGTTCAACCTTTTACTCAAGCAAGGGGTCTGTCTTAATATAATACATACTCTCATTGAGCCCATGTATCTAGCAGTTCTAACCGTGAAAGAAGATGCCCTTTTTAACTTCATTTAACGGGCTGAGGTTCACGGCTGGCTAGACGGAGCCACTAAGGCAAAGCCAATAAGAGTAGTGTTATATTAGACTATGCCACCATCTCGAAACCAAGTCAAGAAACTATATATAAAATTCATTTATATTTTGATAGAGGCCACATCTTTCATGGTTTATGTAGGAGAGAAGTTAGATATTCAACATAGATATGAAGTCTCTTAGCCGGACATAGTCACGACCAGAGAGGAGAGACTAGAAGAAATACTATAAGTAAGAATAAATACCTTATGAGGCTGGGATGCAAGGCCTGAATACGAAGAACTTGAGAATTTATTTACTTGATCTTTGAATACAAAGTAGTACTTACAAACTTACAATAGAGAGAGAGAGAGATTTAAGAGAGAGAATTTTTTTGCTCCTCCTTCTCTCTGAATGAATGAACCTATAAATAGAAAATTGTAACGACCCGACCGGTCGTTTTAAGTATTTACGCTCCTTTCAACTATTTGAAGTATTGAATAGCTTCCTACGAGGTATTATGACTTGTGTAAATTATCGGTTTGGTTTTAAGGTGCTTCGGAGTTAGCTTGGAAGAATGAATTTCATGTTGGAAGCTTAAGTTGAAATAGTTGACCGGATGTCGACTTATATGTACACTACATTGGAATAGAGTTTTGATAATTCCAACAGCTCCGTATGGTGACTTTGGACTTAGGAGCGTGTCCGGAAAAGTTTTTGGAGGTACTTAGTGGAATTTGGCTTGAAATGCCGAAAGTTGAATTTTTGGAAAGTTTGACCGGGGAGTTGACTTTTTGATATCGGGGTCCGAATTCAATTCTTTAAATTGGAATAGGTTTGTTATGTCATTTATGACTTGTGTGCAAAATTTGAGGTCAATCGGACTTGATTCGCTAGGTTTCGGCATCAAATGTAGAAGTTGGAAATTTCATAAGACTAAAGTTTCAAGTGAGTTCGCATAAGACCCATCTTTGAACGAGAATATCTACATATATATATATATATATATATATATATATATATATATATATATATATATATATATATATGGATTTATGTGATGATCTACCTATCAAATGAAAGATCTTCGAGTCTAGTTTCTAACGCTTCAAACCGTTCTACATTCGGACATTCCTATAAGAAGTTATGATAATATAGCCAAAGGCTATCATGTAGCTCGCTACAGAGCTCGCAAGGCCAGGTGTAAGACCAGGCTTTAGCCTGGCGTGGCCAGGTGTAATACCAGGCTTTAGCCTGGCGTGGCCAGGTGTAATACCAGGCTTTAGCCTGGCGAGGCCAGCCGAAAGCCAGGCTTAACCAGGCTTTAGCCTGGCGAGGCCAGGCCTATCGCGTGCTAAGGCCAGGCTTTAGCTTGGCGAGGCCAGGTCTGTAGCCTGGTCCGGAATGTTTGGAGTATCCATTCTTCTATTGTTATAACCCAACCCAACTTCGATAAATAAGCCTTGAAGCTCATTTTGGAGCAAAAATCTGATATTTTTAGAGAGAAGGGAGAGTGTTCTAGAGAGAGGAAGAAGCTCAACAACTTTGTTCATCAAGATCTTGTTCAAGCTTTGAAATCCAACAAGGAAATATCACAAGATCTTCACCCAAGAGGAAAGGTTCTAACCCCTAGTCTTCAATTTCGAGTTTGGGTAAAGATGGGTGATTAAGAGTATGATTCTTGGATGTAATAGTATAATTTATACATATCAATAAGGATTATGGAAAGATTGTTGAGTTCAAATGGGTATAGATTGGGTTGAAAATGGTAGAAATCTTCAAAGACTTTAATTGAAGGTTTGAGGGTCGAGTTGATGTCGGAATTTGGTAAAATTTGTATGGTTGGACTCGTGGTTGAATGGGCGTTCATATTTTGTAACTTTTGTCGGGTTTCGAGATGTGGGACCCACAGGCGATGTTTGAGTTAATTTTGGATTTTATTAGAAAAAATTAGTATTTCCTTATGGAATTAATTACAATAATTGGTATTGATTGAATTGAATTATTTATGACCATATTTGAGGCGTTGGAGACCAATTCACGATGAAAGGAAATTTCGGAATAAGAATTTTACGGGTTGAGGTGAGTAACAGTTTTAAATCTGGTCCTGAGGGTATGAAACCCCGGATTTTGGTATCATGTGATTATTTTTGGAGGTGACGCACATGCTAGGTGATGGGCGTGTGGGTGTGGACCGAGGGGATTGTGACTTGGTTCATCCCGTAGCAACTATAAAGTTGAATATTTTATGGAAATTATATGATACTTATATGTTTTAGAAAGAATTTCTGTAAATTGGGCTGAATGCCATGTTTGGGCCTTGCACCAGTGTTGTTTGGACCCTTAGGGGATTTTTTCTTACTATCCTCTCATTGTTTTCGATTGAAAATCTATACTCAGTCATGTTTATACTTGTTTACCGCATAACTCAGTTTTTGTGACTCTAATTTTGATGCATATAAATGTTTTGGGCCGAATGCCCTGTTTTACTGAAATGCCCAAGTGGCTTGAGAGGTTTATGACTGAGTGAAGCCGAGGGCCTGATTGTGAGGATATTTTTGGGATTGGGCTGCACGCCGTAGCAGGCCATGTTTGCTTTATATATATTATATTATTGCACATGATTTGGCCGTGCAGATCTATATATTATACTATTGCACGTGAGTTGGCCGTGCGGATCCAGATATTATTATAGCAAGTGAGTTGGTCGTGTGGATCACGATATTATTATTGCACGTGAGTTGGCCGTGCAGCACGTGAGTTGGCCGTGTGGATCCTTATATTATTATTGCACGTGAGTTGGCCGTGCGGATCCAGATATTATTATTGCACGTGAGTTGGCCGTGCAGATCCTTATATTATTATTGCATGTGAGTTGGCCGTGCAGCACGTGAGTTGGCCGTGCGGATCCTGATATTTATATTATGGCACGTGAGTTGTCCGTGCAGCACGTGAGTTGTCCGTGCTTATAGCGTTTGGGCTGTAGGAGCCCCTCATGAGTCTGTACACCCCCAGTGAGCGCGGGTACCCATTGAGTGAGGGCTGGGAGCCCAGTGAGAGATTGTTGTTCTGAGAGGTTGTACTTAAATTCCATTTGTTGTTGCATTTAGTTGCTATCTGTCATTGTTGTGAAATCTCTGAAAGATTGTTGATATACGGATTACATGAACAGAAACTGTATAAAAATTGATTTGACATTAAACTGCCAGATTTGATAGCATATCTGTTCTTTGCTGGGGTTACTGGAAATGAACCATAACTGTGTAGCTCGTTACTATCCTCAGTTCCTTATTTATTATTGTTACTTGCTGAGTTGGTTGCACTCATACTACACCCTACACTTCGTGTGCAGATCCAGGTGTTCCCAGACATAGCGGGTGTTGATTCTTCCGTACAGCTGATTTTTTGGAGATTTAGAGGTAGCTGCCATGTTTCGCAAACCTTGTCTCTCCTTCCCTATCTCTGTATTACTATAATTTTTGGTCTTAGACTATTGTAGACCGTACTTTCCTAGATTTGTATTCATATTAGATTCTCATGTACTCAGTGACACCAGGTTTTGGGGAGTGTTCGTATTTGTATTTGGGAGATTTTGTATTGTATTTAAATATTATATTCTGAAACTTAAAAGAAATTGTGGTTTAGTGACATTAACGGCTTGCCTAGTATCGAGATAGGCGCCATCACGACGGGTGAGATTTTGGGTCGTGACAAGTTGGTATCATAGCTCTAGGTAACATAGGTCTCACGAGTCATGAGCAGGTTTAGTAGAGTCTTGTGGATCGGTACGGAGACGTCTGTACTTATCTTCGAGAGGCTGCCGAACCCGTAGGAAAATTTCACTTTCTTGTATTCTATCATGCGGAATTGATTTATCTTGAAACATAACTCTTTGAATTCCTTCCACGCATTTGTATGCGCACATGAGCGCTCGGTATCAGCTGTGGATCACGGCTTGTTATTTCATGAACGAGGTTCGAAATGTGTATTCTGTGTTTTGTTGATGGGCCAGTCTGGAGGACTTGAGGCCAGGATTAGACCGCAGCTTAGGCTCGGTAGTTTTAGTTGTATGAACTTGTACAACTTGACTCATATGTCCGGTGGTAGTGTCCCTATGAGTGGAATTTGTAGCTCGATGAATGGCTGGATGACCAGATGATGATTTTTTTTGTGACCGCGGGATGTATTCAGATGGTTAAGGGATTTAAAAAGAGACTATTGGGTATTTGATTTCTGTCTCGATTTGACATAGAGTCTCGAGTTATGAATGTGTTGAAGAATATTTTATGTGGTGTAATTGTGGAACAAATTGAATTTTCATGTCTTGTTGATGAGTTCAAACTCATGAAGGTTAAGTGATTACGTAGGAGTTGTGGGAGTAAAAAGGGTATAGAAAGATGCCAGTTTGAGGCTAAACATGCGGGGTATCACCTGCAGAATAAACTACAGAGGTGTGATCTTTATAATGTTGTGTGGAGAATCTTCTTTTCTACCAGTAGGGTAGATGTATTGGGATTTGAATTTGAATCTGGTTGAGAAAGTTGACTTGACTGTCACGAGAATAAATGCGAACTTAGCGGATACTTGAGGTAATTATGGTTGGTGTGTCTTGATCTTGAGAAGAATTTTCGTTGAACTGATTGTAGTATTATGGCAGTAATAAAGTATGGGTATTGTGAGTTATGAAGTGTTTTAATCTATAGCTTTGAGCCAAGTGGGGGAGCCTTCTATTGACAATTCAATTCATGGTTATGTGTCAAATATTTTTTGTTTTGGTCTGAAGTATACTTGGGAATCGGTGATGACTTGCAGAGGTGGAGTTCGAGGATGAGTTGAGTAAGGAAATTTCTAGATACAGGTTATATTGCGCTTTATAAGTATATAAAAAATCGTGGGATGATGGAGTTGTTATTTGTGAATGATGTAGTGCGCACGGAGTATGAATCTGATAGGTGGTATTAAAGTAGAGTTACTCCTTTGAGTGTTGTTGTGCTAATGGGGAACGTGTCTTTTGGCCCATTTGGGCGGTGTAATGTGGATTTGAACAAAGGGGGTGACTCTCGAGAAAGTTTCAATGGATTCAAGATTAATATGTAACAATTGAGAATTTTTGGCGGATTTGTTTATGGCTAAAATATGAGATTTAAGTTGGATGGTGTAGAGACTTGTGCCATTTTTGTATATCATTAGGGATTTTATATTTCGGTATCAGGAAGGTGAACGAAATGGCCTTAGACTCAAATAAGGTATTTTCAGAGTGGGTGTTTCGGTTTTGGTATTTATAAGGGTAATTATGATGTGGAGAGACTCTACAGATGTTTTGGTGGCAATATTCTTGGGTTTTGGTGATCTACGTGGTTTGGTCGAGTTAGAGGAATTTAGTTCTAATAGCTTACTTATGTGCAGATGGATTTCAAAGTGTTTTTGACGGTTTGAACCAGATATTCTCTACCGGTGTGGGAAACATGTTGTATATTATGATTTCCTCCTGGAAGGAAGCGAGAGAAGGGTTTCTAACTAACTGGGTATGTAATTTGCCGGTGACTCAGAGTTGATAATGAGATTCTTATGCCTTTCACATGGTAGATGTGGTGTGTTGTTCGGGATTTAGATTCACACGCATAAGGTGGCAGTTCATTCTTGAAAGAAAGACTACGAATTTTTGACAGAATGGTCAGTTTCAAATATTTACAGGAATGTTATAATTGCCCGAGGATCCCTGAGAAGGGTGTGCATTTCAGAAGGCGCGTTATGTTTTGACTTACGGATGTTCATCGATATTGCAGTACCCACCTGGGTTATAGACTGCTAATATTCAAATTATTTCTATGTGGCACGAAAGTATTCGTCATGGGAAGATCGTGAAAAGAAGATGTGTTAGTCATTCTAGTGCTGGAGTTGGGATCAGTTACGGTGATTCATGTGTTTGATGAATTTGGGGACTGGCAGTTCTCAGAAGTATATTATTTCAGGTTGCGGCCTATTTGAGGTGAGTATTTTAATTTTTACACAGTGGAGGCACTAGTTGCGTTAATTAATTGCGATAGCTACACGCTATAAGTGTGCATATATGCGGGGTTTGAGCCAATGTGCGGACATCAGGGCAAGTACTCATACTCGAAAGAATGCTTAGGCTATGATATGCCTAGAGTTGACTGTTGACCGTAAAGTTATAACCTTTCTCGTGTTCGTACGTTTGTTGAGAACTATCTGGGTTACATTTGAGGTTTAAAAGAGGTTAATTCCCCTGAATAAATGGGTAGTTACTATTTTTGCGTTAACATGCCAATTTGAAGTGTAACACCAGACTTTGCACATGCTTACGCTATGGTGCGTTATTTATACCAGTCCAGGAGCATGTGAATCTTATTTCATGTATCGCATACATGTGTCCTTATTTGATTGCTCCTCTATGATATGCTTGGACTGAAGGCATGTGACCATGCCTGGCAGATTACATTATTGATACGATAGCACGTGAGTTTTCTGTGCGAGTGATATTAATGTGAGCTCTAAAAGAGCTGGTTACTGTTATTAAACTTGTGTGTATCGGTTGTACAATATATAATGAGATTATAGCATTACAGTGGTGGTGGTTCTTGTTGAACTTACAATACGGTTCTCTACTTTGAGACATTTTCCATTTTTGGGTACAAAGTTGTGCAGTTGTGGATTGAGTTGTATTGGTGTGGCATGTCAATCGGATAGTTGTGTTTAATAATATAATGTCATTGGACCAAGAATGGATACTATCAGGTTGGATTCCGATACATTGGGAGGAACATATTGAAGGTTGGCATAGAAAGTGATTTTATCTGGGACTATGGTTATGGCTGGATACAATTTGTTCATACTTATACAGTGTGTAGATGTGAGATTTGGGTATTGAAAAGAATTCTGGATGTTAGAAATTTGGCTCCATGGTTTTTGGGGTAAGGGTAAATTAATGATTTTCAGTTATGTTGTGTGGTCAGGCCTATAGAATAGGGTGACGTGAGATTACCCGCGGGTACGTGCGTGGTAAGATGGAATAGTGATGTGGTGGCTTGGAAACAACTCTTAGCACGTTCGAGGACGAACGTATGTTTAAGTGGGGGAGATTTTAACGACCCGACCGATCGTTTTAGGCATTTACGCTCCTTTCAACTATTTGAAGTATTGAATAGCTTCCTACGAGGTATTATGACTTGTGTAAATTATCGGTTTGGTTTTAAGGAACTTCAGAGTTAGCTTGGAAGAATGAATTTCATGTTGGAAGCTTAAGTTGAAATAGTTGACCGGATGTCGACTTATGTGTAAACTACATTGGAATGGAGTTTTGATAACTCCAATAGCTCCGTATGGTGACATTGGACTTAGGAGCATGTCCGGATAAGTTTTTGGAGGTACTTAGTGGAATTTGGCTTGAAATGCCGAAAGTTAAATTTTTGGAAAGTTTGACCGGGGGGTTGACTTTTTGATATCGGGGTCGGAATTCAATTTTGTAAATTGGAATAGGTCTGTTATGTCATTTATGACTTGTGTGCAAAATTTGAGGTCAATCGGACTTGATTCGATAGGTTTCGACATCAAATGTAGAAGTTGGAAATTTCATAAGACTAAAGTTTCAAGTGAGTTCGCATAAGACCCATTTTTGAACGAGAATATATATATATATATATATATATATATATATATATATATATATATATATATATATATATATGGATTTATGTGATGATCTACATATCAAATGAAAGATCTTTGAGTCTAGTTTCTAACGCTTCAAAGCATTCATCATTCGGACATTCCACAAGAAGTTATGATCAAATATCCAAAGGCTGTCCTGTAGCTCGCTACAGAGCTCGCAAGGCCAGGTGTAAGACCAGGCTTTAGCCTGGTGAGGCCAAGTGTAATATCGGTCTTTAGCTTGGCGAGGCCAGGTGTAATACCAGGCTTTAGCCTGGCGAGGCCATCCAAAAGCCAGGCTTAACCAGGCTTTAGCCTGGCGAGGCCAGGCCTATCGCCCGCTAAGGCCAGGCTTTAGCCTGGCGAGGCCAGGTCTGTAGCCTGGTCCGGAATGTTTGAAGTATCCATTTTTCTATTATTATAACCCGACCCAACTTCGATAAATAAGCCTTGAAGCTCATTTTGGAGCAAAAATCTGATATTTTTATAGAGAAGGGAGAGTGTTCTAGAGAGAGGAAGAAGCTCAAGAACTTTGTTCATCAAGATCTTGTTCAAGCTTTGAAGTCCAACAAGGAAATATCACAAGATCTTCACCCAAGAGGTAAGGTTCTAACCCCTAGTCTTCAATTTCGAGTTTGGAAAAAAGATGGGTGATTAAGAGTATGATTCTTGGGTGTAATAGTATCATTTATACATATCAATAAGGATTATGGAAAGATTGTTGAGTTCAAATGGGTATAGATTGGGTTGAAAATGGTAGAAATCTTTAAAGACTTTAATTGAAGGTTTGAGGGTCGAGTTGATGTCGGAATTTAGTAAAATTTTTATGGTTGGACTCGTGGTTGGATGGGCGTTCATATTTTGTAACTTTTGTCGGGTTCCGAGATGTGGGACACACGGGCGATTTTTGAGTTAATTTCGGATTTTATTGGAAAAAATTAGTATTTCCTTATGGAATTAATTACAATAATTGGTATTGATTTAATTGAATTATTTATGACTAGATTCGAGGCGTTGGAGACCAATTCACGAGGAAAGGAAATTTCGGAATAAGAATTTTATGGGTTGAGGTAAGTAACAGTTTTAAAACTGGTCCTGAGGGTATGAAACCCCGGATTTTGGTATCATGTGATTATTTTTGGAGGTGACGCACATGCTAAGTGACGGGCGCGTGGGCGTGCACCGAGGGGATTGTTACTTGGTCCGTCCCGTAGCAACTATAAAGTTGAATATTTTATGGAAATTATATGATACTTATATATTTTAGAAAGAATTTCTGTAAATTGGGCTGAATGCCACGTTTGGGCCTTGCGCCAGTGTTGTTTGGACCCTTAGGGGATTTTTTCTTACTATCCTCTCATTGTTTTCGATTGAAAATCTATACTCGGTCATGTTTATACTTGTTTACCGCATAACTCAGTTTTTGTGACTCTAATTTTGATGCATATAAATGTTTTGGGCCGAATGCCCTGTTTTACTGAAATGCCCGAGTGGCTTGAGAGGTTTATGACTGAGTGAGGCCGAGGGCCTGATTGTGAGGATATTTTTGGGATCGAGCTGCACGCCGCAGCCGGCCATGTTGGCTTTATATATATATTATATTATTACACGTGAGTTTGCCATGCAGATCTATATATTATACTATTGCACGTGAGTTGGCCGTGCGGATCTAGATATTATTATAGCACGTTAGTTGGCCGTGCGGATCTAGATATTATTATTGCACGTGAGTTGGCCGTGCGGCATGTGAGTTGGCCGTCCGAATCCTTATATTATTATTGCACATGAGTTGGTCGTGCCACACGTGAGTTGGCCGTGCGGATCCAGATATTATTATTGCACGTGAGTTGGCCGCGCGGATCCTTATATTATTATTACACGTGAGTTGGCCGTGCAGCACGTGAGTTGGCCGTGCGGATCCAGATATTTATATTATGGCATGTGAGTTATCCGTGCAGCACGTGAGTTGTCCGTGCTTATAGCGCTTGGGCTGTAGGAGCCCCTCATGAGTCTGTACAACCCCAGTGAGCGCGGGTACCCATTGAGTGAGGGCTGGGAGCCCAGGGAGTGATGAGGACTGGGAGCCCAGTGAGTGATTGTTGTTCTGAGAGGTTGTACTTAAATTCCATTTTTTGTTGCATTTAGTTGCTATCTGTCATTGTTGTGAAATCTCTGAAAGATTGTTGATATACAGATTACATGAACAAGAACTGTATAAAAATTGATTTGACATTAAACTGCCAGATTTGATAGCATGTCTATTCTTTGCTGGGATTACTGGAAATGAACCATAACTGTGTAGCTCGTTACTATCCTCAGTTCCTTATTTATTATTGTTACTTGCTAAGTTGGTTGTACTCATACTACGCCTTGCACTTCGTGTGCAGATCCAGGTGTTCCCGGATATAGCAGGTGTTGATTCTTCCGTACAACTGATTTTTCGGAGATTCAGAGGTAGCTGTCGTGTTTTGCAGACCTTGTCTCTCCTTCCCTATCTCTGTATTACTGTAATTTTTGGTCTTAGACTATTGTAGACCGTACTTTCCCAGATTTGTATTCATATTAGATGCTCATGTACTCAGTGACACCAGGTTTTGGGGAGTGTTCGTATTTGTATTTGGGAGATTTTGTATTTTATTTAAATATTATATTCTTAAACTTAAAAGAAATTATGGTTTAGTGACATTAACGGCTTGCCTACTATCGAGATAGGCGCCATCACGAAGGGTGATATTTTGGGTCGTGACAAAAAAAGAAAAAGAATCTTTAAATAGCAAAAAAGGGTCCCCACTGGGTCCCTTGTACAATGTTTCTACTGTATAAAACAGTGTTTCTACTGTTGATGAATAGTGTTTCTACTGTTGATGAACAGTGCTTCTACTGTTGAAACAGTCTATCTACTGTTGAGTGGGGTTCGGCGGCTTCACTGTGCTGTGGGGTCCGGCGGCTTCACTGTGCTGGTCGTTTTTCTAATTCTTTCATTTTGCGGAGGAATTCTTCCGCATCTTGTAAGGCTTCATCAGATAATATCTTCTCTGATTCAATAGGTTAAGAGTCATCTGCGATATCATCATTGCTGGTCTCACTTTGCATTGAAGTGTCTGATTTCTCATATTGATTAATAGACCGAAGCAAATTTCTTTTTACTTCTTCCAAATAGTCAGTAATCATTTCTTCTTTATCCCCTTCTTGAAAGGAGATCTTTCTGGAAATGTGCCGCACTGAGCTATCGTCAATTTTCTCTTTCTGAGGATTGCTGGAATATTCTCGGATTTTTATTTTATTGGAATCCAAGAGTTCTTATCCGTATAACGTCTTTGTTTTGGGATCCTTTTTCATCAGTTTATCCCAGAAATTATTATAAAAGGTTCTGTATAAATAAGGAATTTGTTCGTCAGTGAATCCTACTTCCGGAGTCCATTTATGAATCCAAGGAATAGAGAATTCTAGGAAGAAATATATCTGATCAATCTTTTCTAAGGAACAGATATGATATGTGTGGTATAACTCATTTAGAACTGGTGAAACTTTCGTCCATTCTTTGTATAACATAAGAAATGGCTCGGGTACTATCTTTACTGTCGGACTGTGGTATGACCACCAGTTTAAAAACTAATTAGGAATAGATTCTGTAAATATCTTTGCACACACTTTTACGAACCAAGTGTGCTTATGTTTATCATTATTGTAATATAGCACTTTATCAAAGGCTTGGATATAATCCTAATAGGTAAAATTCATACGTAACTTGTTAAGGCTTATCTGCCTTTTTTTCATTGTGGATATTCCCCAGTCTTCAACGGATATAATCTGTTTGATGATGATTTTCGAGAAGTTATAAACATTCTCGTCTGTGCTATAACCAGAAAAGTGCTGAAATTCTGCACTGCCTGTACTTGTGAGAATAGTTTCATAATAAGAACGGGTTTTATATGACTCACCCGGATAATATAATCCATTTATCAAGTATCTCTGGAATATCTTCCAGGGTTCATCTTTTCTTTGTATCTCAGAATTCTCCAAAAGAAATATCATTTCTTTTTTAGGCAATTTTTCATAGGACTTGATATCATCATTGTCCTCTTTTGTAATTGAAGCAAAAGTATCACTTTGCTTTTGAGCAGTCAAATATGCCTGTAAATGTGCGTATAACAGACTGTCTTCTGGAATATTTTCCAGGTGAATGGATGGTCCTATCATTGAGGATTCGCCTCTGAGAGATATCTTCTCATTAGTCAAGTTTCTTCTTCCAATTTGTATAACTGGGGAGTTTGATGTAGATCCGTATGACGATCCTGAAGGCGATGTCCTTCCTTGGGAATGTGGGGATGATCTTCCCCTTCCTCTACCTCTACCTCTGCCCCATAGGGGTTCCATCCTGCAAATATTCACGAGATAAGAAATCTGGCAAAGAATTATCAATTCCCTTTTTGTATTGAATTTCGAAATCAAATGGGGCTAATTGAGCCTGCCATCTTGCAAATATCATTTTTGAGGCATCATGTTTAAAATCTTTGTTAAACATATATTTAACAGATTGTGCGTCAGATTTTATCAAAAACTTTTGATTGTATAAATCATCTTGGAATTTTAAAACACATTTAACTATGATTAACATTTCATGAGCCACAGTAGCGTATTTTTTCTAGGCTTCAGACCATTTTCCGGAGTAACATCTAATCAAGTATTCATGATTATTATTTGGATTTATCTGTTTCAAAATCTCTCCATAACCAATGTTAGACGCATATGTCTCGACAATCTTTTGCCATGTAGGATTAGCAAGGGTTAAACAAGGTAAAGATTTAACACGTTGCTTAATATTTTTAACTAAAATAGTATGACTATCAGTCCAAGAGTTTTTATAATCCTTTTTTAGCCTATCATATAAGGGAGCTAAATCACGAGACAAATCTTTATAAAAAGGTGATATATAATTTAAACTTCCCAAAAATCTTTGTAACTGAGTTCTATCAGTAATAATATCGGAAACTTTTGAAGCAAAATCAATAGATCTTTGAATCGGAGTTATTTTTCCTTGACAGATATAATGTCCTAAAAATTGAATATTAGTTTGGAATAAACTCATTTTTTGTTTTGAAATAACCAAACCATTTTGTATAACAATTCTTTTAAAAATATTTAAATGCTTAATATGCATTTCAAATATTTTGGAGAATATCAAAATGTCATCAATATAAACAATGATAAAATCCAGATCTGGATTAAATATATCATTCATGATTTTTTGAAATTCAGAAGGGGCATTCTTTAAACCAAAAGGCATAACATTCCATTGATATTGCCCAAATGGAACATTAAAAGCAGTTCTATAAGTATGCTCTTTAAATATTTGAATTTGCCAATAACCAAATTTTAAATCAAACTTAGAAAATATATTGGCATCATATAATCTTGACAATAAATCCTTTTTATTGGGAATTGGATATCTTATCCATTTTAAAAACTTATTTAACGGTTTATAATTAATAACCAATCTAGGAATACCATGTTCTTTTTCAGCAGCATTATTAACATAAAACGTTGTGCAAGACCAAGGGAATTTTGAGGGTTTTATCAAACCCTTTTGTAATAAGTTATCAATCTCTTTTTTGCAGAATTCTACTAATTCGACGTTCATCTGACAAGGTCGAGATTTGGTAGGAATATCATCTTCAGAGAAATTATCTTCATTTGGAAGAGAGACAATATGCTTTTTTCTATTCCAAAAAGCACTTTGATGCTCAGCACAAATATCAATAGCAATATTTTCGGAAATTAATTTAATCTTTTCCTGCACTTTTGTAGAATTCAAAGTATCAAATATATTCATACTGAATAATTATAATTGTAATGAATCAATGTCTTTGCTTCATAGCAATTAAAGCATTTATATCTCTAGTTACTGGATCTGTAACAAAAGTGTAACTAATCTTTTTATCCTTATAAGTAGCTGTAAAACCTTTTGAGTTTATGCTAGTAAAAGGATAAATAGCATTAATAAAAGGTGTTCCAAGTATAATTGGAGGGTATAACTGATTTTTAACCAAGAAAAAGAAGTGAGGAATGCAGACTTTATTCTGACAAATACCAGTATTAGGTAATTTATACTCTATGTCTAAAGCATGTCCTGAAGCAGACTTTACCATATGAGTAATTTTTTGAAAATATTTAGTAGGTACTAAACCTTCTTGAATGCAGCTAACATCAGCTCCACTATCAATCATATCAATATTTGTGATAGAAAAACTATTATCAATTAGAATAGTACATTTAATATACCATCTATGAGAAATAACAATTTGCATCATTCCCAAAAATATATCATGTTGAGAATCAATTTTAATAGGTTTTTCTTCAATATCATTTTCAGAAATACCTTTGTTTTTATCTTCAGATTTCTCAGCTGGAGAATTAATTTTCTCAATCTGAGTAATCCTATGATCACAAATTATTTGATTTTGTTTAAGAGATTTGATCTCTCTTTTCAGGTTTTCAACTTCAACCCTTAAATCATCGAAAGAAGAATTTCTTGCTGGAATTGTACTTTTATTTAAAAGACGGTTATTAACCTCTAACAAAGAATAGGGAGAAGAATATTCAAATTCCTTTTTTGAGTTTTCAAAAGATTTTGAAGAACTTGAACTAGTACTTGCAGCCAAATTTATAATTTTTTCACGAAGTTTATCATCAGTAACTTCCTTTAAAAGTTCTATTACATTATCACATGTAATAGTTTTCATGTTCAAATCTTGGAACTGAGATTGTAATTTATAAAATTTATCATCATCACAGGTACATGTATTACCTCTGCAAGCTGTACAAGTATTATCAATATTTTTATCACTATCATATAAATCAAGTAAATCTACTTCAATTTCAGATTCTGACTCAGAATAATAATAATCAGATTCTGATCCAGAGGTGTATAACAAACCATAAACCTTATCACGTAACTCTTCGTCTAGTTCTAAGGTTTTCAGCTTTTGAAGCTTACAATTTGGAGCTATATGGCCAAATTTTCCACATTTATAACACCTAATATCAGCAAGATCACGCTTGGACCTATTTTTCGTAAATCTAGTAGACTTGCGATGGGCTTTCTTAGCATCACGCTCTTCTTTGGACCTATATCTTGATCTCTTTTTCTTATAAGGACTGTCTGAGTTAGTGTATCTATGATACTTGTGTTTTTTCTTCTTATGAATAGAAGTCTCGGGTAAACCGAACTAGGTGCAAAAGTCTCCTAACTGGTTTTTCTCCTTAAGCTTATCCATCTTAAGCTGTCTGGACAATTTTAACTCATTGCACAAGTTTAATCCTTCTTGTGTGCATATTCCTATCAATTTTTCATAGGTATAATCTTTGTACGGAATTTCACCATAGCTAACCCTTAGAGTTTTTCTAACTCTTTTAGCAAATAAGGAGGGAAGACCATCTATAAACTTAGCTTTCCAATGTTCATACTTATTTTCGGGTAATTCCATTACTCTACTCATAAAAGTATCTTTATACCATCTAAACTCGTTTAAGGTCCTACATCTAAGGCCATTTAGCAGAGTACGGACAGTCTCGTTCTGATTGATAAATCTACCATTGAAATGTTCTAATATGGTAAGAACAAGGGTGTAAACAGCATCTTCTCTAGTTTTTACTAGAGCCATGCCTAAGTTATCAACTCCTTCGTCAGTGGCTATTGCATTAATAACTATTGCCCTTTCATCAGCAGTTAAATAATTATCCCACCAGCCACGAAGTTGGCCAGTAAAACCTGCAACAATTATTTTGCGAATAGTTCTATTTGTATTTTTCACACTTTTACAGATAGTTGCATACATAAGCATTCTATGCACAAGAATAGTTAATTGTCTATCAGTCAAACCATCAAGATACCATTCATAAATTTCGGAACCACTATAAGACGTATTAGTCTGATTCCAATCACGTTTCTCTATTAAAACATCTTAAGGAGTAGGACGATTGTAATAATAAGTTTGAATTCTGGGTTTATCAGCATACTTACTATTCTTTTTGGGATAACCTCTGAGTTTATTAAACTCTGACCAAACTATATTTTTATAATCAAAAGTGGTATCTAATTTATCAGCAAAATCTTTTGATAAATCAATAGGTTTGATACTTAAACCAGATAACTTTCTATTAAGAAGTTCTTCTAAATCATTTAAAGATTTAAATTTAAAATCTTGAATCTCAGTGGGTCTTTGAACATGAGTAAGAACAATTTGAGGTTCTGATTTGCTTCCAGACGTAGAGGCAATATCAGTTGTCTTCTTGCTAGTACTCATATCTTTTATGAAAACAGTTAATTCATCAAGTTTTTTATCAAGAAAACTGATTTGTTCACCCAAAACTTTAACATATAAACTCAAATAATTATTTTGAGAAATCAAATTATTAATTTCTGCGATGCTGACTGCAGCAACATCTTCATCAGTAAATTTTTGAAATGCAGTAAATGTAATACCTGTATTATTTGGTAAAACAAAAGGTGCTTGAGGAGGGTATATTGCTTTAGTAATATTGCCCTTCCCATCTTTATAAGATCTTTCTAAAATCTTTATATAAAGCGGTAAATAAGTGGTTATAAACCAAGGAACAAAATACATAATTTGATTATGTAGAGCACAAGTTTCATAAAACTCTTGAGAAATATTATTTAAATCCTCTTTACTATAAGTATCAAAAAACCAAGTTTTAAACCGGTTCCATTTAACAAAAATTCTTTTTGAATATATTTTCTAGCTTGTGACCCTAGACTAAAATCTATTTGGTGTGGGATCATTAAGTATCATTGGGGTTGAAATCCATTTCGGATGCAGAAGAAATATCCTTATCAGAAATATTATCACTATCCTGAACAATATTTGTTTGGGGGTTAATCTTAACCCTTTCAACTGACTTATCACCCATTTTGGTAGAAATTGTATGCAAAGATGCAGCACGATTTCTAGCTGGTCCATAGACTGATTCAACAGGTGAAATATGTTGAATATCAGGCAGCAGTCTACGATTAGTAAATGAATGCCTATTAAAACTAGGACTAATAGCAGGCAAAAGTCTATTATTAGAAAATGACTACCTATTATAAGTGGAACTATTTTCATCAAATTGAATGCAAATCCTACCATCCAGATTTTGAGTAATATGAGAATATTCCGTATTACTGACAGCATTAGTAATCTGACTAGGGGATATAACCGAATCCAAAGTCCAAGTAGTCGGAAAATTAATTTCTTCCCACTTAATATGTCTGCTTGTGGTGACCATAGACTTTGCAAAATTAATTTCCACTAATATAGTCTGATCGGATGTATCATACAATTTACATCTACGGTTTAACGTAGATAGTAATTTAAAATAAATTTTATATGATAAACATATAAGTTCAGATCCAGGCACATAATTATAACCATGCGTTCTCACATTTAATGTCAAGGCATCAAGTATATTAACATCAGATATAGATAATTGAAGATTGGGTTGAGTATTAAAATATACTGGACCGTAGGCCACAGTAGATTCAATAGAACCTATCAGAGACTGTCTAAAATTCAGATTTCTAGCATCTCTGAGAGCAGCTAAAAATGTCTCTGGTAACCTTTTAAGGGTTAATGACTTAAAAGCAATTTGAACCATACCAACATGCAGATAATTATACTGATTTTTATATAAATCTACATCTTGTTTGTTTAACAAACGAATAGTCTGTTCAGACGAGTTTAAAGCTAAAGATTGCTCAGTAGTTTTAACTATTTTTTTTGAAGAAAGTTTATCAAACCATCCATAATCATAAATTGTTCTAATAGGGACTTTAGGAATTGTCCATTTGTTTAACAAATCAAGATTTTGAGGTATATCTACCTCTTCAAGTCTAGTATTTTTCATACTAGTTTCTCCTAAATTCATAATGAGAATAACATATCTATGCCGAATACTTCAGATCTATCTCATATATACCATGAAAGTTCTTAGGCTCTGATACCATTTAACAGGATCGAGTGTAGGCGGGCGGTAGTCCGCACGGCCATCCCAATCTAGCTATTTGGAATTAACTAATTTAGTCAGTCCGAGAGATCACCGGATTAACTGGAACTGGAATTGTTTCGCACATCAGCTGGAATTATTATTATTATTATTATTATTATTATTATTATTATTATTATTATTATTATTATTATTATTATTATTATTATAATACTACGTATAGGTTATTGTAAGTGACCCGCCTTAGCCTCATCACTACTCTGTCGACGTTAGGCTCGGCACTTACAGAGTACATGTGGTCGGTTGTACTCATACTACACTCTGCACTTGTTATGCAGATTTTGGAGTTGGTCCTAGCGACGGTCAGTAGATTGCTCGTATCCGATGCTTGACGGAGACTTGAGGTACAACTGCACAACGTTCGCAGCCCTGAAGTCCCCTTCTACATTACTCTAGCTGTTTATTTTGTTTAAGACATATATGCTTTTATTCAGACTATAATTTGTAGTACTCTAGTCGCTCGTGTATTCATGACACTAGATCTGGGATGTGTATTTGGATTATTGCCGTTTATCAGATTTACCTACTTTATTTCAGTTTATTTAGCTTATTGATTTTCATTTGACTTGAATTATTAAAAAATGATTAATAACTACATCTGACGTTGGCTTGCCTAGCACGTGAAATATTAGAAATTTCGTGTTGTGACAAAGGGAGATGGTTCCCTAGGGGTGGCTAGTTCGAGTAAGAAAGACAGATAGAGATAAGGTCCTTTTTCTAAGAGATCCGCTCTTGACTTTAATCATACCCACTAATAAGCGCAGTGAATGCTTCTTCATACTGGGCACAGAGAGGCAAGTGATGGGCACTCATCATAAGATAGGAAGAGTAAAACAATGACTCTGATATTTATAGTCGATTATACACATTCGCATGTCAATTCTATCACTTAACTATAATAGACTAATGTGATTTGGTAAAATAATTATTTATGAGTAAATTTTTTCCGTAAGCTAATATGTATGCATACAGGATGTAATAAATGTCAATTGAATATGGCGATATTGATTTCAGCTTCAAAAGCGATAATTAACAACATAAAGAACGTTATACATCAAATTTATACTTGTGAAGATAACGTTTGATGTCTTTTTCTTCTAATTTTTTCTATTTGACTCATTAGTAAATAATATTTCCAGATAAGTAATAACAGAACTCAGCAAAACATAGCAAAGTAGTTTTATTGCATATCATAACGTACTAAAGATTTTCATGTGGTCTGCCAGTCTGGAATTGACTGGTAATATCTTTTTAAATATTCCGTGATATAAGTTTATCTTCAACATATTTTAAAGTGTTCATCACTTTTCGAAATATTTATCATAGTTCGACTTCGAGTGAGTTGAATTGTCAATATTTTACGTATTGCAGCTGATAATATTGTTATCTATATAAAAGTTCAATAAACAAGATAAATTTGGTTTATCATGATCCATAATAATTAGTAACCGTTGATAAATTCTCTTTGGGTTATTCGTTATTTCATATAAACGTTACATGCTGTTTCATATTCAAAAGTTAATTTCAAGTATAATCATTGAATTTTTATCCTATAACAATAAAGTTGCAAAAGTAATTTTGTCACAGTAAAATAATTGAATTTTACCTATTAAAGTCACTAGAACTTTTTGCATATTAAAGTTATTA
Source organism: Nicotiana tomentosiformis (assembly GCF_000390325.3). Taxonomy (NCBI): domain Eukaryota; kingdom Viridiplantae; phylum Streptophyta; class Magnoliopsida; order Solanales; family Solanaceae; genus Nicotiana; species Nicotiana tomentosiformis. Next base: position 34,503,642 of record NC_090814.1, read on the forward strand.
AACTATATGTGAATCGTTCAGAAAAATAAAAATAACCTATAAAGGACAAATTTTAGTATCTGGTAATTATTTTCTTCTCTTTTTTTTTTTTTTTTTTTTTTTTTTGTTTTGCTTCAGTTAAGCGTATTCTAATTTTCTTTTGATTTTATGAAATATGGGTAGTCAAATTTTACATAGTGATTTTATTTTTCTGTCATTGGTATATTTTCCAAGCCAAAAATTGATCTTTAAAAAAAAAAATCACATAGTTCAGTAGATTTAATATGACAAAAGTAGCTCTATGGCTTTAGTAATATTGTGGGTAAAATTCGATTACTTTAGTTTGACAAAAATTACTGTCACATATAAAATCAATGATCAATGATCATATATAAAATTAATTCTCATATTCAGCTTGGCATGTTTGTCTGGCCAAGTAACATGATCATCATGAAATTGTGTGTAATTGAAAGGGCATAATTACATGATCATCATAAAATTGTGTGTAATTGAAAAGGTATAATTACACTCTCCAATTCTCAAGGGGAAGTGAGAATTGATGATAATTACACTATGTAATTATAAGCTAAAACAACTTTTATATTTTTTATTTTTTATTTTTTTCAAATATATTAAGCACTATTATTTTTAAACTATTTCTCTTACAGTTCTCTTATCCTGTTTTTTCAACATTCCAATGTGTTGCTTGTGGTGTGATTTCATATAATTTTGAACCTCTCATATTTACTTCTTTCTTTTTTGTGGTTCTTTATTTTTCTTAGTTGATAAACACAACTTCTTATTTTACTAGCTTTATTTTCTATTAATTAGTATAAATAATTAATAAAAGAGTGCATTCAACACTCATATCTATCTTTTGTTTTCTTAAAAACACAATAAATCATAAATTCCATATTATATTCACATGAGTTGGTAAATGTCACGACTCAAATTCCACCATAGGGGTCGTGATGACACCTAGTCTCTAAGATTAGGTAAGTCTATCACATAATGATAGCAATCAACATATAACAACTTTAAATTTAACAAAAACTGTGCAATACAATAATGTGGACAAACATGGATACAATAGTCAACTTTCCAAAACCCAGTAATACTGAGACATAAGATCTACATAAAACACATATCATGTCTTGATGAGTACAATACTGTTTGGAATACATAAACAGTAGAAAAAAATTAAAGAGGGTGACTCTAAGGCATGCGAACGGAACAACAGGAATACCTTAAAGTCTTCATCAAGCTCAAGACGTCTCTCTATCGATCTGCTTGATCAGAAGTACCTGGATCTGCACAAAGAATCTGCAGAAGTATAGTATGAGTATGTTGCGTCCAAACGCATACGCAAGTATACACAGTCGTCAAGTAATAAAGTGATAAGATAGAGTGTCAAACCCACGAGACCTTGTTATCAACTATTAACCAAGTTAGACTATCTTAATTATCTAAACAAGGATTAAACCCAAAAGTATTTGACTCTAATCTAATTTAAATAAAAGAAAACAAATAATGAACTCTAAACAAAAGAAGATCAGATTTTTATGTTATCAATGTAATGAAAACGATCTAGGGTTATGGGCAATCTAACATTCCATTGTATTCTTCAATTGAATTGACTAACTAATTTATCTAGTTTATTGGTTGACATGATTAATATTGCTCATAAGAATCCGTCGAGTTCTTACTCACCTATTCAAGCTAACCTAACACCTATATGTCTATGAAACTAGAACTAACAATAACACATTTATAACTCATGTACATCAATCAAGGCAATTAGGTATATGTCTATCCTAACCGCAAATCTATTCCCCGAGGCCTAGGTTCAAGAACTTGCTCTACTCAGTCCTACATGAAATCTAGAATTCTCACTCTAGATTCTTAGATAGTATTCAATTGGTGATCAACCAATCATATAATTAAGCGCAAGATTGAACAAATAAACCAATATGATAAATCAAAATCAATATTTGAATAACAATAGTCATGAAAGAACCACAACTCGAGAACGTAAAGTTTAGCTCCACATAGACATGGTAGCCAAAAAATAAATCATAAAAAAAATATAAAAATTACTAAGTTTGGCGGAAGAAAGATGGAATCTGATGAATTCCGGCCTCCACGGCGGCTCCGTGCTCTCCCTTGGTCAAAAGTTCCTCTAAATATTGTCCACTCCCTTCAAAAATAGGTTTATAACCCCTTTCATAAATGTTGGAGGCGTGTAGGGTTGAAATCACCAAGTCCTAGCCGAATTAGGATGAAATCTGTCGTTGGGCATTACACTTTGCGCCTGGCGCGAAGCTAGATGGTGAACTTTTTGGCTTGCTGCCAACGACATTTTGGTTGGCGCCTGGCGCAAACTTGCACACCAAAGTCATACTTTCTCCAAATTCTTCCGTTATTCAGCTCGACTCACAAATATTTACACTAAATTTAACATGATCGAGGCATAATGCAAGGCAAATTACATACAAAAATATGGATTTTTAGCCAAACATCACCACCCCACACTTAAACGTTGCTCATCCTCGAGTCAAAAAGTAATTCACACAATTCTTGAGAACTTTATATTTACACATTTGAAGCACACTACATCTCACGACCCAAAATCCATCCAGCCGTAATGGCACATAACCCAACCCACTAGGTAAGACAATTAACATTCAACACAACTCAACTGAGAATAATAAGAATAAATGAGTAAAATAACTGAACTTCTATAAAACTTTCAAGGATTGGTAGTACAAGTCACGAGCTACTAAGACTTTAGATTTACAAAGTTGTTATGAAATATAATTACAACATTTGTTTGAATATACAAAAAAGAAAACTCAAATCTAAAACTACCAAGAACAAGTGATAGCCATGTACGGACAATGGGTACATCTTCACTGCCAGCTCCCGCTATGTGCAGCAATATCAGCTCCAAGATCTACACGCAAGGTGCAAAAGTGTAGTATGAGTACAACCGACCCCATGTAATCAATAAGTAACAAACCTAACCTCAGGTTGAAAGCAGTGACGATGTCACGACCCAGAATTCCCACCGTCGGGACCGTGATGGCGCCTAACATTTCACTTGCTAGGCAAGCCAACTTTAGAACAATTTAAATTTAATTAATGAAGAAGAACTGATTTAACTGCAATAATTCAAATATAAATGCGGAAGCTAAAACCGTAAAAACATCTGCTACAAATCCCTGAACCCGGTGTCACAAGTGCACGAGCTTCTAGACTAATACATACAAGGGTCTGAAATAAATACAAAGCTGTCTGAATGAAAATACACACCTAAATAAAAATAAAGACGGGGACTTCAGGAGCTGCGGGCGCTAAGCAGCTGTACCTCAAGTCTCTGCAGGCTGTCCAATCCGAGCTCTATAGTAGCCGCCACTGGGACAAACTCCAAAATCTGCACAGTGTGCAGAGTCTAGTATCAGTACAACCGACCCCACGTAGTGGTAAGTGCCGAGCCTAACCTCGACGAAGTAGTGACGAGGCTAAGGCTGGTCACCTACACTACAACCTGAATGCAGTATATAATAATGACAGAAAATAGGAATACTGAACAAAATTAAACAACCAACTGAAAATAATAACCACAGCCTCAAGAATAAACCAGTGTCGTCCAGAATTACCAATCTTTATTAATTCAAATGCAAATACCGAAAAAAACCAACACATCTCAAGAAATGGAAACAAATAGGATGTTGCGGCGCGCAACCCGATCCCACCATATGTCATTATCAGTATCATAATTCACCCTTATTTCACCATGTCAATCCACCCTTATTCTACATGTTGTAGCGTGCAACCCGATCCTATCGTATAGTACAAATTCACCCTTATTCCACCACATCAATCCACCCTTATTACACCTGTTGCGGCGTGCAGCCCGATCCCACCATATCAGTACCATGTACTCAATGCATAGTCAAATCAACAGTTCAGACCACAATAACCTTTATGATAAACAAATACAAACTGAACCAAATGGAAACCTCATACAATATAAAAAATCTACACGAGTAATACTACACAGTGAGACCAATCCAGTAATTGACAATTAGAAGGTGCAAGTAAGTCAATTTAAGCAAATAGAAGGGAATCATGAAACTATGGAAGAACTAACGTCGTGAACATGAAAAGATATTGAATAACAAGTAGCAATTAAGCATGGAAAGCATTTACAGCATATAATAGTTAAGACAGGAAAGGAAATAATTAACGAAAAGCGGTAAATCGGGGAAAACAGATAATTCGGCGGTGTATAAGCACTCATCACCTCGCATGTACGCCGCTCACATGGGAATCACATAGCACATAGTCCGAGAATTCCTAATTCCCTCAAGTCAAGGTTAGACACAACACTTACCTCGCTCCAAACCACTCGCCCCCCCAATTTCCACTATGAAAACTCTAGATTTTAGGTTGAAATCTTAGGGAAAATAGTGAAAGATTGAAAGGAACTAGTTTAGAATCACTTACCAATGTTTTGGGGAAGAAACGTTCTTTGGAAAATCGCCTCTAGGGTTCTTGAGTTTGAAAATTTGAAGAATGAATCAAAAATCCCGTCTAAGTCAAGTTTTGATCAGTTGCAGGTGTCGTATTTGCGACCTGGGGTTTGCAAATGCGAGCCCCGCAAATGCGAAGAACCTATCGCAAATGCAAAGGTCTCCTCATTCCTGATTTCTTCGCAAATGCGAACTGGACTGATCGCAAATGCGACCCCATGATCGCAAATGCGAAGAATTTCCCCTCCCAGTCCCCATCGCAAATGCGAACTTTGTATCGCAAATGCGAACATAAGGTGGCCCAACTACTCTTCGCATTTGCGATGAGTAGCTCGCATATGCGAACCCCTCAAATATCGCAAATGCGATGTCTGGTATCGCAAATGCGATACCAGAGGCCTGCACCAGAACTGGAAATACCAACAATGTTCTAAGTACTGTTTTTACACCGTTGCCTATCCGAAACTCACCCGAGCCCTCGGTGCTCTAAACCAAAAGTGCACACAAATCTAAGAATATCATACGAATTGAACACCAAATCAAATGAAATTTTCAAGAAACTTTGAAACTTCTATTTTCACAACCGGACGTCCGAATCACATCAAACCAACTCCGTTTCTCACCAAATTTGACAGACAAGTCATAAATATGGTATTGGACCTATACCGGGTTGCGGAACTAAAATACGGACCTGATATCCAAAAAGTCAACTAGGGGTCAAACATTTTAAATTCATTAAGCCTTTACCTTTCAAATTTCAACAAAGTCCGATATCTCAGGCTAGGGACTTCCGAATTCGATTCTGGGCATACGCCTAAGTCCCAAATCATGATACGGACCCACAGGGACCATCAAAACACGAATCCGGGTCCGTTTGCTCAAAACATTGACCAAAGTCAACTCAAATGGTTTTCAAAGCAAAATTTCATATTTTTCACAATTTTTACCAGAAAAGCTTTTTGGAAACATGCCCGGACTGCACACGCAAATTGAGGAGGGTAAAAATGAGATTTTTAAGGCTTCAAAGCACAGAATTGGGTTCTAAAACATGAGATGACCTAGCGGGTCATCACATTCTCCACCTCTAAAACAACCGTTCGTCCTCGAACGGACATAGAAAAGTACCTAAACTGGTGAAAAGGTGGGGATATCTAATCCGCATGTCTGACTCAGACTCCCAAGTAGCTACCTCGACGGGCTGACCTCTCCACTACAGTCGAACTGAAGGATAACTCTTAGACCTCAGCTGCAGAACCTGCCGGGTTAGAATAGCCACCGGCTCCTCCTCATAAGTCAAATCCATGTCCAACTACACAAAGCTTAAATCCAATACGTGGGACGGATCACCGTGATACTTCCGAAGCATGGACACATGGAACACCGGATGAACTGCTGATAACCCCTGTGGCAACGCAAGCCTGTAAGCCACCTCTCCCACTCTCTCCAGAATCTCAAAAGGTCCGATATATCTAGGGCTCAACTTGCCCTTATTTCCGAACCTCATTACACCCTTCATGGGTGATACCCGGAGCAACACTCTCTCCCCGACCATAAATGCAACATCACGATCTTTGCAGTCGAAATAAATCTTCTACCTGGACTGAGCTGTGCGAAGTCGATCCTGAATAATCTTGACCTTATCCAAGGCATCCTGTACTAGGTCTGTACCCAACAACCAAGCCTCCCCCGGCTCGAACCACCCAACTGGCGACTGACACTGCCTACTGTATAATGCCTCATAGGGAGCCATCTGAATGCTCGACTGGTAGCTGTTGTTGTAGGCGAACTTTGCAAGGGGTAAGAACTGATCCCACAATCCTCTGAAGTCTATAACACATGCGCGGAGTATATCCTCCAATATCTGAATAGCGCGCTCGGATTGTCCGTCCATCTGAGGATGCAACGCTGTGCTCAACTCAACCTGCGTGCCCAACTCACGCTGTACTGCCCTCCAAAAGTGCGAGGTGAACTGCGTACCTCGGTCAGAAATGATAGACACGGGTACACCGTGAAGACGGACGTTCTCGCAGATATAAATCTCTGCCAACCGCTCCGAAGAATAGGTAACTGCCAAAGGAATGAAATGCGCTGACTTAGTCAGCCTGTCCACAATGACCCAAATGGCATCGAACTTCCTCTGAGTCAGTGGGAGTCCAACAATGAAATCCATAGTGATACGCTCCCACTTCCACTCAGGAATCTCTATCTTCAGAAGCAATCCACCAAGTCTCTGATGCTCATACTTTACTTGCTGACAATTCAGACACCGAGCTACATAAGCAACTATATCCTTCTTCATCCTCCTCCACCAATAATGCTACCGCAAGTCCTGATACATCTTGGCGGCGCTCGGATGAATAGAATACCGGGAACTGTGGGCCTCCTCAAGAATCAACTCATGAAGTCCATCCACATTAGGCACACAAACATGACCCTGCATCCTCAAAACTTCGTCATCTCAAGCAGTAACCTTCTTGGCACTACCGAGCTACACTCTGTCCTTAAGGACCAATAAATGAGGGTTGTCATACTGCCGATCTCTGATGCGCTCAAACAAAGAAGACCAAGTGACTGTACAAGCTAGAACACGGCTGGGCTCTGAAATATCCAACCTCACAAACTGGTTGGCTAAAGTCTGAACATCTGATGCAAGCGGCCTCTCACCGACTGGAATGAACGCAAGGCTACCCATACTCACTGCCTTTCTACTCAAGGCGTCGGCCACCACATTGGCCTTTCCGGGGTGGTACAAAATAGTGATATCATAGTATTTCAATAGCTCCAACCACCTCATATGCCTCAAATTGAGATCCTTTTGGTTGAACAAATACTGAAGGCTCCGATGATCCGTGAAAACCTCACACGACACACCGTAAAGATAGTTCCTCCAAATCTTCAGTGCATGAACAATGGCTGCCAACTCTAAGTCATGGACATGGTAATTCTTCTCATGAACCTTCAACTGCAGCAACGCATATGAAATCACTCTACCCTCCTACATCAATACCGCACTGAGCCCAACACAGGACGCATCACAATATACCGTATAAGATCCTGAACCTGTGGGCAACACCAACACCAGCGATGTAGTCAAAGCAGTCTTAAGCTTCTGAAAGCTCGCCTCACACTCGTCTGACCATCTGAATGGGGCACCCTTTTGGGTCAACCTGGTCCATGGGGCTGCTATAGATGAAAACCCCTCCACAAATCGACGGTAATAGCCCGCCAAACCCAAGAAACTCCTGATCTCCGTAGCTGAAGTGGGTCTAGGCCAGTTATGAACTGCTTCAATCTTCTTAGGATCCACCTGAATGCCCTCTGCTGATACAACGAGCCCCAAGAAAGCGACTAAATCCAACCAAAACTCGTACTTTGAAAATTTAGCATATAACTGGCTGACTCTTAGAGTCTAAAGTACAATCCTATGATGCTGCTCATTCTCCTCTCGCCAGCGGGAGTAGATCAAGATATCGACAATAAACACAGTCACAAAGAAGTCCAAATAAAGCTTGAACACTCGGTTCATCAAATCCATAAATGATGCGGGGGCATTTGTCAACTCAAAGGACATCACTAGAAACTCATAATGCCCGTACCGAGTCCGAAAAGCTGTCTTAGGGACATTAGATGCCCTAATCCTCAACTGATGGTATCCAGATCTTAAATCAATCTTCGAAAACACCTTTGCACCCTGAAGCTGATCAAATAATTCATCAATCCTCGGCAATGGATACTTGTTCTTGATGGTGACTTTATTCAACTGCCGATAATCTATGCACATCCTCATCGATCCATCATTCCTCTTCACAAACAACATAGGTGCACCCCAGGGCAAGACACTAGGTTTAATGAAGACCTTATCAAGCAAATCTTGCAATTGTTCCTTCAATTCTTTCAACTCTGGTGGCGCCATACAGTATGGCGGAATAGAGATGGGCTGAGTGCCCGGAGCCAAATCAATACAGAAATTAATATCTCTGTCGGGTGGCATCCCCGACAGGTCTGCAGGAAACACCTCTGGAAAATCACGAACAACTTGTACTAAATCCATGGAAGGAACCTCCGCACTAGAATCGCGAACATAAGCCAAATATGCTAGACACCCCTTATCGACCATACACCGAGCCTTCATATAAGAGATAATCCTGCTGGTAGAATGGCCAGAAGTCCCCCTCCACTATAATCGAGGCAACCCCGGCAAGGCTAAGGTCACCTTCTTAGCGTGACAGTCCAATATAGCGTGATAAGGTGATAGCCAATCCATACCCAAGATAACATCAAAATCGACCATACCGAGAAGTAGAAGATCTACACTAGTCTCAAGACTCCCTATGGTGACCACACACGAACGATAAACACGATCTACAACAATAGCATCCTCCACAGGTGTGGACACATTCACAGGAGCACTCAAAGAATCACGAGGCACAACCAAATATGAAGTAAAATAGGATGTCACATAGGAGTAAGTAGACCCTAGATCAAATAGAACTGAAGCATCTCTGCTGCAAACTGAAACAGTACCTGTAATTAGAGCGTCAGATGACTCAGCCTCAGGCCTGGCTGGAAAAGCATAACATCGGGGCTGGGGCCCACCACTCTGAACCACATCTCTGGGACGACCTCTAGCTGGCTGGCCTCCACCTCTAATGGCCTAACCTCCACTTCTAACTGTCTGGCATCTCCCTCTGGCTGCCTGACCCCTGCCTCTAGCTGGCTGAAGAGGTGGTGCGGAAACTGATGCCGGAACCATGGCATGAGAACCCTGTTGTTGTGGCGGGACACCTAATAATATTGGACCGGTCCTCCTGATATGCCTATAACCACTACACTCGAAACATCCATCCTGATACTATGGCTGCAAAAACTAAGACTGACCCGAACGGGCCGGATGACCATGGTAATAACTCTGAATAGGATGTGCACTGATAGGAGCTGGTGGTGCACTATAGGCTGGCTGTCCAGAATGAGGCACATAAGGACCACAACTCCCTGAAGCATTGTGGGATGCTTAGCACTGAATGAAACGGCTTGGGAGGATGGCCTCTACCAAAAGTACCCCTGCCTCCAGATGAGGCACCACCGAATCCCCCGAAATGATGTGGTGTCTTGTTAGACCCCTGACCTCCCTGTAACACCCCAAAAATTTTTGAAGAACTTAAGTGTAAAGCCCGATAAAATTTGCAAAGAAAATAATGTTTCATGGTGCTTTCAACGGACCTTTTGGTTTGAATAATGCACGGGAAAGTAAAGGAAAATATTTGGCGGAAAAGTAAATTTCTACGATCCATTATACGACCACAGAATCACTCTACGGACCGTATAATGGCCGTAGAGTGAGGCAGTTAATTGGGTCAGTTGGAAGTAATTATGCGGTCGACTATGCGACCGCATATCTGTTATGCGGTGTACTATGTGACCGCAGAACAGTTATGCAGACCGTAGACTCATGCAGATTTTTTTGTCATTTTGGACACCAATTATGCGACCGATATGCGGTTCGCATAACCATTATGCGGTCGCATATGCGACCGCAGAACCTGTTCTGGAGCTTCATTTTTGGGTTTTTAAAACCTGACCCTACTTCGTTAAATATATATTTTGGGCCATTTTTGAGATAAAATCTGACATTTTAGAGTGAGAGAGAGTGCCCTTGAGTGAGAAGGTGTTCTTCAATAATTGTTCTTTAATTCTTGCTCAAGTTTTGGAAGATTAAGAAGGCAAACTGACTAGGTCTTCATCCTAGAGGTAAGATTCTACACCCTAAACCCTAATTTCGAAATCATCTGAAAATGGTTAACTAGCAAGATAAGCTTTGGGCATGAGAGTTGTTTATTTTACATGCATGTGTTATCAAAGGGTGTAGGAAGATTGTTGAGCTAAAAATGGTAAAGATTGGGTTGTGGGATGATGGAATTCTCCATTAAAGGACCCTGAACCTTAATCCACGCTTAGTGTTTGATAAATTGCTCAAATGAGTTGAGACCGTGAATATCTTCCTAATTATAGTTCAATTTTTTTATGTCTCAAATAGATTGGGATTTCTTGAATTTTTGGAACGTTGTAGTAATTTAAGGAAAGCTCAATTGAGGTATGTTGGATAAACTTTCTCTCTTGAAATTGAATTCCATAATGTTTCCGTGAGTTTCAAAGTATGGGTTGCGTATTAAAATGTGGTGGCTTAAATCGTATTTCAAATGAAAGCTAGTATGCCAAATTGTGCGAGAAAATCTCAATATTCTTATGACTCTTAATTGCTCATATGTGTACCTAAAGTCTTGATTAGGAATGTCTTATTGTTGATAACCTATAAAGATGGTTGGAAGTGAAATTAGTGAATTAGGAATATAAAGTGTGGCCAACATGCCAATAGTGAAAGTTATACTTGTGACCAATGGTGCCAATGAAATGAAATAATATGAGAAAGATTATGAAATGAGCTTTGACTCAACTATTCCAAAATTGACTTCGACAATATAATCGGTTAAAAGTTTATGAACTCAAGTGATGCCCATATGTGGCTGTTTGTACTGACATGAGTATCTGAGTATTGAACTGACATGAGTATCTGAGTACTGAACTGACATGAGTAACTATACTAGAAACTTGAATACTATAGCATGACACGTGAAACAGTGGCTGTATAGCCGCAAATTCTGGTGGTATCTCTAACTCATAAGCTAATTGACCGATCCTTCGCAAGATTCTATATGACCCAATATAGCAAGGACTAAGCTTCCCCTTCTTCCCAAATCTCATAACGCCTTTCATAGGCGAAACTTTCATAAGCACCCAATCATCAACTTGAAACTCTAGGTCTCTATGCTGCACGTTCGAATAGGACTTTTGGCGGCTCTGAGATGTCTTCAAATGCTCTTGAATCAACTTAACTTTCTCCATAGGCTGATAGACCAAATTTGGTCCCAAAAACTCCTCTTCACCAACTTTGTACCAACCAATTGGCGATCTACACCTTCGCCCATACAGAGTCTCGCACGGTGCCATCTTGATACTAGAATGGTAGGTGTTATTTTTAGAAAACTCAATGAGAGGTATGTGATCATCCCAATTACCTTTAAAATCAAGGATATCCTCAAGTGTTTGAATAATGCGCTCTACTCGCCCATCTTTCTGAGGGTGGAAAACTTGTGCCTAATCCTTTCTGAAAGGACTTCTAAAAGTTCATTGTAAACTGAGCACCATGATATAAAATGATGGACAACGAGGTCCCATGCACTCTGAAGATTTCTTGGATATACAACTTGGCATAATCCTCTACTGAATCTGTAGTCTTCATTGGCAAGAGGTGAGCCAACTTGGTAAGTCGATATACAATCACCTAATCAGATCATGCTTTTAAAATGAGTGAGATAATCCTGTTATAAATTCCATACTTACAATCTCCCCTCAATAGTATGTGTATTCTGTGGTAAAACACTAGGCTTCCTGCTGCTCGACTTTCACTTGCTGACAATTCGTACACTTGACCACAAAGTCTATGACGTTCTTTTTCATGTTGGTCTACCAATAAACCTCATTGAGATCATTTTACATCTTTTGAGGACCTTGGTGGGTAGAATACCGGGAATTATGGGCTTCTAATATGATCCTCCTCTCTAAGTCTACTTATGTCTGGAACACACAATTCATCTCGGTACCTCAAAATACCATTATCTCCCCCTTATTCAAAAGCTATCATTTTATGCTTGTGAATCCCTCTTTTTACTACAACAAGTAGGGGTCATCAAACTGTTTTTCCTTCACTTCGGCTACTAAGGAGGAACAAGTCATGTTCCGAAGAACAACGTCACCATCTTCGGAGTCCAAAAGTCGAACTCCTAGACTTGCTAAGCGGTGAACTTCTTTCACTATATATCTATTGTCTGCCTCAATCATGAGCTGTACTTCCCATACTTGATTATCTTTTAAGATACTTCAAACACTTATAGAATTGTTGTGAGCTAAGTCTATACTCCGAAGATTAGAGTCTCATGCGATGGCACTATCCTCATGATACATAACTGGGCATGATTTTATAGTTCTTTTTTTTATATATATCCCATACTAACTATGCTGGTTTCAAATCTCCAACTGGACTTACTGACGATTTTCACATCTCCCCCTTCGACCAAAGATTAAGGTCTTGTACCTGTGGATCCTTCTCTTTTGTTGGGATCCGAACAAATTTTCTTATCTTCAGTAATTCTTTGCACTTTACGTCAGTGAAGGCTCACCTTCCGACATACTTCTTAGCAATCCTTCTTACTAGGAAAAACTGAATTATTCACTTAACGGAAATCTAATGTATTCACAACTATCATACACAATCTTAATAATTTAACTCTGCTCACACTGTCAATCTTCGAGAAACCACATTTCAATAATTCCTAAAGGCTATTCGTCTATAACTTGCTCTCTCACTGCTAGCTGATTTTTTTCCCACTGCCACTGTACTTTGGGTATAACTTAAACTTTTCGGGTTCTAACATGCGTTCGGTGTTTTAAACTGTTACCCACTCACTAGTGTTAACTTTACTAAGTAAATCAAATTGTACTCCTACTAGCTCTGCTGAAATTGCTACTTTGTTGTATCTACTCAAAACTTACTTACTATCCTTTTCACTAGCCACCTGCTAGCATCATATTTTCTTCTCCTTCTTTGAATAACAAAAGTAAAGCATAAGTTTATTCCTAACTTCCCTCATCATTGGACCCTATTGCGAGGTCGTATACTATCTTCTTCTTCGTTTTGAACTATGTACATGGATCACACTTAGGGAAAGTTCATCTATCTAAAACGAAATTGGAATATCTAACCCCAAACTTTCTATACACTTCAAAATCACTTCAGACTATAAACCTCCGGCCTAAACACATAGTCACATCATTTGAAGGGGAACTGTCATATCGTTTATCTCACAATAATAGCCATTTCTTATACAAATTCAATAACATAGTACTTCCTAGTTCTGATTTGAATAAATCTAAACAACTTAAAATCATTCCTTGAAATTCAATATCGGCTGCTCTTGGTTCTCATTTCATACATCATGTCTTCTTACTCATATACATGAGTCATATGAAAAATACAACTCTAATAATAACAATCGTTCCTGACTCCTAGGTATTTTGCCCTTAGGCTCTTTTTTGTCCAAAACTATAGTGACCAATGTTAGGGTCTGACATCTGAAGTATCATCATCCAACTTGTGGCTCCATTTCAAAGAATTAAATGAAGTTGTTCTAGGAGGTAAAACACATACGAATACACTACCATGCACAAACGTATCCTTTAAAGTATACCATCTTCTGATAAATCACTTTCTGCGCCATCCGGTGAGTCTTGGTCTTAATCCAGACCTAAAATATGTGAAGATTTTGCTACAATCACTGTTACTTACATTTTCTTTTAGCACCCATAGGCATTACTGTATACTCACCAGTCACCATAATTTTAATACACTGAAAATTGGAGATCTGGTAACTGAATAACTGATAACTGGCATACTGAATAACCATAAACTTGCTAACTGAAAGACTGTATAACTGGTAACAGAGGTAAACTGATGACCATAAAACGTAATAACTGCTTTCGTAGTTTCTAGTAAGGTTATGCTCTAATATGTACTACTATCCATTGCATCCCACTTCCAACATCCTCTCAAGTCTCATTTGTTACTAACCTGTACTCCATAATTATACCCCAATGGGAAATAATCCATCTAGAACCTTGGATGTTTCTTGCCCATCACTTGGGTATTCGATACGTCTGGAATTCGATAGGAAGAGAAGGTTACCTATTGCTCTAAGCTTCATGGCACGATCTAGAGTAGAAAGAAATGATACAATCCTGGATGTCTTGGTAGTTAACCGTTTATATGAGTAGCCGACACACACATATAAAGGAAACTCCATTGGACACGGCTTCATAGACTCCATAGGACTCTTGAACTTAGTGTTGTGATACCAAGCTTTGTCACGTCCCGAACCTGGGCCTGGACGTAACGCGGCACTCGGTGCTTGACTACATGTGACCAAGCGAACCAAGTGGCTGGCTGAATCAATATGTGATATCATAACATACTGAATGCGGAAGATAAACTAACACATGCTGAAATACTACAAGTCTAAATGATATAAATCAAATGCGGAAACACTAATATAAGTCTGAAACATATATGTAGCAACATTGATTAACCTTAAATGCCTGTTACTCTGTCTAACTGTTACATATATAATGATTAACCTTAACCTTAATTCTCAGTCTGAAACATATATGTAGAATCTAAATGATAACTGATAGCTGATAACTGAGAACTGAAATGATAATGATAACTAATAACTAATAACCAAAATGATAATGATAACTAATAACTGATAACTCAACTGATAACTGATAACTGAACTGAACAAAGGAAATAAGGATATGAATACTCCCTCTTCTGAATAATGAACCACCTATTTATCTGAATAAATAAACTGCGGCCTCAGGACCAATATATATGTGCACAAGCTGCGGCCTCGGGCCCAAGTATACGTATACATAACTGCGGCCTCAGGCCAAAGATGCATAAAGCATTAACTGCGGCCTCAGGCACAAATACAGGGGTTCAACATTCAAGGATTTAAAATCAGGAACTGAGAATCATACTGCAATACATGATACTGAAATACTGAATCATATTGAATTACATGATACTCGAATGCTGAATAGAACTAGACTGAGACATGTATTCATGAACTAATTATGAAAACTGAAACTTCAAGTGTTTATGACATGCTGAGTAATCTAGACTGAGACTCATGGACATCAAACCCAAGTCTATATTGATTACGCACTGATTTCACAACGTTCAGAATGAAAGCCATGAACGAGTAACGAAACTAGAGAATAGAAGTTCTGCTACCATTCAAGGAACTAGGCTTAACTATGTATCTGAGGCAATTAATAATGTGGTAAAAGAAACATAGTGTAGGGAGAATCATTAACATTCCCAAACATAGAGAGTTAGCCTCACATACCTTAACTTCCTGCTCTTGAGCGTAATACAATGTTTGTCAACCCTTTCAACTTTAATCTATAGCAATACAAGTCAAAGGGATTCTATATTAGCTATGATACTCGTGTTTTGGTCACTTAAGCATTTTATCAAACATTTGGTGAGAATAAAGCTTCATAGTGCTTATTAATGGTGTTTCTGCACCCAATAACCCATTCTCTTGCTCCTAGATAAATTCTAAAATCTCAAATGGTTATAATCAGCATCATTCTTCATCACCCATAAGGTAAACAACACCCTTAACCAATAATCAACAATCAACAACCCAAACCTATAACCGTTCATGATTTTCTATCAAACCCATCAACTCATATCTCATGAACTAGAGTCTATAATCATTAATCCAATGTTAGAATCAATTAGAGGGTGAAGATATTACCCTTTTGAAGTTCAATCCCCTTGAATTCGAGTTCTAGGGTTCATTCTCTCAACAATGATGTTCCAATCGAATATCTAATGATATGGAGGGTTTACCCATGTTAATAAGATGTTGAAAAATTAAAATTAACTTCGAATCACCATTAGAACTTACCTTGGATGGTGGAGGGACCTTTAAGGAGTTAGGTTTTTTAGAGCTCCCCTTCCTAGAGCAAGTTTTTGTGTTTTGGGGGTGTGGGGGACGAAGTAGGGTTTTAAAATAACCACCCAAGTGCCTCCCACACCTGAAGGCCTGACCGCGTACCTGACCATGCAAAAGGGCAGTAGCACTGCCACAAGTACACGGCCGCACAAGTGACCCTTCGGGCGCGCACCTGGGCGCGCATATTGCGCACTGCTCTGTAAAATGCACATATCCTTTTGCACAGAGATTCGTTCAGGCTCAACAATATATTGTTGGAAAGCTATTTCAATGGCCGACAACTTTCTTGTTTTGAGTATTCCAAAATGTTATACATAGTTTCACTAAAACCTGATAGAAGACAGACCTTTTGTAAACTTAGTCGATTTTGTCTAATCTTATGCATCTTACTCTCCATCTTGATTCTGAAACAACTATTTTCACCCATACTCATCCCGCTAGGACTTTATATGTCTAAAATATCAAATTAATACCCATTTTGACATATCCACACCTAGTCCGAATGTATGGGGTGTTACAGTTTACATATAAGTCGACATCTGGTCAACTTTTCCAACTTAAACTTTCAATTAAGAGACTAAGTGTCTCAATTCCCGAAATCACTATGGACCTGAACCAACCAACCGGGTAAGACATATAATAGCTCTAGAGCACAAAAGAAGCAGAAAATGGGGGAATGGGGCAATAACTCTCAAAACGACCGGCCAGGTCTTTACATTATGCGTGTGTGTGTGTGTGTGAAATTACTCATATACTTAATTATAACTTAGAAAATTTACTTAGATAGATGCTATTATAATTTATTAAAAGTAATTAGTTAATATAATTATTTATAAAGATTATGCCTATAGTTTATAATTATTTATAATAAATATATATGTGAATAAAATAAATGTTTATAGTTTATAATAATATTTTTACAGTTTATAATATTTTAAGAAATAAAAACACAAAAAAGAACAATTTAGTTTTTTTTTTAAAATAACCGACCAAAGTTGGTCGGTTAATAGTCAAACCCTCAAACACTTAGTGTACCGACCAAAATTACCGACCAACTTTGGTCGGTAATTCTAATTTTAGATCTGAAAATGGGATTCCACCTCATTTCTCTTGCTCTCTTCTCAAAATTTTCATACTCCTCACTCAACACCCTTCCCGTCTCCTTCTCTATTTTCCTCACATAAATCCCACTCCTCACCCTACATAGCCACTGCCTCGCGTCGCCACTCCTGCTCCGTCGCCGTCGCTGTTGCCGCTTCCACTGCTATTGACTCCACCGCTGCCGCCCCTCCTTCTCCACCTCCTAAAAATTCTAGATTTGAATTACAACTTATTTCTTTTGTGTATAAATGTAATGTTTATTAATTAGTTATGAATTAGTTAATTAGTGTTTAAATTAATTGTTTAACTTTGCATTTTATTGAAATCTAGGGTTTAGGTCTTATTTTAATTGAATTGATTACATATGGTGTAAATAGAATGTTTAAGTTTGTATTGTTTTGAATAGTTTAGTTAGAATTGAATTATTAACTTTGAATTGAATTGAGTTCTTAGGATTTGTTCCTTTTTTTTAATAAAGTCCACTAGGCATTGTGCGTTTTTCATATATAAAATAAAACATAAAGTACAACAATGGAGGGGGGGCATAAACCTGACCTCCAAGAATATGGTGACAGAGAACTTGACTATCCTAACATGATAACCAAATGTACCCTAAAAGCTATGATGAGATAGACCTATAGTGATGAGCCAATTGTTTATCAAACAGTGATAGACAATCAGATTTACAAAATCAAAGTGAAGTAAGCCTAGTCAACTATACAAAATTGCACAAAAGATCCTAAATCTACTAGACAAGATATTTGGAAGAGTATCTTCCGTATACAACAAATTCTACATCTCGAGAAAGTGTAAAAGTGCCCTAAGAGACATGGCAAAAAATCTGAGAAAATAAGGGGGGCTATCTTCAATCTAGCTTTGACATTGAGGTCAAGGAAAGCCAAACTGAAGATAGCTATCAGAGAGACCCCTGCAATTGGGATGTGGAGTTGCTTCTGCCTGATTCTGATAGAAAAGAGTGAGCACTGACTTGCTTTAGCTGTGGAGTTCTTAGGATTTGTTCTTGTGAATTGAGCTTTTAGGGTATGGTTGAACTTTTAGGATATGAATTGAACTTTTTGGATGTGAATTGAACTTTTAGGATATAAATTGAACTTTTAGTTTATGTTTGAACTCTTAGGATATAAATTGAATTGAGTTTTTAGGATTAGTTCTTGGGAATTGAACTTTTAGGGTATGGGTAAACTTTTAGGATATGAATTGAACTTTTTGGATATGAATTGATCTTTTAGAATATAAATTAAACTTTTAGTTTATATTTAAACTCTTAGGATATGAATTGAATTGAATTTTTAGGATTTATTCTTGTGAATTGAACTTCTAGGGTATGGGCTAAACTCTTGGGATATTAATTGAATTGAATTTTTAGGATTTATTCTAAAAATTCAATTTTTAGGATATGAATTGAAATTTTTGGATAAGGCAAAGAGATTGATTTCTAAGTTAGGACTTTCGTCAGTGAAAATTGATTGTTGTGAAGATGGTTGCATGTTATATTATAAAGATGATGCAAATTTAGAAAGTTGTAAATTTTGCAAAAAGCCTCGTTTCAAGAGGCTTTCCAGCGGGAATATGGTCGTTGTAAAGGCGATGCATTATTTACCTCTTATACCTAGGTTAAAGAGGTTATATGCGTCGATGAGTTCTGCTCCTCATATGAGATGGAACTTTGAAAATAGAAAAACCACCTGGTGTTACGTGTCATCCTTCAGATGGAGAAGCTTGGACGCACTTTGATAGGACATATCCAGATTATGCTAGTGAACCAAGGAACATTCGGTTAGGTTTGTGTGCGGATGGCTTCACGCATTTTTCTATATCTGCGATACCATATTCATGTTGGCCTATCTTTCTTACACCTTATAATCTACCACCTGAGTTGTGTATGACTAGTCCATATATATTTTTAAATTGTATTATCCCCGGTCCACGTAATTCGAAAATTTTTATTGATGTATATTTGCAACCTTTGATTGATGAGCTAAAACAGTTGTGGTATGATGGTGTTGAAACATATGACATATCAACCAAGAAGAATTTCAGTTTGCATGCTAATTTAATGTGGACTATTAACGATTTTCCTGCGTATGGAATGTTGTTTGGGTGGATGACTGCTGTGAAGCTAGATTGTCCTTACTGTATGAAAAATGGTAAAGCGTTCACTTTGAAACATGGCCGAAGGCAATCATGGTTTGATTGTCACCGTCAATTCTTGCCTAATGATCATAAGTTTAGAAGGATGAAAAATGCATTCAAAAAGAATAAAGTGGAATATGATTCGCCACCTCCGATACTTTCAGGTGAGAAAATTTAGGAGAGGGTCCTGAACTTCAGTAAAGTTATTGAGGCTCCACCTTATAGATTCCTCGGATATGGTGTTACTCATAATTAGACGAAACATAGTATAGTTTGGGAGTTACCTTATTGGAAGGATAATCTTCTCCGACAGAACCTTGATGTCAAGCATATTGAGAAGAATTATTTTGACAATTTGTTCAACACAATGATGGATGTTAAAGGTAAGACAAAAGATAACCCGAAGGCTAGAATGGACTTACAAAAATATTGCACGCGACCTGAATTATACTTGCAGACAACAAACAATGGTAAGGTGTTCAAGCCCAAAGCAAGTTACACATTCACTTTGGAGGAAAGACAACAAATTTGTGATTGGTTACGAAATTGAAGATGCCTGAGGGTTATGCGTTGAATCTAGGAAAAAAAGTAGATATGGAGGTAGGGAAGTTGAGCCATTTGAAAGTCATGACTGTCATGTTTTCATGGAGACCTTAGTGCCTATTGCATTTTGTGGTTTGCCTGAAAGAATCTGGAAACCCATCACAGAGATTTGTTTGTTTTTCAAAGACTTGTGTTCTACCACATTAAGGGAAGAAAACCTACTTCGGATAGATCAGAACATTCGTGTAACTTCTCATAAGATGGAAAATATATTTCCATGTGGTTTCTTTGATGTGATGGAACACCTTCCAATACACCTTGTACACGAGGCACGACTTGGAGGGCATGTTCAATGCAGATGAATGTATCCCTTTGAGAGGTAATATTATAAGTTTGATGTAATATTCTATTTTATTTGAATATTCTTGGCTAACATGACATTATATAGGACAATTGGAAAATGTAAACAATTTGTTAAGCAGAGGAATAAGATTGAAGGATCTATATGCGAAGCCTATCTTGCAAAGGAAACTGCACATTTTAGTTCTTATTATTTTGAGAGTAACGTGTCATGTTCTAGGAATAGGACCAATAGGCACACAATCGAATGTGTGAATGATCCATTATATCCACCAATGTCCATATTCAATCAACCAGGCCGATGATCTAAGGATGTTAGAAATAGAAGTTTGAGTGATATGGAGTACAAGTCAGCTACAATTCAAGTGTTGCTAAATTGTCTAGAAGTTGTACCATTTCTCAAGTAAGTATTGATTTATTAGTTATCAAAATATAAAATTTACCGTGATTACATATTGATGCAACTACTAAAAATATTTGATGTGTCACAGTCACTTCGTGGGTCAATTTGGCCATGATGTTGTATATACAAGAATTGATACGTGGTTCAAACAGTTTGTAAGTTTATCCTGATATTGTTCTTCTGAAGTTTCCGCTATATATATATTTTCGGTTATGCTAACTTATGATTTTTTTAACTCTATGTAGGTAAATAATCCAAATAATGGTGTAAATAAATTTTTGAAAGATATATCTTGGGGACCTGGGCTTCAGGTCACAACAATGTCTCAGTACGTAGTGAATGGTTATAAGTTTCATACAGAGGATTGCTCTATAAATAAAAATAGCAACAACAGCGGGTTGTGGGTTCAAGGTGGTGATGACAACCAAGTTGGAGATATTGATTATTATGGCGTTGTCAAAGAAATTGATACTCTTTAGATGCAAGTGGTTTGACCCAAATCCAACAAGAGGTACAAGAGTACACCACTAATACAACATAATTGAGGTTAATCATACGAGGGAGTATGATCGCTGATCCTTTCATAATTGTACATATCGTTAGGCAAGTGTATTATGCTCCTTATCCATTGCGGCGGAATAAGTCCGATTGGTGGGTTGTAATAAAAACTAAGCATGCAGGTAGGGTGAAAGTCGAGAATGTGTTAGATGTTACATATCAAAACGATATCTCCAGTTTTTACCAAATAATGGACGATCAGTTAGAAAATGATTTGGAACATCCTGAATGCATTGGAAGAAGTTGATATAAATGAAGTAACAATTATAGAAAATGAGGACGAAAAATCAACTGATGAAATTCAAACAAGTGAGGACGAGGAATTCTCGGACGAGGAACAATACGTCGACGAGGAATAAAAAGTTGGGTTTTTAAAGCACTCTCATTTTATAATTAGTTTCTTATATGTTTCAATCTGAATATGTATTATATTATGCAGATGACAAGTAAAGGTCAAGGTAACAGTGACCCTACTAGTTCTCGGGGTCGAGAAAAGGCTAGGAAGGGAAAGAGGAGGGTAGATAATAATACTCCCTCTTTTCCACCCTCTTCAGAGATGCCTATGTCTTATCCTCCACCACACGGCTATACTGAGCTGCCACAGCATCACGAGGCCTACACCTTCATCCAGACACCAGGTCTTCCATCACAGGGACATAGGACTATACGTCCGACATACAGTCCAGCTGCCTCACAGCCACGTGGATCGCAGCCATCTGCATCACAACCACGTGGATCGCAGCCGTCTGAATCACATCCGCGTAGATCGCACACCTACATATCACAGCCACATGGATCGCATCCATCCATGTCACATCCACTCGGGTCACAGCCATTAGTATCACAGCCACATGGGTCGCATCCAACTATGTCGCAGTCACAAGGATCGCAACCATCTTCATCATCGACTCCATCTATTTCAGTCCTTCGCATGCGAGACAGTAGCTCTGAGCCCCCTACACCGTCTACACATGCCTTTGATACACATGTTGAGGATGATGATCCATAGGTAGGGCATTATGATCGCTATGGCAGGATCATCATAGTCCCTGAGGGTGACGGGTAAGAGTTATTTGTTATTTTTGCGTCTATTATTTTGTAATATTTTTACTAATATATTCATGTGTTTTTATTGTTAAAAAGCTTTATTATGGCCCTTATGCGACTTGGACTGATTTCCCATTCTCGCTGAAGGAGTAAATTTTCAATCAGTTTACGGTATAAATATTTTTTTAAGCAGTTTAATAATTTATATTTATGATATTTCCATCTAATATTTAACTTTTGAAATGCAGAGCAAGTGTGTATGTGAAGACTGCTATAGCGCAAAAGTAGCTGTAACTTTTCATCATAAAGCTCGCAAGAGATTGGCGGATCATTTCTCGAAAGATAGTAAGAAGAACAAGAGGCTTGGCTGGTGTCTTGAGCATTTATGGAATGATTTGTTAAGGCAATGGCAGACCGCAGGTTTCTTAGAGAGGAGCAAAAAAAGAAAGAAAGCTCTCTCATCCGAGAAGGGAGGCTCCTTGCACACTGGGGGTGCTATCAGCCTGGGGACAATTAAAAAAAAATTGGTAATTGCTTAATTAAATTATTTTACTTTTCTAAGTATATCAATTCTATTTATTAACTAAATTAATTTATTCTCAGGAAAAGAAGTCTGGGCGTCCAATGAGCCATGATGAACTATTCAAGGAGATACATATTGTAAAGAAGAAGAAAGAGGGGGATGAAGATAGGTGGGTCGAGGACTGGGCAGAGACTGCATATGTAAGCTTTAAATTTTCTTTAAATGTTATAATTTACTTTTATAAGAATTTTTAAATACTAATTTAATTTAAAATAATGTAGCATCATTACCAAAGTAACGTGGAGGATTCATTCGTAGTCAGCCAGCTAGTGAATCGGGCGAGCCAACCCAACCTTCGGACGAAGATGCTGAAAGAATATGGTTGGAGGCTGTTGGCTGTCCAAAATGGGGGAAGGTATACGGGTTTCCTACGAAAAAATTTCATCACTATAGGTGTGGAATGCAAGGAATAGGGACTTCCTCACAGGGCGAGGAACTTAATAGGAAGAGCCTCTTGGCTATGCAGGAGACAGTTTCAAAGCTTACATCCGAGCTAGAAGCGGCCAAGGAAAGAGAAAGGCTTAGAGATACTCAATTCCTTGTTATGCAAGCTTAGATCAGAACTCTCCTTTCTACTGGAGCTTTTCCGTTGCCCCAGTCTCGTGAGTCATCGCCAGAGGCTCGACCTCCACGTGATCGTTCCTCCCTTCCTTCTCGTGATCGTTCCTCCTGTCCTCCCTGTGATCGTTCTTCCTGTCCTCCACAAGACTGTTCTCTATACCGTCTTGTAGATGAGTTCATCAGATGGTGATGATGATGTTGTAGAAAATACCCCTTGACCAATACTTTGATATAATTTGAACTAGACTAATAGAACTAGTTTTGAATTAAAGTGAACAATTTTTAACTTGTTGTAATTAGTTTTTGCTTGGTTTTGGATTGTGACGTTCAATTGAACTTTAATATGTTAGTTTTAAAGTATTAATTGGATGTTTGATTGTTGTTGTTGGCTATTTGGTTGTTGTTGTTGTTGTTGTTGTTGTTGTTGTTGTTGGATTTGTGGTGAATTAAGGGTTTTACGAGATGAATTGGTGATTATTAGATGTGAATTGGGGGTATTGGTATGCTGTTTTTATTTGGTAGGTGGTGTAGCTACCAAAACAGTCATTTTATGCCAAAATTAGACCCAGAAAACCGACGAACTTTAATCGGTAAATAATAATAAAAATAATTAAATTGTACATTACCGACCAATGTTGGTCGGTTAATGTACAATGAATTCCCAGAATTCAATATTACCGACCAACTTTGGTCGTTTTACTGCCTGCACTGATAAGTTTCCGACCATCATTGGTCAGTAATTTTAAATTTTAATTATTTAAAAAATATATATTTTCCATTATCGACCAAAGTTGGTCATTTTTTAAAAATTTTTAATAATTTATAAAAAAATATATTTTCCAGTACCGATCAAAGTTGGTCGCTATAAAAAATTAATAAATTTAATACACCGACCAACTTTGGTCGGTAAAATTAAATTAATAAAATATTATTCCGACCAATTTTGGTCGGTAAACCAATTACATTGTCAGATGGTCGTTTAAAGCATACCGACCTATGTTGGTCGGTAATTTCCGACCAATGTTGGTCGGTATGCCCTTCCGACCTTCAAAATACCGTCCACACATATATGGTCGCGTTTTGGTCGGTTATTGGCCATTACCGACCAACGTTGGTCGATATTTTTGGACGGTTTTGCCCGAAATTTTAGTAGTGAGTACTTTTTGGAAAGATTAACCAAACATAATATGCTTATCAAATATTGTAAAAGTACTTTTCAAACGAATTGGCCAAACACAAACTGCTAATTTTCAAAAGTTTTTTCGAAAAACACTTTTAAAGAAAAGTATTTTTCAAAATAACTAGTTTTTTGACGGATTGACCAAACAGGTAATATACAAAACATATACATTTGCCAACTGTTATTTTGGAAGACCAAGGTAATTATCCATGCCTTGACGATTTTCAACTCAGTTTGCTGTTGGCAAACCAAACCTATATAACTCGTTGTCATATTAGTCGAGGGTTGTTTCACATATCTTTTTCCCTACTAGTTTTTGAACGCGCATTGCGCGTGTAATCTTTATTAATGAGAATAATTTTTTAAGCACCTAAGCAATCTGTATGGAATATAATTACGACAGTTTTAATGAAAATACTAAGATATATGTTCACAATATAGTAACTGAAGAAAAAGGGAAAAGAATGCACAATCACTTTACATAGAAAATCTCTTTTTTTTTTAAAAAAAAACCAAATTAGTCATCATCTGACTATTACATAGTTTGATGATTAAGACATGTTAAAAGAGAAACACATGAATGTGATTGTACTAGAAAACGGCAATCTTTATCAGTGAGAAAACATCCGGACTATTCCGTTGTCTTAGCTGTTTACCTGTTGAGATGACAAAGATTAATTTATATATCGTATTCTCTCTATCAACAAGTTTAATTTCCCAACAACAATATTAGAGAACAACTCGAGCCAGATAACATGCAACATGATTAGTAGCAGCTATGAAAACCTTCTTCCTCTTGCACTTCACTACCAAATTTTCATTTACAAAATTAATATGGATAGTTTCTCTTAATTACCGCTTTCTAGTACAATCTCATTCATGTGCTTCAACACCATCAGTCCTATCCAAAGATCTATCTTCAATTATTTCAAGTCGGGGATAAGAATCGCCAAGTTTCTCTATTTTCTGTAACCATATGTCAATTGCATTGTACATATAGAAACACCTAAAACCCAATAAAACAACATAATGTTAAATGAGTTTAGGTTTTTAGCCTAGAGTAGCTAAACAAGGCTAAACAATTAGAGGAAATAACACTTAATGTCTATCACTCCCAAAATATTTACCCGGATTTGTCCATTTGAAAATTAATTACAACTCCTACCTAGGCAATCTAAACTTATTGCCCATAAATTCACTTGCCTTTTCCCTTTTAATTTGCTTTACGCTTTTACCCAGCGTGAAGGGCAAATTGAAAATGCAAATCTTTTTTTCGTTCTGTTTTATTCTATGACTTGAATTCCATGACTTCTGACTTCTGCAAAATATTAATCTGCCATTGGAGGACCTTGAAACTTGAAACTCAAAATTGGGTTTATTGAGTTTGTGGTGATTTTGATCCAATTTTGACCGGGTATGTTCAAAATATTAATTGGAGGATGTGGCTATATTCTGAGTCAATTAGGTGGAGATTTTAGATTAGATTTTTAAATTTTGGGTTGAAATTGAGTTGAACTAGCAAAGAAGACAGATTTGTACTGTATACCAAAATGGTATATTATATACGGTATTGGTATACAATAATTAATTCAAGAGTATATAATTAACTACAATTTTATACTACTAAATTTTTTAAAGGAATGAACCAATCCTCTACATACCAAAATAACATATTATAAACAAATTTGGTTAATTCAATTGTGTATAATTTATTGCGTTGAACTAGCGAAGAAGAATTTGTACTATATACAAAAATGATATACTATATACCATTCCGGTATACAGTTCATTCCAATGATATACTATTATAGTATACTATATAATGTGATGGTATACTCTTACAATTAGGTCCTTTTAGAATTTTTTGAAATTTTTATTGACAACTGATATTATTTCAGTTTAATAATTGAATTAAAAAATCTTTTTTAAACTCTTTGCATACAATTGTATACTCTGTTAGTATAACTATATACTATACTGGTATATATATTAGTTGGAATATTTTTTGGTTGTATTAGCTACATTTAATTGGTACACTATATAATTTTTCTTTAGTAATAGTAGAATAGTACATTATCTTGAATTTTTTTAACTTTCCTTTATGCATGTGTATTACGTAATCATTTTGATTTTTCTTTATGTGTTTGTTTTATATAATAGTATAATAGTACTATATCTTGAAATATATTATTATATTAATATGTGGTACACTATTTTTTAATTTTTCTCTTTATGCATGTGTATTATGTAATAGTAGTATAGTCATATATAGTTGTCTGAAAATAATTAGTAGAACTGTATACTCTATTGGTATAATTATATGTCATATTGGTATCATATTATAGTCGGGATATTTTTTGGTTGTTTTAGCTGCATTTTTAAGTGAATTCTGTTTCTGAAATGATTTATATGATCATGTTTTGCTGTGTTGGATTTTCTTATACCTATGGACATAGATTTTATGTATTATGTAATAGTTTTTATAGCTATATGCAGTTGTTGGAACGACCCCGTACAACTATACACCTTATTAGTATAGCTATATAGTATATTGGTATCATATGCTAGTTGAATCATTTTTTTGTTGTATTAGCTGCATTTAAGTGGTACATTATTTGATTTTTTTTAATAATAGTAATATAGTATAATATCTCAAAATATTTTATTATATTAATATGTGGTACACTATTTTTTTATTTTTCTCTTTATGCATGTGTGTTATGTAGTAGTAGCATGCCATATAGTTGGCGGGAATTAATAAGTAAAACTGTATACCATGTTAGTATAGCTATATGCCATATTGGTATATGGTAGTTTGAATATTTTTGGGTTGTTTTAGCTGCATGTTTAAGTGAATTCTATTATGAAATTATTTATATGAACATGATTTGCAGTGCTGGAATTTGTTTGTGCCGATGGACATAGATTATGTGTACTATGTAATAGTTTTTATAGTTATAGGCAATTGTAGGAACGACCCCATACAACTATATACCATGTTAGTATACAGAATGAGCAAGTTGTATTAGTAGAAAATAAATATTACACGTGGAATTATGCGTAGTTGACAGGGCATGATACATGGACCACTAAGAAGATGACAACTAGAGTGTTGTATTAAAAGATGCACGAGTTACAATAGGTACGAGCAAATCACTCACGAGATGAAAGGGTATGGTTGCTCGAGCCTAAATTATTTAGTGAAGAGACATAGGCGGAATGAATCAAGACAGTAAAAAGGGAAGATTCATGAACCTCTAATTAATGAGGAAGAAGAATCAGAACCGTTACAGAATCTTTATAAATAGTTACGATTGCCAATTATAACGGTTCATTAATGTCATTAATGCTCATAATGATTCGGCCATAAAAGGGAGAAAACGTTATATTTGTAAATTCCTATATAAGGAAAGATAATTTCACTTGTAAAGACACGTTCTGAATATCATTGGAATACAATTACTTTCTTTTGCTTTCAATCGATTACTTTTGTATTTCTTACATTTGTTTCCTTTCTTATAATTGAGAAAGTGCGGAATTTCTTGGTTATCAGTAACCATACATTCTTCTAAAAATAGGCTTTGACTGAGAATCTTATTTTTTGGTTAAACAAATTGGTTCTGTTACCGAAAATCTGATAATCTTCTTACTTTCCAAATCTTTCTCTCACAACCAAATCATGTCAACTGTCAATGACAACAACCAGCAGGTGGAAGGAACTCCAGTTCCATCACCTCAGGGAACACCACACACTTCACGAGAAGGATCACCTGAAAGATCTGCTACTCACACAAATGAATAACATGGAGATGAGCAAATCGTTGAGCAAGATGCTGTGAAACAGTTGATCGCTAAACACGTGAATAAGGCTCTCCAAGCTTTCGTGAGGGGATTGTCAACTGTACCACCAACTCCTCCCCCAAATAATACCGCAACTGTGGAAATTCCACGTTCAGGGCTTGCTAATTCAGGAAGTGGGGGAACTCCCAATGAGTCACGTGATGGGAGACCAGGTACGCCTAATAATTCTGATTTACAAACTTTATTGCTAACTTTGCAGAAATATGTGAAAGAACAAAACGACCGTATCGATCAAATACCCGGCGTACCACTTGTGATTAAGGGAGTGGATATCGACAAATATTCGCAACAACCCTGGAAACCAAGTGCAGCTCCATTGACCATTCCCAAGAAGTTCAAAATGCCTGACATCCCAAAATATGATGGAACGACTGATCCACGTGACCATGCCACTGTGTTCACCATAGGAGTAAAAGGCAATGATTTAACCAAGCAGGAAATTAAATCAGTGTTGGTCAAAAAGTTTGGAGAAACACTCACCAAAGGAGCGTTAACATGGTATTCCCTTTTACCTGAAAATTCTATTGATTCTTTTGCTGAGCTTGCAGATTTATTTATAAAAGCATACTCGGGAGCTCAAAAAGTAGAAAAAAATGGAAGATATCTTTAAAGTGAAGCAAGGAGATACAAAATTGCTCCGAGAATTCGTAGACAGATTCTAGCATAAAAGGATGTTGCTACCAAGAGTACCTGACAACTGGGCGGCCATGGCATTCGCAAGTAATCTAAATGAAAGAAGTTCAGAAGCCACGAGAAGGCTTAAAGAAAGCTTACGAGAATTCCCTTCCACAACATGGAATGATGTCTATAATAGGTATAGTACCAAACTGAAATTGAAGAAGACATCGTTGCTCAATCAAAGGTTGATAAGAAAACAGGTTCGAGGCGGTCGGAATCTGAAAGGAGGTCCGGTAAAAATAGGTACGAGCCTTATATGGGACCTTCAGGGCGAGAGCACATTCCAAACCCGAAAACATACGGTCTGACCATAGATTCACAAACAGAGATTCAGGTTCATCATCATCTAGGTTCAGAAAAGATTGGGGCCATAAAATATCATATTGCAGACTGTTACAAGGTGAGGTAGAATATTTGTTGAAACAGGGATACTTGACAGACCTGTTCAGCGAGAAAGGCAAATAAGCTTATATGAAAAATAGACAAGAACCTCCAAAACCTCCATCTCCAAAGAGAACAGTGAACGTGATAAGCGGGGGAGAAGAAATCAATGGTGTAATGTACACAGCTAGGAAAAGGACGTCAAAATTCACAGTAACCCACGGGAAGCGAGTTCGTCAAACCTTGGAAGAAGATAACATAACATTTGATGATGCATATGCGGATGGCTTGATGATTCCTCACAATGATGTACTGGTAATATCTTTACTTATACATGATACTAATGTAAAATGAGTTTTGATTGATCCAGGTAGCTCCGTGAATATTATCTTACTGCGAGTGGTGAACGAAATGCAAATTGGCGACCAAATAATTCCAAAAGTACATTCCTTATCTACGTTCAATAATTCAACCTTTATTACAAAGGGTGAGATAATGTTAAATACATTCGCGGAAGGAATTATCAAAGAGACGAAATTTCAAGTAATAGACACGGACATGGCCTACAATGTGATTCATGGGAGGCCATGGATTTAGGACATGGATGATGTGCTGTCTACATTGCATCAAGTTATTAAGTTCCCTTCAAAATGGGGAATTCAACAAATTCAAGGGGATCAATAAACTTCAAGGAATATCAATTCAGTGGTGCAGTCATGCAAGAAAAACATTGATACAAATAAGGATTTCATGGAAGACGTGGTAAATCAAATCTCATATGAAAATATATCAAAGAAAATTGATATGGATTCCTGACCAGATGTAATTCAAGAACTAGAGGAGAATGAAAACATCAAAACAATAATTGATGAGCTCGAAGCTATTGTGCTATTCAAACAATGGCCAGATCGAAAAGTTCATATTGGAGCAAAGCTGAGCCCAGGAATGAGAGGTAAGTTAGTTGAATTTTTAAAAGCTAACGCAGATTGTTTTGCATGGTCGCATTCAGATATGACATGTATACATCCGGAGGTGATGACCCATAAATTAAATGAAGATCCATCATACGTACCAGTCAAGAAAAAGAAGAGGAAGCAAGATCATTCAAAAATCAAGTGATCAATGATGAGGTACAAAAACTCTTAAAGATCAGTTCAATACGCGAGGTAAAGTATCCTAATTGGTTTGCTAATAGTGTGGTAGTTTCGAAAAAGAACGGTAAATGGAAAGTTTGTGTAGATTATACTGATTTAAATAAAGCTTGTCCAAAAGATTCATTCCCTTTACCGCATGTAGATCAATTGATTGATTCTACTGCAGGTCATGAGCTATTGAGTTTTTTAGATGCGTATTCAGGTTATAATCAAATAAAAATGGATCTTTTAGATGAAGAAAAAACTTCATTTATTACGGACAGGGGGACTTATTGTTACAAAGTCATGCCTTTTTGATTAAAAAACGCTGGAGCCACATATCAAAAGTTGGTGACAAAGATGTTTAAAGAACACTTGGGAAAGACCATGGAAGTGTATATTGATGATATGTTGGTCAAATCTGCACGAGCGGAAGATCATTTTCAACATCTTTCAAATACCTTCGAGATCCTCCGCAACTATAATATGAAATTGAACCCAGAAAAGTATGCTTTCGGCGTAGCTTCAGGTAATTTCTTAGGTTTTCTTGTATCTAATAGAGGTATTGAAGTAAACCCTGCACAGATTAAATCTATTGAGGAAATTCCTAATATACTCACGAGCAAAAATGTGATGACCCAAAAGGTCATCTTATAAATTAAGACTCTATTCCGGGCTCGTTAGCCTTAAAAACCTTATTTTTACTCACCTTGATTCGTGTGCACAGTCCGGGCGTAAATCCAGAAAGCCTTTATGTGGAAATGTATGAAGTAATAATTTTTGGGATTTAAAATTAATTTTTAGTTGACTTTGGTCAATATTTTGAGTAAACGGACCCGGATCCATGTTCTGATTATCCCGGAAGGTCTGTAGTAAAATATGGGACTTGGGCGTATGCCCAGAATCGAATTTCGAAATCCCTAGCTCGAGAAAGGAATTTTTGATGAAAATTGTAAGACTGAAATTCAATGGATTTAAAGAAACTGATTAATGTTTGATCTCATTGGTATCAGGCCTGTATTTTGGTTTCGGATCCCGGTATAGATTTAATATAATATATAAGTCATGTCTGTAAAATTTGGTAGAAATCGGAGTTGATTTGACGTGATTCGGACGTCCGGTTGAGAAGATAATAGTTTTGAAATGTTCTTGAGGAATTCATGAGTTTTGGTGCTAAATCCATAGTTTTAGGTATTATTTTTGTGATTTGATCACACGAGCAAGTTCGTATGATATTTTTAGACTTGCGTGCATATTTGGTTTGGAGCCCCGAGGGCTCGGGTGAGTTTCGGGTAGGCTGCAGAGTGATTTTGGAACTTAGAAATTTGCTGGTGTAACTGATGTTAGTAGCAGGCCTCTGATCTCGCAAATGCGAGATCAGGCTTTGCAAATCCGAACCAAGCATGTATGGCAATTGTGAGGTTTTTATCGCAATTGCGAAGAAATCCTAGGCCAGCAGTTCTCGCAATTGCGAGTTTATCTTCGCAATTGCGAAGGGGGTCTGGGGAAGGGCATGTTCGCAAATGCGAACTTCTACCCGCAATTGCGACATACTCTTTGCATTTGTGAAGGCAGCGGAAATGTAAAGGTTCTCGCATTTGCGATGACTCCTTCGCATTTGCGAGCTTCGCAATTACGAAGCTCAAGTCGCAAATGCGACATCCGCAGCTGATAATTTTAGACTTAGACGGGATTTTTCATTCATTATTCAATTTTTCAAAACCTAAACCTCAAGAGGCAATTTTCCAAAGACCAAATCTTCCCCAAATCATAGGTAAGTGATTCCTAACTCTTTTCTTTCAATCTTTTACATCTTATAACAAGATTTCAACCTAGAATCTAGAATTTTTATGGTGAAATTAGGGATTTTTGGGTAGAACTTAGGAATTTCAAAATTTGGGGATTTAGACCTCGAATTGAGGTCGGATTCCAAAACCAATTGTATATCCGGTCTCGGGGGAGAATGGGTAAACGGATTTTGGTCTGAACCTCGAGTTTGGACCAAGCGGGCCCGGGGTCGGTTTTTGACCTTTGTTGGGAAAACTTAGGAAAACTGTAATTATGCATTAAAGTTGATTCCTTTAGCGATAATTGATGATATTAAACTAATTATGATTAGATACGAGTGTGTTGGAGGTGAATTCTAAAGGGAAAGCGGTACTTGAGCAGTGAGTGGCCTGCATAATTGAGGTAAGTATTGTGCCTAACTTTGGCTTGAGGGAATAGGTATTGTGTGAGTATTTGCTACGTGTTTTGTTGTTGAATACGATGTATAGGTGAGGTGATGAGCATCTATGCGTTGTGGTCGAGTCATAGCATGCGAGTGAAATTCCATTCTTGCAAATTTGTAGTCTTAAATCTTGTTATCCATGCTTATTGTTGTTGTTGAAATGTTGGGAGACTTGTATCCGGTTCCACCAAGGTTGATAAAATTGTGAATATTGATTCGAGGTTGAGATGTTAAATTGTGAAAGTAATCATTGATGAAATATTGATTTCTTTGTGAAACTTCTCTCTATCCGTTGTTATTGATTCTGTGAATTATGAGGACGAGTGTAAAGCACGAAGGGTGATGCCGTGCATGATTTATTTATATTGTGAGGAAGAGTGTAAAGCACGAAGGGTGAGGCGGTGCATGATTTATTTATATTGTGAGGAAGAGTGTAAAGCACGAAGGGTGATGCCGTGCAAGATTTATTTATATTGTGAGGAAGAGTGTAAAGCACGAAGGTTGATGTCGTGCATGATTTAGTTATATGGTGAGGAAGAGTGTAAAGCACGAAGGGTGATGCCGTGAATGAATTATTTATATTATGAGGAAGAGAGTAAAAGCACGAAGGGTGATGCCGTGCAATATTATTTATTATTTGGTGAGGTTGAGAGTAGAAGCACGAAGGATGATGACGTGTAGTTTTCCTTACGATTTTAATTTTTTGATTTTCTTACTGATTGCTGTTTAATTATGTCTTTTTGTTATTCTCACTCCTTATATTGAAATCCCCCATTGCATGTCCCCTTCCCTTTATTTTCAGTTTTAGTTCTGTATTTGCGGTTATTTTCACTAGTATGATTATATTGCTCAGGTTTTATGTGGTGTCTTGTTCTAGCCTCGTCACTACTTCGCCGAGGTTAGGCTCGACAGTTACCAGTACATGGGGTCGGTTGTACTGATACTGTACTCTGCACTTTCTGTCCAGATCCAGATTTAGGTCCGAGCTGATTCTGATTCGTAGCTGACTTCACCGCAGGAGATACGAGGTAGATCTGCCGACGTCCGCAGATTCCTGGAGTCTCTTCCTTATTATTCATTTACTGTTTTATTTAGTTCACAAACAGTTATACATTTTTCTTTCAGCCAAATACTTGTAGTAGATTCTTAGTAGTCCGTGAGTTGTGACTCCTGATCATGGGTAGTTAGATATCAGTATTATTTTCGCAGTATCGTTATACTATTTAGCTGGTTATTTTGGTATCATGTGGTGAATGGTAGTGAATCTTCGTATAAGTTTTTAAATGTTTTAAAGTCGTAAACCTCTAATGTTGGCTTGCCTAGCAAGTGTAGCGTTAGGCGCCATCACAGTCCCGGCGGTGGGAAATCGGGTCGTGACAAGTTGGTATCAGAGCACTAGGTTGCCTAGGTCTCACAATTCACGGACAAGCTTAGTACAGAGACGTATGTACTTATCTCTCTGAGGCTATAAAGTTAGGAACAAGTTCACTTTTATTCAACTCTGTCGTGCGATTCTTGTTATTCCAATACTGATTGTACTCTTCTATTCTTATTCTCTCGCAGATGGCGAGAACACGTACCACTTTTTTCGTTGACCAGCAACCGGATCCTCCAGCAGCAGCTCCTACGAGGGGCAGAGGCCGAGGCCATGCCAGAGGATGAGGTAGGGGCAGGGCTCAACCCAGTGCTCAGGCAGTAGCTCCAGCTGCGGGGCCTCAGACAGAGCTCGGTGAAGAGGCCCCAGCTCAGACCGTTCCGGCGGGACCAGCTCAGGTCCGAGAGGGGTTTATTGCTACCCCGGTGCTTCAGCATGCCTTGGTCCAACTAGTGGGCCTTATGGAGAGTATAGCCCAGACTGGCGCATTCCTTATGGCAGCAACCGTATCTCAGGCTGGAGGAGGAGTCCAGACTCCTGCTACCCACACTCCGGAGCAGATGGCTCCCCAGCTTCAGACCCCAGCAGCTCATCCAGTTTGGGTAGTTCAGCCAGTTGCTGCAGTACCGCTCGTTGATGGGGCAGGTATGTCCTCCGATGCTTTGTAGAGATTGGATAAGTTTATCAAGCTTTTCCCAGTTCATTTAAGTGGTGCCACTTCAGAGGATCCCCAGGAGTACCTTGATAGCTGCCATGAGGTTCTTCGGAACATGGGTATATTGGAGACCAATGGAGTCAACTTTGCTACTTTCCAGATGACTGGTTCCGCCAAGAAATGGTGGAGGGATTATCTATTGACTAGACCGGTTGGGTCACCTGCCCTTACTTGGGATCAGTTCTCACATCTCTTCTTGGGAAAGTTTCTGCCTATCCCTACGAGAGAGGAGCGCCGCCGTCAGTTCGAGCATCTCCAGTAGGGAAGCATGACTGTTACTCAGTATGAGACTCGTTTTGTGGATTTAACCTGTCATGCTACTCTTTTGCTACCCACAGAGAGGGAGAGGGTTAGGAGATTTATTGAGGGTCTTGCCCAGCCTATCAGATTGCAGATGGCTAAGGAGATGGGGAGCGAGATCTCTTTCCAGGAAGCGGCCAATGTGGCCCGATGAGTTGAGATGGTTCTTGGATTGGGAGGTCAGGGGTCAGACAAGAGACCTCAATATTCCGGTGGATTCAGCGGTGCCTCATCTTGAGGCGGGGATACTTATAGTAGAGGCCATCCTCCCAGGTCATTTCATTCAGCACTTTAGGCATCCCATGGTGCCCCAGGTGGTCGTGGCTCTTACATGCCTTATTCTGATCAGCCAGCTCCTATCAGTACACCTCCTCTTCAGAGTTTTCAGGGTGGCTATTCAGGTCGACAGGGTCAGTATGCCGGCCAGCAGTCTCAGCAGCCGAAGTCATGTTATACTTGTGGTGACCCGGGGCACATTACTAGATATTGCCCTCACTCATCGAGTAGTTCTCAATACCAGGGTTCTCGTGCCATGGTTCCGGCACCAGCTACCGCACCACCTACCCAGCCAAGCAGGGGTAGGGGTCAAGTAGCCAGAGGTAGGGGCCAGATTGTTAGAGGTGGAGGTCAGCCCGCTAGAGGTGGAGGCCCGCCAGTTAGAGGTCATCCCAGAGACATGGTTCAGGGTGGTAGGGCCCAACCCCGATGTTATGCCTTTCCAGCCAGACCTGAGGCTGAGTCCTCCGATGCTGTTATCACATGTACTATTTCAGTTTACAATAGAGATGCTTCAGTTCTATTTGATCCGGGGTCTACTTACTCTTATGTATCATCTTATTTTGCTTTGTATTTGGTTGTGCCCCGTGATTCCTTGAGCGTCCCTGTATATGTGTCCACGCCTGTGGGGGGATGCTATTGTTTTAGATCGTGTATATCGCTTGTCTGTGGTCGTTATTAGGGGTCTTGAGACCAGTGTAGACCTTTTGCTCCTTTATATGGTAGATTTCGATGTCATATTGGGAATGGATTGGCTGTCACCTTACTACGCTATCTTGGACTATCACGCCAAGAAAGTGACATTAGCCTTGCTGGGGTTACCTCGATTAGAGTGTAGAGGGACTCCTGATCATTCCTCCAGCGGGGTTATTTCTTATATGAAGGCTCGGCGTATGGTTGAGAAGGGGTGTTTGGCCTATTTGGCTCATGTTCGTGATTCTGGTGCTGAGGTTTCATCTATGCATTTGGTGCCTGTTGTTTATGAGTTTCCCGAGGTGTTTCCTGCAGACCTGCCGGGGATGCCACCCGACAGGGATATTGATTTTTGCATTGATGTGGCTCCGGTCACTCAGCCCATTTCTATTCCTCCATACCGGATGAACCCACCAGAGTTGAAAGAATTTAAGGAACAACTGCAAGATTTGCTTGATAAGGGCTTCAATAGATCTAGTGTCTCACCCTGGGGTGTGCCGGTTTTGTTCGTGAAGAAGAAGGATGGATCTATGAGGATGTGTATAGATTACCGGCAGTTGAACGAAGTCACTATCAAGAATAAGTATCTGTTACCGAGGATTGATGATTTGTTTGATCAGCTTCAGGGTGCCAAGGTGTTTTCAAAGATCGATTTGAGATCGGGCTACCATCAGTGAAGATTAGGGCATCAGATGTCCCTAAGACAGCTTTTCGGATGAGGTATGGGCACTATGAGTTTCTGGTGATGTATTTTGGCTTGACCAATGCCCCCGCAGCATTTATGGATTTGATGAACCGAGTGTTCAAGCCTTACCTGGATTCGTTTGTGATTGTGTTCATTGATAATATTTTGATATACTCCCGCAGTGTGGAGGAGCATGAGCAGCACCTCCAGATAGCGCTCCAGACTGTGAGGGACAGTCAGTTATATGCTAAATTTTCAAAGTGCGAGTTTTGGTTAGATTCGGTAGCTTTCTTGGGTCACGTCTTATCAGCAGAGGGTATTGAAGTAGATCCTAAGAAGATTAAGGTAGTCAAGAACTGTCCTAGATCCACTTCAGCCACAGATATTAGGAGCTTCTTAGGTTTGGCGGGTTACTACCATCGATTTGTGGAGGGGTTTTCATCTATAGCAGCCTCGATGACTAAGTTGACCCAGAAGGGTGCCCCATTCAGATGGTCGGACGAGTCTGAGGCGAGCTTTCAGAAGCTCAAGACAGCCTTGACTTCAGCACCGGTGTTGGTATTGCCATCAGGTTCGGGATCTTTCACGGTATATTGTGATGCCTTCAGCATGGGGCTTAGAGCAGTATTGATGCATAAGGGTAGGGTGATTGCATATTCATCTCGACAGTTGAAGGTTCATGAGAAGAATTATCCTGTCCATGACTTAGAATTGGCAGCCATTGTTCACGCGTTGAAGATTTAGAGGCACTATCTTTATGGCGTGCCGTGTGAGGGTTTCACGGATCATCGCAACCTCTAGTATTTGTTCAAGCAAAAGGATCTCAACTTGAGGAAGAGGAGATGGTTGGAGCTATTGAAAGACTATGATGTCACTATATTGTATCATCCAGGAAAGGCCAACGTGGTGGCCGACGCATTGAGTATGAAGGCAGTGAGTATGGGCAGCCTTGCATTCATTCCAGTGGGTGAGAGACCGCTAGCTTCAGACATTCAGACTTTGGCCAATCAGTTCGTGAGGTTGGATATTTCAGAGCCCAGTTGTGTTCTAGCTTGTACAGTCGCTCGGTCTTCCTTGTTTGAGCATATCAGAGATCGGTAGTATGATGACCCTCACTTGATGGTCCTTAAGGACACAGTGCGGCACGATGGTGCCAAGCAGGTTACAGTTGGAGATGATGGTGTTTTGAGGATACAGAGTCGAGTGTGTGTTCCTAATGTTGATGGGCTTCGTGAGTTTATCCTTAAGGAGGCACACAATTCTAGGTATTTTATTCACCCGGGTGCTGCCAAGATGTACCAGGACCTGCGGCAGCATTATTGGTGGAGAAGGATGAAAAATGATATAGTTGCTTATGTAGCTCGGTGCTTGAATTGTCAGCAGGTGAAGTATGAGCACCAGAGACCCAGTGGTTTGCTTCAGCAGATGGATATTCCTGAGTGGAAGTGGGAGCGTATCACTATGGACTTTGTTGTTGGACTCCCACGGACTCAGAGGAAATTCGATGCCATTTGGGTTATTATGGACAGGCTGACTAAGTCAGCACACTTCATTCCGGTGGCAAGTACTTATTCTTTGAAGCGGTTGGCAGAGATATATATTCGGGAGATCGTTCGCCTTCACGGTGTGCCCGTGTCTATCATTTCTGATCGAGGTAAGCAGTTTACCTCGCACTTCTGGAGGGAAGTACAATATGAGTTGGGGACACGGGTTTAGTTGAGCACAGCATTCCATCCTCAGACGGATGGGCAGTCCGAGCGTACCATTCAGATCTTAGAAGATATGCTCCACGCTTGTGTTATAGATTTCGGAGGATCGTGGGATCAGTTCTTGCCCCTCGCAGAGTTCGCCTACAATAACAGCTACCAGTTGAGCATTTAGATGGCTCCCTATGAGCCCTTATATGGTAGATGGTGCACGTCGCCAGTTGGGTGGTTTGAGCCGGGGGAGGCTCGGTTATTGGGTACAGATTTAGTTTAGGAGGCCTTGGACAAGGTCAAGATTATACAGGATCGACTTCGTACAGCTCAATCCAGGAAAAAGAGTTATGCCGACCGTAGAGTTCGTGATGTGGCATTCATGGTCGGGGAGAGGGTATTACTCCGGGTATCGCCCATGAAGGGTGTTATGATATTTGGGAAGAAGGGCAAGTTGAGCCCTAGGTACATCGGGCCATTCGAGATCCTCGAGAGAGTGAGGGAGGTAGCTTATAGACTTGCGTTGCCTCCAGGGTTATCCTTAGTTTATCTGGTATTCCATGTGTCTATGCTCCAAAAATATCATGGTGACCCGTCCCACTTGTTAGATTTCAGCTCTGTCCAATTGGACAAGGATTTGACTTATGAGGAGGAGCCGGTAGCCATTCTAGACCGGCAGGTTCGTCAGTGAGGTCAAAGAGTTACCCTTCAGTTTGAGTGCAGTGGAGAGGTCAGCCTATTGAGGCAGCTACTTGGGAGTCCGAGTCGGACATGCGGAGTATATATCCCCACTTGTTCGCCAGTTCAAATACTTTTCTATGTCCGTTCAAGGGAGAACGTTTGTTTTAGAGGTGGAGATTGTGATAACCCAAAGGGTTATCTTGTAAATTAAGACTCTATTCTGGGCCTGTTAGCCATAAAATCTTATTTTTACTCACCTCAATTTGCGTGCGCAGTCCGGGCGTAAATCCGTAAAGCCTTTATGTGAAAATTTATGAAGTAATAATTTTTGGGATTTAAAATTGATTTTTAGTTGACTTTGGTCAACGTTATGAGTAAACGGACCCAGATCCATGTTTTGACTGTCTCGGAAGGTCCATAGTAAAATATGGGACTTGAGCGTATGCCCAGAATCGAATTCCGAAGTCCCCAGCTCAAGAAATGAATTTTTGATGAAAATTGAAAGACTAAAATTCTATGGATTTAAAGAAATTGATTAATGTTTGATCTCATTGGATTCGGGCCCGTATTTTTGTTCCGAAGCCTGGTACAGGTTTAATATTATATATAAGTCATTTCTGTAAAATTTGATAGAAATCGGAGTTGATTAGACGTGATTCGGACGCCCGGTTGAGAAGATAGTAGTTTTGAAATGTTCTTGAGGAATTCATGAGTTTTGGTGCTAAATCTATAGTTTTAGGTGTTATTTTTGTGATTTGATCGAACGAGCAAGTTCGTATGATATTTTTAGACTTGCGTTCTTGTTTGGTTTGGAGCCCCGAGGGCTCGGGTGAGTTTCGGATAGGCTACGGAGTGATTTTGGAACTTAGAAATTTGCTGGTGTAACTGGTGTATGTAGCAGGCCTCTGATCTCGCAATTGCGAGATCAGGCTTCGCAAATGCGAACCAAGAAGGTATGGCAATTGCGAGGTTTTTATCGCAATTGCGAAGAAAGCCTAGGCCAGCAGTTCTCGCAATTGCGAAGGGGGTCTGGGGAAGGGCATGTTCGCAAATGTAAACTTCTACCCGCAATTGCGATGGGCCAATTGTCTCAAATGCGACATAATTTTTGCATTTGCGAAGGCAGCGGAAATGTGAAGGTTCTCGCATTTGCGATGACTCCTTCGCATTTGCAAGCTTCGCAATTGCGAAGCTCAGGTCGCAAATGCGACATCCGCAGCTGATAACTTTAGACTTAGACGGGATTTTTCATTCATTCTTCAATTTTTCAAAACCTAAACCTCAAGAGGCGATTTTCCAAAGACTAAATCTTTCCCAAATCATAGGTAAGTGATTCCTAACTCTTTTCTTTCAATCTTTTACATCTTATAACAAGATTTCAACCTATAATCTAGAATTTGTATGGTGAAATTAAGATTTTTGGGTAGAACTTAGAAATTTTGAAATTTGGGGATTTAGACCTCGAATTGAGGTCGGATTCCAAAACCAATTGTATATTTGGGCTCGGGGGAGAATGGATAAACGAATTTTGGTCCGAACCTCGAGTTTGGACCAAGCGGGTCCGGAGTCGGTTTTTGACTTTTGTTGGGAAAACTTACGAAAACTGTAATTATGCATTAAAGTTGATTCCTTTAGCGATAATTGATGATATTAAACTAATTATGATTAGATACGGGTGGGTTGGAGGTGAATTCTAAAGGGAAAACGGTACTTGAGCAGTGAGTGGCCTGCAAATTGAGGTAAGTGTTTTGTCTAACTTTGGCTTGAGGGAATAGGTATGTGTGAGTATTTGCTACGTGTTTTGTTGTTGAATATGATGTATAGGTGAGGTGACGAGCATCTATGCATTGTGGTCGAGTCATAGCATGCGAGTGAAATTCCATTCTTGCAAATTTGTAGTCTTAAATCTTGTTATCCATGCTTATTGTTGTTGTTGAAATGTTGGGAGACTTGTATCCGGTTCCACCAAGGTTGATAAAATTATGAATATTGATTCGAGGTTGAGATTTTAAATTGTGAAAGTAATCATTGATGAAATATTGATTTCTTTGTGAAACTTCTCTCTATCCGTTGTTATTGATTATGTGAATTGTGCGGACGAGTGTAAAGCACAAAAGGTGATGCCGTGCATGATTTATTTATATTGTGAGGAAGAGTGTAAAGCACGAAGGGTGATGTCGTGCATGATTTATTTATATTGTGAGGAAGAGTGTAAAGCACGAAGGGTGATGTCGTGCATGAATTATTTATATTGTGAGGAAGAGAGTAAAAGCACGAAGGGTGATGCCGTACAGTCTTATTTATTATTTGGTGAGGTTGAGAGTAGAAGCACGGAAGGTGATGCCGTGCAGTTTTCCTTACGGTTTTAATTGTTTGATTTGCTTACTGATTGTTGTTTAATTCTGTCTTTTCGTTATTCTCACTCCTTATATTGAAATCCCCCACTGCATGTACCCTTCCCATTATTTTCTATTTTAGTTCTGTATTTGTGGTTATTTCCACTAGCATGATTATACTGTTTAGGTTTTATGTGGTGTCTTGTCCTAGCCTCGTCACTACTTCGCCGAGGTTAGGCTCGACACTTACCAGTACATGGGGTCGGTTGTACTGATACCACATTCTGCACTTTCTGTGCAGATCCAGATTTAGGTCCGAGCTGATTCTGATTCATAGCTGACTTCACCGCAGGAGGTACGAGGTAGATCTGCCGACGTCCGCAGATTCCTAGAGTCTCTTCCTTTTATTCATTTACTGTTTTATTTAGTTCACAAACAGTTATACATTTTTTTTTCAGCCAAATACTTTTAGTAGATTCTTAGTAGTCCATGAGTTGTGACTCCAGATCATGGGTAGTTAGATATCAGTATTATTTTCGCAGTATCATTATACTATTTAGCTGGTTATTTTGGTATCATGTGGTGAATGGTAGTGAATCTTCGTATATGTTTTTAAATGTTTTAAAGTCGTAAACCTCTAATGTTGGCTTGCCTAGCAAGTGCAGCATTAGGCGTCATCACTGTCCCTACGGTGGGATATCAGGCCGTGACAAAAAAAGAAGTGCAAAGATTGATAGGTAGGATAGCAGCTCTAGGAAGATTTATTTCTAAATCTTCGGAGAAAAGTTTAAAATTCTTTTCAGTGCTAAAAAAGCAAAATCAGTTCGAATGGACTGAGGAATGCCAACAAGACCTCAAAAATTTCATGGCATACTTATCAAATCCACCTTTGCTGGCTAAACCAAAAAGATGGTGAGAGGCTATTTGTGTACCTCGCAGTTTCAGAAATGGCTGTAATTGCAATTTCGATACGAGAAGACAAAGGTAAACAATCTCCAATTTATTATATTAGTAAATCTTTGTTGGATGCTGAGACTAGATATCCTCATCTAGAAAAACTTGCTTTAGCATTAGTTATGGCATCTAGAAAGTTGAGATCGTACTTTTAATGTCACCCTATTTCCGTAATAACTGCATATCCTTTAAGGAATATTTAGCATAAACAAGAATTGTCAGGTAGATTAGCCAAGTAGGAAATAGAACTCAGTGAATATGATATCATGTAAATACCTAGAACTGCAATAAAATCTCAAGTTTTAGCAGATTTTTGTAGCGGATTTTAGCACAAAAATAGTTCATGAAGTAGAAAAGGAATTACAAATATTCACCGGATCTAATCTAGGTACGTGGACTTTGTTTACTGATGGCTCCTCAAGTGTTAAAGGAGCAGGTTTGGGTATTATTTTAATTTCACCTTTGGGAGAAAGTATAAGACAAGCAATTAAATATTACCCCTATTACTAACAATGAAGCAGAATATGAAGCTGTAATTGCAGGTTTAGAACTTGCACGAGAACTCTCCATTGAAAAGATCGTGATTAAAAGTGATTCTTAGCTGGTAGTCAACCAGATGTAGGGGACTTAGATAGCTAGAGAAGCACGGATGCAACAATATTTGAAAAAGGCACGCGAATTGATAAGACAATTCCAATCATGGAAGATTGTGCAAATACCCAGGGAAGAAAATGCAGAAGCAGATGTATTGGCTAACCTCGCATCAGTTGCGGAAACAACAAGTGCAGAAAATGCTATTGTAATACACTTCATTCAGCATTAGACCAGGATAAAAATGAGGTAAGTTTTAATAATCTAACTTGGGATTGGAGAAACGAGATTGTTAATTTTTTGCAGTACGGAACCGTACCTGAAGGCAAAAAAGAGTCTCAGTCGCTTCGGTGAAAGGCTGCCCGTTACTGTTTAATATGAGGGAATCTATATCGAAAAATGTTCGGTGGACCTTTAGCAAGATACCTTGGACCTGCTCAAACAGAATATGTAATGAAAGAAGTACATGAGGGGCATTGTGGAAATCATGCAGGAGGTAGATCTTTGGTAAAAACTCTAATTAGAGCGGGCTACTATTGGCCTAAAATGGAAGAGGATGCTAAAAATTTTGTAGCAAAGTGCGATAGATGTCAACGATATG
Organism: Nicotiana tomentosiformis; assembly: GCF_000390325.3. Classification (NCBI taxonomy): domain Eukaryota; kingdom Viridiplantae; phylum Streptophyta; class Magnoliopsida; order Solanales; family Solanaceae; genus Nicotiana; species Nicotiana tomentosiformis. Next base: position 34,547,472 of record NC_090814.1, read on the forward strand.
GCAATAATATGCATCGCCTTGCAGAATTATTACATACGGTTATTTTCCCGTGGCCATTCATGAAGTAAGGAATGGATATAGTGGATCCTTTTCTACAAGCTAAAGGAAAGGTACGATTTTTGTTAGTATTAACAGATTGTTTTTCCAAATGGGTAGAGGCAGGAGCTTTCAAACATGTGCGAGAAAAAGAGGTAATGGATTTTATTTGGCAAAATAATATATGTCGATTCGGAGTGCCAAAAGAAATCGTATGTGATAATGGCCCATAGTTTATAGGCTCGAAAGTCACAGAATTCTTTCAAAGTTGGCAAATCAAACGAATAACCTCCTCACCCTATCATCCCATGGCCAATGGACAAGCTGAGTCAACAAATAAGATTATTATCAATAATTTGAAGAAAAGATTAGAAGAAGCAAAAGGCAATTGGCCTGAGGTGTTACCAGGAGTATTATGGGCTTATAGAACAACTTCAAAGACAGGTACGAGGGAAATGCCATTTTCACTTGTTTATGGCTCAGAAGCCTTAATCCCAGTTGAAATGGGAGAGCCAAGTACGAGATTCACACAAGCAACGGAAGAATCAAATGATGAAGAATTAAGAACGAACCTGGATCTACTCGAGCAAAGAAGAGAAGCAGCTCTAATAAGAATGGCAGCACAAAAGCAAATCATTGAATGATACTACAACAGGAAGGCCCATCTCAGATACTTCAAGATTGAGGACTTTGTTCTCAAAAAGGTTTTTCAATCAACAAAAACAACTGGAGCAAGGAAGTTGAACCCAAATTGGGAAGGTCCTTATAAAGTTCGAGGCATCGTTGGAAAGGGTTCTTACGAGTTAGAAACCATAGACGGCAATGTGTTACCTTCAAATTGGAATGATGTTCATTTGAAGAAATATTATTTCTAAAATAAGGGAAATACCCACGGTCAGGTATCACGTAACTATAATTTTCGTATATTTTAGTTAAGATTATACTAACAATTTTAGATGATAGGCAAAAATCTATCCCACACCAAATGATGATTTTAGACCTGAAAGACATGCGGAATACAAAACTATTCCCGGTCTAGGGTTGCAACCTTTCTGATGGAAATAAAAAGGGTTAAGCAGTCGTCATCTAAAAATATACCTCCGAGTCCCGTGTGTATTTTCCTTTTCAGGGAATGGACCACATGGAAGGAATAATCAAGTGCTCGAGATTTCATACTTCAAAGCTCTAACACTTGGGGGACTATGAAAGGGCAAAGAAGACTAGAAAAGTCAGAATTCAAGTCAAGCCTAGATCAATGTACCCAGTAAATCAAGAGCCAAAAACACAAGCCTAATTCAAAAACCTTTGTAATAAGATTTGATGAAGTATACACTCGCGGATGTAAATTACAAGATCCTATGAGTACCTAGGTTAAAGGAAATACTTAGTCATGGGTTGCAAAATATACCCTAGAATTCTGTGAAATCTGTTATAAAGAAAACAGTTATGAAAGAGTTGTAGATGTTACTTGAATACATGTAAAGTGTTATATAATTCGAAAGTTCAAAATACAAAACTTCTTCAAATTATTCAAGAAATTTCTTAGAAATATGTATTTTCCTACTTCTTTCATATGTTTACACCAATATGAAGTTGAGACGTCTTCTTCATTAAGTGTCGTTTATAAAGGGCCATCTTTTATAAAATTTCATGCTTATTCAAAAAATCACGGAATACTAAAGTATTTTTAAATGCAAAATTAAAGAGTAGAACAGAAACTCAAAATGAAATATTATATATTAAACCCGGTTAAAACTAAGTATAAATTTAGTTCAAACCAAAGTATTTGATAATGAACCCCAAAATGGACCAGGGGTAAAATTTGCCAACCATTCCAAAAAATAAAAACACACAACAAACTTTCCAGACACAAGTTCACTATGGGGCAGAATCTAAAGTAGTACTATCAGCAGCGGTAGAATTCAAGATGGCATCATCAGCAGTAAGAGAAGGTTCAACTTGAGTAGAAGAGGCTTGAACACCAACTTCACTAGGAGTAAGTTCATCACCCTCGGGAATGCCGGCCTTAGGTGAGGAAAAGTTTTGACTCTGCTGAGTTTTTTCAATAGTTTCCTTAGTTTTTGCAATCTCAGCAGTCAACTCAAAGCCTTCCTAGCAAGCCTCCATCAAAGTCTCGAGGCGCATGTTCAAAAAAGCCCAGCTTACATCAAGAGTTAATTTATCTTCAAGGGCCTCGTAATCCCTCTCCCATTGCTTAATTTCAGCCTTCAATTCTTCTCTTTTAGTCAAAGCAGCATCATAAGAAGCCTTCAAAGGGGCGAGTGATCTCTCCAAGAACTGGACCTTGTTAGAAGATGCACGGAGGTCTTCTTGAGCCTGAGTGAGTGTTTGAACAAGCTCCTTGGCATAGACCTCCTTCTGATTAAGCAGTTCTTTTAAACCCCTAATTTCCTCGGTAGCTTTAAAAAGATGCTCTACAAATGAAGACCCCATGATGTTTTTATCCTTGCCTACTTGACTGGAAGAGTATTTTTCAATCGCCAATTCTGCTGCCATCACTTTTACTTGTTGTTCCAAAGCACACTTCTCCTCATCTAAAACTTCTTTCTCTAATTAAAGATCTTCAAACTGCTCCTTCCAGTTGTCCGCTTCTGTACGATAGTCGTTGACTAGCTGCTCAGTATGGACAATTCTCTTCATAAGCTCCGTGCCTATTAAGTTGATCTACAAAAGAAAGGAAAGAAGTGATTATCAAACAAAAAATAAAAAAGTCACGAGGAAAATAAAAGAAAAAGCTAAGGCTTATACCTTCAAAGATGAATGGACAATATCATTCATCCATGTCAAGGAGCTGTGGCTTTCCAACTTAGACTTCTCAACTGGGCCAATTAGCAGTTTCAGCCATATATCAGCTTGGCCAGACTTTTTTAAAAGATTACCATCCTTGGGGACTTCAATGGTAACTTTTTTCATCATCCTACTGCTACTAGAAGAACCAACTTCAACATGAGAAGTGGTAGAAATAGGGACAGTTGAGAAAGTGAAAACAGCCACGGGAGGAGCATTAGCACCAACAACGAGCGCGGAAAACTGAGAACCAATAGGAGCAGACACTGGAAAGGAGGCAAGGGGTGCTTTTTCAGAAACTAAGCCAAAATCTTCACTATCAAACCCACGGGAAAATAACTGTTCTGTAGAGTCACGAGGTATAGCAATCATCTCTTCATCAGAGCTCACTAAAGTGGCACTTTCAGGCTCATTCACGGGAACTGAACTTGGAGGAGGGGTGGCTTAATCTTCCGAAACAACGCGCCTCCTAGCCTGAGGCTTGCGCACTAAGGAGCCCTCCTCTCGTTCTTTTCACCCTCAGAACTATGATCTCTCTCTGCTTTTCTCTTTGATGAAGAACTTAAATCATCTCTTGAGCAATGGACAAAGAAGGTCTTGATGAAGCAATAAACGTGGCACTAACACCCCGAATGGGAAACCCTCGCAGAAGAAGAAGTTAGTAAATCTCCAAATAAATATGAAAGAAAGGTAGAAAATTAAAGGGAAGAATACCATGAGTTTTAACTTTCCAACCAAACCTATGAGAAAGGTACTTCTAAGGCCTTCCTTCCATAGGAGCAAACGACAATAATTGTTTTACCCAAGAACGGAAGTCTGGTATTTCTTCAACAACTTCCATGGTTGCTAAAAAGAGAAAAAACAGCCACGAGATCGTAAGTTTCTTCTTCCTTCATAAAAGAGAAGAACGGTATCTAAAAAAAACATACGTGCAAAGTTCCATTTTTCTGGAAAAGGCATGTTCTCTTCACCCACTAAACCACTTGTGGGAGCAGCAATAAAACGGGCATACCATCCATGATCTTTATCATCTTCAGGGCTAACCAAAACCCTTTTACTCTTGGCCACGAGAGTAAAAACCCCTGAACGAAACAACTTAAGGGAATAAAGATGAAGCAAGTGTTGAAAGGTGAAGGGTAAAGAGGCCAAATTAGACAGGTATCTTAAATATGCAACAACTCTCCATACGATAGGACCAATCTGTCCTAAGCAAACGTTAAAGAAACGGCAAAATTCTATGATCGATGGGTCAATAGGTGGTTTGAAACCTAATGTAAAAGGATATGTGTAAACAAAAGAGTAACTAGCTTGGTACGAAGTGATCTTTTGGTTTGGACCAAGAACTAAAATTGAAAAATCAGATTTCCAGTGACATTCTCTTCGCACAAGAGAAATCAAGCCATTAGTAATCTGAGAAGGATAGACATCGGCACGATCATGGGAAGTCATAGAAGTAACTTGATTTCTAATCGATTCATGATTAGAGGAGAAAGAAAATTCTGCAGGAATAATTTCATCAATAGTTGGTTCTCGAATAGGTTCACTCGAATCCCTATTTCTGGTAGAAGATCTATGAGTTGAAGAAGCCCTAGTTCTAGAAGAATAAGGGGTAACAACACTGGGTTGAGAAGTAGAACCACGAACAAATAAAGATCCTATAATTACTACTCTACGAGGATCAGGATTTGATGAAGACATGGTTGTATAAGAAAATAATACGTGCTGATGGATAAGAACGATTAAGGAAGAAGAACACTGTAGATTAAAGGTTTTCATGAAAGCAAAAGCACATGAGGTATTTATCAGAAGAAGCAACCGTCATGTAAAGGGGGTCATGATGAAAACGTCATAAAGAAACAGTCACTTCGTGACTGGAGCAGCCGCAAGAAAGCCCTAAAAACTGCTGAAGAGTCGTAGACCCAATCGATAAAGGCCACGTGGCACATGCATTAAATGGAAGTGACATACGACGCGTTGGTTCTGAAGAAAATATAATGATACATGGGAAACGGCGGCAAAAAATTCCCGCCATAAACATGTACCACTTCCCAAATATTCAATTGCAGAATATTCGGTAAGTGGGAGGACTATCTATATTAGTAGGAAATAAATATTATACATGGAATTATGTGTGGTTGACATGGCATGATACGTGGACCACTAAGAAGATGACAACTGGAGTGTTGCATTAAAAGATGCACGAGTTACAATAGGTACGAGCAAATCACTCATGAGATGTTGCTTGAGCCTAAATTATTCAGTGAAGAGACACAGGCAGAATGAATCAAGATAGTAAAAAGGGAAGATTTATGAACCTCTAATTAATGAGGAAGAAGAATCAGAACTATTACAGAATCTTTATAAACAGTTACGGTTGCCAATTATAACAGTTCATTAATGTCATTAATGCTCATAATGATTTGGCCATAAAAGGGAGGAAACGTTATATTTGTAAATTCCTATATAAGGAAAGAGAATTTCAATTGTAAAGACACGTTCTGAATATCTTTGGAATACAATTACTTTCTTTTTCTTTCAATCGATTACTTTTGCATTTCTTACATTTGTTTTCCTTTCTTATAATTGAGAAAGTACAGAATTTCTTGGTTATCAGTAATCCGAATTCTTCTAAAAACTGAGAATCTTATTTTTTGGTTAAACACAAGTTGCTTTGCGAATATTTTTCTTGCAATGCGAGCATATAATTTTCTCATACCTTTATTGCATCCATTTAATTTTTGGTATAGTAGTATAGTCGCAGATAGTTGTAGTAATATTCTAGAGCAATAATATACTATATTGGTATACATGTATACCATATTGGTATCGTATGGTACTACAACTCTTTTTTGCTACTTATACTTTTATTGCATTTTCCAATATTTCATTATCATTTATATTCTAACTAGTATATATAGAGATTTGGTGGTCGTAGATTATGTTTCTTGCTCCATAACTGATTGTGTTAGTGCTAATGGTAGAGTGTGTACTGATATTTGTAGGGAAGGAGACCAAGGCTTGCATGGCAATCACGTGTTGTTTCTTAGAATATGATTATGTAATTTATGGTGCTCAACAACAGTCAGCGTGATATTCAGTGAATTAGATCAAGTGACAACTGATATTATTTCTGTTTAATAATTGAATTAAAAAAATGAGAAAAAAGACAAAAGTTATATTATACTAGCTATATTAAAAAAAGGTGAACAAATATTTACTATCAGTTATTTTTTCTTATTGTATAAAAACAAGAATAATAAAAAATAGTGAAAACAGTAAATGAAATTAGATTATGAAAAGAAAAAGAGTATAAAAAAAAGAAGTTAAATGAAATTAGAAAAGTAACAAGACATAAAGAAATAAAAGAAAAAAGGAATTAAATGGAATTAGAAAAGGAACAAGAAATAAAGAAAAAAATATATAAAATAATGAAGGAGTCAAATTTGAGTCTGAAATAAGTTATGGTAAAATGCAATAACATGATTTGGGCTAAAATAAATGAATTGAAAAAGAGAAAAAAAAAATAAGGAGAAAAGGAGAAAAGAAAGAAAAAAAGGAAAAAAAGGAGCATAGAAACAAAAAAAGAATTGGAGAAAAAAAGAGAAAATTCCCCACAAAAACTACTATAAGTAGGAAATGTATTTAGTTTGATGGGTAGAAAAATAAATGGGTAGGTAAGGGTAAATAATTTTATTTTTGTGGGTAACTGTGTCATTCACCTAAACAATTAGCCTACATGTTGTAACTTTTAAAAAAGGGAAAAGGGCAAATTATCTACTTTCATATGTTGTCTATATTTAACTTCTGTTATACTATCCGGCCAAATTTACCCCTACAATCAGCAAATTTTTGAAAATACCACTGGATCTGTTAAATAATCCAAAATCTCCCAAATTTCTTTTATTTAAATCACTTGTTGTTCTTATTGGTCCATTATTTTTGAAATATTGGCATTTACCTGCTTTCTGAATTAGAGAAAAAAATAAGAGAATAAAATATTAAATAATACAACCGAATAAACAAAATATAGTAAATTAAAAAATATTAAATTAGGTAGCTTTTCTAAATTCTAAAAGTATTTACAACATCCCAATTTTAATGAATTCGTTGCACCAAATGTATGGAGACTTTGCAAGTACTAGTGATTGAAGTTGAAGTTCCTCGGAGACTTTACATTGTCTAATTCAACTTTGCTTTAATTAAATATTTACACATTATGCACTCTTAGGTTAGTCGATCGAACACTATACTAACTAGGCATACATTACATACATGATGATCAACTGTATATAATACACAATAAATAGACCCATTAAATTTTACGGTATGTATATGATTGAAAAATAAATAAAATTCTAAATCAATTTTATTTTTTACAAAAAGAGAAATAGATGCATTGGTAATTAAAAAAATTATGAATAATTTGTATAGTCTAGTAACTTTAGCATTCACATCAATAGTATATTTTTGAAAAACATGGAGCAAGAAGAACAAAAAGTGATTTAAATAAAAATAATTTGGGAGATTTTGGATTACTTAACAGATCAAGGGGTATTTTTAAAAGTTTGCTGATAGTAGGGGTAAATTTGGTCCGATAGTATAACGGTATGAGTATATTTGGCCCGATAGTATAATAGAGGTTAAATATAGACAATATATGAAATTAGAGGGGTATATTTGCCCTTTTCCCTTTAAAAAATTATGAAATTCAGAAAACCCATCAATAAAGACTGCTCTCCAGAGAGAATCTATACAAACCTAAAGGAACAACAACAACAACAATAACAAACCCAGTATGATTCCAACAAGTGGGGTTTGGGGAGGGTAGTCTGTACGCAAAACTTATCCCTACCTTATGCAGGTAGAGAGGATGTTTTCAATAGACCCTCGGCTCAGGAAGGGTAAGAAGAAGAAGAGGAAGGCAAGCAAGGAAGAAAGCAAGAAGAGAAAAGAAAAAGGGAGGGATAAAGGATAAGTAGTACCAAATAATAGCAATAGGGAATACAATACCTGAGGCGAACAAAACCACATAACGTAATAAAAATCTAAGAATATGAATAGACATGCATGCTACTAAGACTATCGGTGAACAACTAAAAACTACCCACTAACCGTCTACCTTAATCCTCGACTTTCACACCTTCCTATCAAGGGTCATGTCCTCAGTGAACTAAAGCAGACCCATGTTCTGTCTAATCACCTCTCCCCAGTACTTCTTAGGTCTACCTCGACCTCTTCTCTAACTCTCCATGGCCAACCTCTCACACCTCCTGACAGGAGCATCAATGCTTCTTCTCTTAACATGTCTGAACCATCTCAGCCTTGACTCCCACATCTTGTCCTCTACGGAGGCTACTCCCACTCTGTCCCGGATAGCTTTATTCTTAATCCTATCTCTTCTGGTACACCCACACATCCATCTCAACATCCTCATCTCTGCTACTTTCATCTTCTGTACTTGGGAGTTCTTGACTGGCCAACACTCAGCCCCATACAGCATAGCCGGTCGAACCATCACTCTATAAAACTTACCCTTAAGTCTTGGTGGCACATTCTTATCATATAAAATACCAGAAGCAAGCCTCCACTTCATCCACCCCGCTCTGATACGATGTGCGAAATCTTCGTCAATCTCACCATTACCCTGGATAATAGACCCGAGATACCTAAAACTCGCTCTCTTGGGTATAACTTGAGCATCAAGCTTAACCTCTACGTCTGCTTCATGGGTCCCGTCACTGAATTTGTACTCCAAGTATTCTGTCTTGGTTCTACTCAGTTTGAAACCTTTAGACTCCAAGGTTTGTCTCCAAACCTCCAACCTCGCGTTAACTCCGCTTCGCGTCTCGTCAATCAACACTATATCATCGGCAAATAGCATGCACCAAGGCACCTCCCCTTGGATGTGTCGCAACAGTACATCTATCGCCAAGGCAAATAAAAATGGGCTAAGAGCCGATCCCTGGTGCAACCTCATCACTACAGGGAAATGCTCCGAGTCACCACCTACAGTCCTCACCCGAGTCTTAGTATCATCATACATATCCTTAATCACCCTAATGTACTCTATCGGAACGCCGCTAACCTCCAAACACCTCCACAAACCTAAAGGAAGTATAAGTAAAATCCTTAAGAAAATAATATATTTCAGATGATTAACTTCAAAATATTGAAATCAAGTTTAAAAAGGCCATATTAATTAGAACAAACAAAGTTTAAAAAACCAAATTAAAGTCAGGAAAAACAAATATTAGATGGAATGGAACAAATCTTCGGAGGAGTAGCTTTTGGGACTCCTCTAAGAAATATCAACAAAGAAGGAATAAAAAGACCTTTTGAGCTGTCAAAGATGAAGCATAAGAGACGCATCAAAGGAGTTACTATAATATGAGACACCAAATAGGACTCTTCGGATGTGGTACATGAATATCTAATTATTTATTAATTTGTTCAACATAATGAGGATGTTACAATTGACACCTTATTCTTTTAATATTTTTTAAGGGCAAAATCGTCACTTAGCTTTTGATGGGTAAATTGGTAAATTAACTTTTGACTTTCAGATGTTATCACTTTAAGAATAGTATGATTTTGACTTTCATATGTTATCACTTGTAGTATAGTATGTGTAGGCATACAAATTTTATTGGATTTAAATCCATAAAATAATTTGGATTATATTTTAAATTAAAGATATTTTAGTCCAAATAAAATTATTGGGCTAATATAATTGGATTAATTACATAATTCAATATATATGGATTAAATAAATAAGTTCAAATTCATTGGGCTAGCCCATTTAGTTAGACTACAAATAATGAGCCCATTTCATTAGGCCCAAGATATAATCTTCCTAGAGGCCCAGTTTGGTGCCACACGTGAAATGACGTGGCACGCCAAGTCAAGCGGAAGCTTCAATAGGATCGTGTCACGTGTCAAAATGACAAGGCATGCCAAGTCAAATTAAATGGACAATGAAACAGCGCCACATGTGCAAGTGACATGTTCTGGCCAATCAAATACGGTCTTGTCACACTTCAATTTGATTGGTCGGAAAGAGTTTGTTCTTATCATAACTCTTCCACCCCACAACTATAAATAGGGATCAAAAGCCTCAAATTTCTCTACAAGTTTCAAGCTTCAAGCAATCAAGTTCAAGAAATTAAATTCAAGTTCAAGCTCACGAACGAAGAACAAGTCAAGATTCAAGGAGTACGAGTTCAAATAAAAGTTCGTGCTAGTTGAATTCGAGATCATCGTTCGTGGAAACAAATATAGATTCAAGATCAAGCTCAAAGACCCTTGAATTTATTTAATATTAAAAAGAAAAATCAGAGGATTCATAGAGATTTTAACACTCAAATATTTGAAATACAATACTACGATTGTTACAATATTTTTCGGCTTGATTTTATTTTCTCGACGCAATTTATTTTCTACAAATTCTGGCACGCCCAATAGGACAATCTTTGCCTCTCATCTCAACTTTTCAATCACAAAAGATCAAGAAAAATTGAAATGGCTTCAAAGAAAATCAACTCCACTTCAACTTCAACCAAGGCTGCTAATTCAAGGTTCTATGGTGATATGGAAAGCATCCTCGATGTTACCTTTGGAAGCTTTGGACCAGTTACGAGGAGCAAAAAAAACTCGTTAGGACAACAAGCACCCCAAGTGCCATCCGCATCAACCCCTGTTTTCAGATCTTCACCCTCAAAGGAGCAAGATCTTCCACAAATGCACCCGAAGAAGGAAGCGATGTTGCTGAAAAGATCAAGAAGAATCTTGCTCTGCTTGACCTCTCCGGATCCAAGCACTCTGCTGTGAAGGAGAATGATGATGCTTCAAGTGATGGATCCTCCCCACTTACACCATGTAGTGTGAGTCAATCGAGGATCAATCTATGTGACAATCCATGCTACTCTCCATCGTCCACGATAATCATGCAAGCCATGGTGACAAACACTTGACGGAAGCAATCGCTAGCTTGACCAAGTGCATGCAAAATCAAGATGCTAGAATTGACAAGCTAACAGATAGGGTGGGAATCTTGATGGAAAAAAAATCCACCCCTGCACCTGGCAAGCTCCCAGAGGTTCCAGAGGATAATTCTCCCCCAAGACAAGCTTCATCCGATAAGGCTATCCCTGTCTCATTTGAAGAGATGATTCCAATTGATCAAGTGAAGGAGTTCATCGAAGGAACTATTAAAATCAAGTGCGAAGTTGCTACCAAGTCTTCCCTTACATACGCAAAGCCATACACTCCAAGGATCGATATGTTGAAGATGCCTGTTGGCTATCAACCTCCAAAGTTTCAACAGTTTTATGGTAAAGGCAATCCAAAGCAATATGTGTCTCACTTTGTTGAGACATGCAACAACGCTGGGACTTATGGAGATTACCTCATCAAATAGTTTGTCTGCTCGCTAAAAGGAAATGCTTTTGATTGGTATACAAACCTCGAGGCGGGATTTATTGATAGCTGGGATCAACTAGAGCAAGAGTTTCTCAATCGCTGTTATAGCATAAGGCGCACTGTGAGCATGGTGGAACTCACAAATACTCGTCAACGGAAGAGTGAACCAGTTATCGACTTTATCAATCGTTGGAGGAATTTAAGCCTCAACTGTAAAGATTGGCTTAGTGAAGCCTCTGGCATAGAGATGTGCATTCAAGGTATGCATTGGGTATTGCGCTACATCTTGCAAGGTATCAAGCCTAGCACATTTGAAGAACTTGCAACTCTTGCCCATGGCATGGAATTGAGCATGGCCTCCACTGGAAATGAAAGGCTGCCCATCTATGAACCTCGCAAAGGGAACGACAAGCAAGAAGTTAGAAAATGGAGCAAGTTTGTACCAAGATCTGAAAACAAAGAAGCTATGAATATCAACACATCGCCTGTGAAGTTCACGATGAAGGTGAGCAAGAAGCAGCGTATGAAATCCACTTTGTTTCAAGATAAGCCAAGTGGAAAGTTGACTCTAAAAGAAATGCAAGAGAAAGAGTACCCATTTCTGGATTCTGATGTGCCAGCTATTTTTGAAGAACTCCTCGAGTTAAATCTCATTGAGCTTCCGGAGATGAAGCGACCAAATGAAGCTGGGAAAACAAAAGACCCAAATTACTGCAAATACCATTGACTTGTGAGCCACCCTCTGGAGAAGTGCTTTGTCTTCAAGGACAAAGTTATGGACTTGGCTCGAGAAAAGAAGATCGAGCTTGAAGATGAGAAAGCAAGCTCAAACCAAGTCTCTATCACTTTTGGCTCATTTAGTCCGGATGAATTATGTGGTTTTAAAGAAAGTAAATATGAAGAATTACTGGGAAATGACAAAGCTGAAGTCAATCAACCTGATGATGATGAAGGTTGGATGTTGGTGACTCGTCGTAGGCACCACAGAAGGAGGCCACGAAAAGAATCAGTAGATAAACCAACAAGGAAAATTGTGGTGAAAAGAATAAGGAGATGGAATCCAGTAAAGCACTTAAATAAAGCAAAAGTGGAGGTGCACCACCCTCAAAATCCATGACATCCAGTGACCTTGGAGGAGTTTTTACCAAGTTGGTTCCGCACGAAGATTTCCCATGAGGGTATTGATGCCTCTTGTTGCCATATTGACGAAGGGAAAGAAAAGAGTGACGATCTGCCGTTGGCACCATCTTCGGAAAAGCTTATCGAGTCCGCTCCTCAAAAAGCTAATGCCTGTGAGGAAAAATTCACGTTCACAAATGACGATCTTCTGCTAGGTGACACTCCTCATAACCGCCCATTGTACCTGGTTGTCTATATGCGTGATGAAAGGGTAAATCGAATTTTGGTTGATAGAGGATCCTCAGTGAATATTTTGCCAACTTGCACTATGAAAGAACTTGGTATTCCCATGAACGAACTCTCAGAAAGTAGTGTGATGATCCAAGGATTCAACCAAGGGAGGCAAAGAGCCATAGGAGCGATCAGGCTGGGAATCACCATTGAACATATGCAATCAAGTGCATGGCTGCATGTGATCGATGTGAAGACTTTATACAATGTCTTGCTTGGAAGGCCTTGTATACATGAGAATAAAGTAGTTCCATCTATCTACCATCAATGTTCAAAATACTATGAGGGCGAAGTCAGGAAGAAGATAGTTGCTGATGATGAGCCATTCACCGAGGCAGAGTCACACTTTGCCGATGCAAAGTTCTACTTGAAGAACCGCATTGTGAAGGAGCTAAAAGTTGATGATGGCATGAAAAGCAAGAATGACAATCCCATAACTAAAAGAGCTGAGGTGTGACTATTGGTAAAGCCAAAGCTGTTACTGAGGAGGTACAACCCAACGCGAAAAAATCTCATAGAGGGGATATTGCGTCTTATGGCGAGAAAGTAAGTCCTGCGCTCCAATATGTCCCTAAAAGGAAGAAAGAAGAGGGTGAATCATCTAATCTCCAAACTAACACGCTAAAGGAGTTAACTCTTCCGGTAAAACGGATTGAGGCAGTAAAGTTGTCCTCAAAGTCGCTTGCAGGGTTTGTAGCCCAAAATCGTTTGCAGAATGTGGCACTCCCTACAAAGCGAACGAATGAAGGTTTTGATCGTAATGCTTACACGCTATTTGCAAAAGCTGGATACAATCCTAATGAGCCGTCAAAGTTAGGGAAGCTCCCATCAAAAGCTGCAACGAGGCAACCACATGAAGGTTTGGGATACAAGCAACTGTCACCAGTGTGCATCTCCATAAGAAGGGCGAGTATCAATCATATCACTGTAGAAGACGAATTTGCCGCTTCTAATAGGCCTTCTGTCTTTGATCAACTTGGAAAACCAACTTTGAGAACTTTCGTATTTGAGAGATTGGGTCCATTAAACAAGGGGAATAAGTTCCAGAGAAATTATCGAAATGCAAGAACGCTCGCTTTGCCCAAAATTCAGAAGATCTCTAAAGAATTCCAAAGTTTGGTTCCTTTTAGAATGAAGCGACAAACAAAAGTCATGGTTTTATGTGATGAAGTACTGAAGGTGAAGCCATACAGTATGGTCTACACTTAAAAATGTGATGAAGACGAAGAAAGTGTGGGTTCTTCGTATCATGTTACTGCACAAAGCGAGCATGGTGTTTTATCTCTAATGGAGGATGACGAGAAATTGGATGATGTTTCATCGTGTTATCACATATCCTTCAACGATGGGGACTCTAAAGAAGATGAAGATGCGGAAGATGCTCCACCTGAACTTGAATAAGGAGTGAAGACTACAGTGTATGCCTTAAAAGAAGTTAACCTTGGCACCAATGAAGAATCAAAACCCACCTACCTAAGTGCTTTATTAGAAGTTGATGAAGAGAACACTTATATTGAGTTACTCAAGGAGTTCAGGGATGTCTTTGCTTGGAGCTACAGAGAGATGCCTGGCTTGGACCCTAAAGTAGCAGTCCATCACCTTGCGATCAAGAATGGCACTCGTCCTGTTAAGCAAGCTCAAAGGCGCTTTAGGCTGGACTTGGTTCCCCTGATTGAAACCGAAGTTAACAAACTCATTGAAGCTGGATTTATTCGGGAAGTTAAATACCTAACATGGGTTTCAAGTATTGTCCCTGTAAGGAGGAAGAACGGCCAGATTCGAGTATGCGTTGACTTCAGGGATCTCAATAATAGGTGTCTCAAAGATGAATTCTCGCTTCCTATTCCAGAGCTGATGATTGATGCTACTACTGGTTATGAGGCAATGTCTTTCATGGGCGGTTCGTTGGGCTATAACCAAATCCGCATGGCACCAAAAGATGAAGAGCTTACTGCATTCCGCACCCTAAGGGTATTTATTGCTACAAGGTAATGCATTTTGGCTTGAAGAACGCTGGTGCTACTTACCAAAGGGCTATGCAGAATATTTTCGACGATATTCTCCACAAGAATGTCGAATGCTATGTTGATGACTTGGTGGTAAAATCTAGAGAGAAGGGCGACTACTTGAAAGACTTGAGAATGTTATTTGAATTTCTCCTAAGGTACCAACTTAGGATGAATCCGTTGAAATGTACCTTTGGAGTTACTTCTGGAAAGTTCCTTGGTTTCATTGTCTGACATCGAGGGATCAAAATTGATCAAGCCAAAGTGGATGCCATTTTGAAAATGCCTGAGCCTCGGGATATTCATGAATTGAAAAGTCTGCAAGGAAAGCTAGCATACCTTAGAAGATTCATCTCGAACCTAGCTGGGAGGTGCCAACCATTTAGTCGCCTCATGAAGAAAGGAGTTCCTTTCAAGTGGGACCAAGCTTGTAGCAATGCCTTTGAAAGTATCAAAACCTATTTGATGAAGCCTCCAGCTTTAGCAGCTTCTATACTTGGAAAGCCATTGATACTATACATTGCGGCACAAGAAAGGTCTGTTGGAGCACTGTTGGCCCAAGAAAATAGTGAGGGGAAAGAAAACTCTCTTTACTACTTGAGCAGGATGATGATACCAAATGAGCTGAATTATTCGCCAATTGAAAAGTTGTGTTTGGCGTTAGTCTTCTCAATTCAAAAGTTGAAGCACTACTTTCAAGCTCATGTTGTCCGTCTTGTTTCTAAAGCAAATCCCATCAAGTTTGTGATGTCAAAACCTGTTCTTAATGATCGACTAGCGAGATGGTACCTCTAATTTCAACAATTCAAGATTTTGTACATCCCTCAAAAGGTTGTAAAAGGACAAGTATTGGCAGACTTCTTGGCAGATCATCTGATAACCGACGACTGGGAGCTAACTGACAAACTACTTGATGAGGACGCAATGGTCGTTGAAGTTCAACCTCTATGGAAGATGTACTTTGATGGTGTTGCGCATTGTGGAGGAGCTGGTGCTGGCGTAGTATTTGTCACTTCCCAAGGTGAAGTCTTGCCCTACTCCTTCAACTTGACACAACTCTGTTCCAACAATGATGCTGAGTATCAAGCATTAATACTTGGGCTTGAAATGGCCGTTGATATGAAGCAATTGCAATTGCAAGTCTTCATCAGTCAGCAAATTTACGTTGTCATATGAAGAGACCTCAGTCTCGGCAGCTGAAACGTTTGCCTGAATCTCTTCAACCTCCTTTTGAGTCGCTTCTATAACACCTTCGAGGTTCTCCCTCTCTTGTTGTAATATCTGCAACTTCTTCACAACTCTCTTCAGTTTCTTTTCACTAGAGGAAACTTTCTTGACTTTCTCACTTCCTTCAAGTTTGAACGATTCAAGACGCTCCTTAGCTTTAGAAATCAGCTCCCGCTTCTCATCTTGACTCATCCTATCAGCCAAATTGGATTGCTCTTGGTCATATGAGGCAACAAGCTCGAAAAGAGAATCCAATAAATACTCTAATGAAGAAAGATCTAAAATGTTCGCCTTCTTCGTATCCTCGAAAATCTCAGTGATTTGCTCCCTATAAGATGATAGCAGTTCTGCACGAGTTTTGGAGAGTCTCTTGCAAATATCCTCCCAAAGTCCCAAGATAAATTCCTTTTTGTGATTAAAGACAATGCTCTTTCATTCAAAAATTGACACTGGTGTATTTGTCATTGGTGGAATGCGAGTTATCCCATTTGGATTTTGTCTTTTTAGAGCTTCGCCAAGAGATGATGCCTTTGAAGACGACTTCACTTTAGATGTACGCCCTCCAATAGATTCATTACTCACTTGCAGCTTATCATGTGGGGATACCACCGGATGCCCAATGGCATTTAACTGCATAAGGAAAAGGCAAATAAAGTGGGCAATTTCTTTTAGTGAAGCTATTCGTTTGATTAAAAAAAAAAAAAAAAAGAAAGGGCAAGGTGATTGTATTTTTACCTCCTTGTTACGGGTCGTATGCGTTCTTGAGGGACTATCAACACTTAGAACCTCTACGATCTCTATTGGGTTAGGCCGTTTTCTTTTCCAATTTTGATCTTCATTGGTACTCTGGCTTGTATCTTGAGGAACTTGTGTGCTAAATGGAAGAACTGGAGGGTATTTCTCTATATATGTTGAAGTGCATACCACCTCTTTCAAAGCTGCCTCTGAGGATTTAAGCTTCATTTTCTTATGTTGTGTAACTACTTTTGGGATTGGAGTAGGTGGCTCTTTGACTTTTGAGAGCTTCTTTCCAACACCTTGATCTTCACCTCCTAAAGGAGTAGTAGACTTTAGCCCAACATTGTCTACCAAATCTTGTAAATTATTCTCGAGACACTCCCCATGCACTTTCTCCCACCAAGACATATAATTGGTGGAGAAAGGCTTCTCCACAGGATCTCCTATTGGGGATAAAACCGCACGTGACATAGACCGATACAATGTGCAAATCCTCCAAAATCTGAGTCCTTCATCTAGAGAGGCGTTACAGATATCATTCTCCAAAAAATCGGGGACGTTCTGGTAAAACCTAAATTGACGACCAAACCGATGCGGGCTATATGGCTCTATGATGAATGAGTTACCATACCTCAAAGGGAGGTAATTAAAACATAAGCTCATGAAGTAATTTGACTCCAACTCTTGAGGGGTATCGTTATCCACATAATAACAAGGACGAGAATTGGTTAACATTATTGGTGTCCAAACTATATCTTCCCCATTGTGGATGTGTTTTCTTGCATCCTTTTCATCAAAGTACCTCGCAGCTCCCTCTCCTGAGTATGCCACCATCAAAGGGACAGACGGACCTTAGCAAGTGGATAATGGGTTTTGAAGTAATGTGCAAGCCAGCCGTAAACATAATGGATGGGAAAACAAACTTTGACCTGATCAAGTTGGGAAGAACATGAAATCTTATTCAAACCATGATACTCGCTAAAACTAGGACCGCAAGGTTAATCTTTCGCCCGCTTGCCATCTTAAAAGTCTCGGGACTAATGAAGTTTTCTGCCTTGGGAAATACAAAGGCACATAGCCAAATTGATAAGAATGCTGCTATATATGTTTCATCTTTCTTGTCAGACCTCACCCTAAGCTTGGAAAATATAGCTTCTTGATCACTCGACCACCTAGTTGTCTCGGGAATAACTCCGTTAGGATTATGTGTCGACTTTAGGCGCGCAGATTTCTTTTCCTTTCACAATGGGGCAGGTTTATATATTAAAGGTTTTTTATACCAAAAGTTTATCCACTTGCTGAAGGAGACCTTTTGGTTAGCATTCGTACCTTCCTTAAGGTGATGGAAAGCAGCAAGTAAATACTCACAAGATCGAGGAATAAATCTCATCTATTATTCATCCAAACCGATGAGTTCTCTTGTCTCAGGTACCACTTTTTCGTACGGAGAACCCGCAATGGGCAGACCTCCACGGATATGTAAGTTCCAAAAGGAGATAGATAGTTCCCCAGCGGATGTAAGAAGCGTGTTCGTCTTGGGGTACCAAGCCTCACAAAATGCTTGCAAAATATTCGAGTTTCGATCATAAGTGAAAAGTGAGGCATAGACAGCATCATAAATCTTTGCTGTACTCAGGGTTTGTTGGCTTTCACTAAGTACATCTTCAGTCCATTCCCAATATCCTGGAATATGACGATACTTGCCCTTGATTGTTGTTGTGTTTCCCCAACGTACTTCGCCTTGAATTATGCGACGCCCTAAGTTTGGAAGGGTGCTAGCAATGTTTACATGGCGATGGATTGGTGCTTGGAGAGACCACATCTTGGACAATGGATTAG
Source organism: Nicotiana tomentosiformis (assembly GCF_000390325.3). NCBI lineage: Eukaryota > Viridiplantae > Streptophyta > Magnoliopsida > Solanales > Solanaceae > Nicotiana > Nicotiana tomentosiformis. Next base: position 34,565,954 of record NC_090814.1, read on the forward strand.
AAGTAGACTTGTGCTCCAAGGTCCAGTTTTCTACATGAAGGGAGTTCCTCAAAGAAGGCCATGAGGCTGCATACCGGCCAGCTTGTGCGGTGTGAACCAAGAGCTTGGTTTGTTCTATGCTATTTTCAGTCTCGATTACGAGATATCTAAGTTTGGAGGAAGGTGAGGTATTGTCTCTGAAATTTGTCATCTCTTCAAGTTGCAAATAAAAAAAAAAGTCATCAAAGTGCAGCAATCTGGTTAGTGAAGGCATAGCAAACTGTTATTCTAATTCCATTATTACTAGTAGCAAAAATGTTTTGGTTTAGTTTCATTCCAAACTAAAGTTGAGTCGATTCGTATGACACTATAAAGTGATGACCCTAAAGTAGAGTATACAATACTTATCGCTAGGTAATAACCTAGTTGAATTTCTTGTATCTGTAATGATATAATATACTCCCGGTGAAAGGTAAAAGAGAATTTTTCTATGTTTAAGTCTAAGAAACTAAACTGATTTCAATGGCTCAATTCCATTGAAATGGCTTTGTGATTTGAATTAAAGTCATGGATTGATACAAATGTTTTAAGAATGTATATCATGATTTATACTACACTTAAATTTTTATTTCTAATAATAAAGAACATGACTGATAAATATTTACTGCTTTATATCAACTATTGGTTGTATTATTTTTGCAAAGTCTTATTCCAGGAACTTGAGTTAGTGAAAGTTTATGATACTTATTAAGTACTATGACGATGTACTCAGTCCTTGCGGGCCCCTCTCTAGAGTCCCGCTCTACTTTACGTATTTCAAGATGAGGTGTGGCTTATGGTGCTAGATGTAACCGACCCCGACCGCTCAATATCCTGTCATTACTGTCTCGTGCATGAAGGGTGTAGTATGGCCCGTATTTGAATTGGGGGCAAACTGGTCCAAATACTACTATCATAAAAAAAGTTGTTGTACAGGATTGGACTAACAGTCGTGTTCAAAATTCAGCAAGCATTCGTTGTACATAATGTTGTGAATCCAGCAAGCATTATATTCGTGATTCGTTATACATTAACGTTGTGTTTCTGAAATAGCATCTACATATCAATTATCTTTCTCAAGGACGCTGAGTTTACAACATCTTAATAGTCATTTTCAGGTTGAACATGCTTTTATGAGGCAAGAGGTAATTCTTGCATATATTAACAGCCAAAAAGCTGCAAAATTTCCGGGTGACTTTCAGTTTTTGTGTTATTTAGACGTCATCAGTTTTAGGAATAAATCGAGTAGGATCTGAAGTATACTATGTAGTTCTTTCTTTTGCCAGATTCAACAGCAACAACTAAACAACTAGGATTCATCCCAAACAAATTGTGGTCGGTTATGAATCCTCATTATCCATGTGGGATATCTTTGTACATTCATCTCTATTAGGCAGAGAAGCAAAATATTTGCTGCTAAGATGCCTCCATAACATATGAAATTGCAAATTTATAAGATTTAAGTTATATGCTCCGTTTAAATAATATTTTACCATTAATATAATTTAACTTGTTATAGTAAGTTACTTGCGCATATTTGATTTTAGGCTCCAAATATAGTATCAAAAAGTTGAATGAAATAATTAAAAAAAGAATATTAGAATGGGCACAAAGGTCTAAATGGGTAAAATGGCCTCCGATAGTCGGGCCACATTGAGAGTAACCTCTCCGATAGTCGGGTCATTTTGAGAGTAATCTCTCCGATAGTCAGGCCATATTGAGAGTAATCTCTCCGATAGTCGGGTCATTTTGAGAGTAATCTCTCCGATAGTCGAGGCACATTGAGAGTAATCTCTCCGATAGTCGGGTCACATTGAGAGTAATCTCTCCGATAGTCGGGTCACATTGAGAATAATCTCTCCGATAGTCGGGGCACATTGAGAGTAATATCTCCGATAGTCGGACCATATTGAGAGTAATGTCTCCGATAGTCGGGGCACATTAAGAGTAATCTCTCCGATAGTCGAGCCACATTGAGAGTAATCTCTCCGATATTCAGGCAAGGATGAGTACTCATCCCCTCACACCCCAAGATTGCCTTCTTCATGCATGGATCATCTCGTTAAACAAGAATACACCCTTCTTGTTTGACCTACAAAAAAAAAGACAACAAAGAAGAAAGCACAAAAAAAGAAGAATGAAATTACCTTCGCGTCAATGTTTCCGAGTCCGCAAAACTAGACTCAATATGGCTTGCAAATACTACGAAATGATGCTCAATAAGTACGAGCACATGGGTTTATATAGATTTGAGAAGCAGGAGTGGTTCGTTATTTGACGATGTGGGAAGTCATATTGCTAAAGAGATAAGTCAATTGAAAAAGTTTTGGAGCTAAGTTACTGTAGAATCACTTACGTATATGAGATATGTTGGAGTACAACAAAAGGACGTATTTACCATTACTTCAAGCCTAGTCCTCCAAGTTTAGTATATCTACCTCGAAATTAGCCTTGAAGTAGGGGCATTTGTAGGCATGCAAAATTTATTGGATTTAAATCTATAAAATAATTTGGATTATATTTTAAATTAAAGATATTTTAGTCCAAATAAAATTTATTGGGCTAATATAATTGAATTAATTACATAATTCAATATATATGGATTAAATAAATAAATTCAAATTCATTGGGGTAGCCCATTTAGTTGGGCTACAAATAATGAGCCCATTTCATTAGGCCCAAGATATCATCTTCCTAGAGGCCCAGTTTGGTGCCACACGTGAAATGACGTGGCACGCCAAGTCAAGTGGAAGCTCCAATAGGATCGTGTCACGTGTCAAAATGACAAGGCATGCCAAGTCAAATTAAAGGGCCAATGAAACAGCGCCACGTGTGCAAGTGACATGTTCTGGTCAATTAAATGCGGCCTTGTCACATTTCAATTTGATTGGTCGGAAAGAGTTTGTTCTTATCATAACTCTTCCATCCCACAACTATAAATAGGGTCTTCATAACTCAGAAAAGACATCAGAAGTTATAACAAGAAGCAAGAGAGAGCTCGTGGATCAAAGGCCATAAATTTCTCTACAAGTTTCAAGCTTCAAGCAATCAAGTTCAAGTTCAAAAAATCAAGTTCAAGCTCAAGAACTAAGAACAAATCAAGTTCAAGCTCAAGAACGAATAACAAGTCAAGATTCAAGGAGTACGAGTTCAAATCAAAGTTCGTGCTAGTTGAATTTGAGATCATCTTTCGTGGAAACAAATATAGATTCAAGATCAAGCTCAAAGGCCCTTGAATTTATTTACTATTGAAAAGAAGAATCAGAGGATTCATAGTGATTGTAACACTCAAATATTTAAAATAAAATACTACGATTGTTGCAATATTTTTCGGCTTGATTTTATTTTCTCGACATAATTTATTGTATACAGTATGATATGATGATGATTAGTGCTAACGTCTAAGCAATCTTTTGGTCCCTTAATTATTGATAATTTTGTATCTTTATAATATATGATCAGACATATTTTATGTTTTTATAAAGTTTTAAATGTAAGTTTACTTTAAGTCTAAAATAGAACTGATGCCTTAATTAAAACAAAAAAAAAATGGAATAATTTTACTCTCATATTCTGAAGTATGAACCCCAACAAAGAGAGCAAATTCTTGCGTAATAATCTCGCGTGTGCCAAAAAGCACATTTTAATGCTTGACCAGTATAATACTATGTAAAGAATAGGCGAAGCTAAAAATATAACCGTAATTACAGGAAAATTTAAAATGTAGTAGTGAATTCTATTTACAATACAGCTAGCGTTTAGAATGTACATAGAGTAAAAGTGCAATGGCATTTATTTATAACTGGAAAAACAAACAATAAATGTACTAGAAATGTTAGTTATATGCATGAGACACGGTTTGGTAGTTGCGTCCAAGAACAGAGGGCCAGTAATTTCCTTATCACTCCAAATCCGATTACTAATGGTGGATATGATTCCTATTCAAATTTTACAGCTTGTCCATTCACTTAGTTATAAGGACCCCCGTTTGTTTCGAGCATAGTAGTTAATTAGGTAATTTAAGAGAAAACTTCTCCATATTTTCTTATTGTCCCTGCCATTTTTATTGTCACTGGTAAATTACTACACTTTTCTTTTGTTTTTCACCCTATCAATTCTTGCTTACCCAAAACTCCACCACCTATGTGAGCTCCGCATAGTTAGTTCTACGTCTCGATAAAGGAGAAAAGTTACGGTAGGTTGTTAAATTATTATACATTTTCATAGTAATGTAATACCTGACAATATTAAAATGAAATAGGCTCGAATAGAGCAAAATATGTGGAGGATCTATATTACCGACCAAAACTAGTTTGAGATAGAGGTGTATTTGATTGATTTAATTATTGCATGCCCTGGCATTTCTTTTATGTGTTGGTGTTATGGACTTTTGATGTTTATCTTTTCAATTGAAATTTGCGATTTCTTGCATTTCATGATGTAAAGTTTCATGATATATGACCGCATTGTCTTGAATTTATTGTGTTTGTTTCCCTTTTATTGCTCTTAGCTTTCATTTCGATGAATTTCAATTGTTATTGAATATTCATGAAATCTTTGTTTGAAATATCAAGTATTGTTTCTGTTGGTGCTTTGAAATTTGTTCTCTCTGTTTGTTTTAATAGGTGTAGGCATTCAGCAAGAGAGTAAATTCTATAAATTGTCACAAATTTTATTGACCTGCAATCATGAGTGGCAAAATGTCAGGACCTCTTGAACGACCAGTCAGGCCAAGTAAGTTCTATTTCCCCCTAATAAAACATGAATCAGAGGCTGAAATCTCCCTATTTATTAACTCTAAATGTTGTTGATCCAGAATATTTACATGAAGCTATAGTTTAAAACTTACTCTAGAATTGATGAAAATTTATAACTTGGTTTTAGAATATATCAAATCACCAACATCTTTGCTATAAGACCCCCTCCAGGGGGGTCGAAATATGTTGTATTAAAGTATTGATCGATTAGTAACATGGTAATTGCCCCTGCTGCTACCGGAAGTGATAATAAATGTGGGAAGGACACGAGTCACGAAAAGTCCTATGAAAAACACAATCGCCTCTGCGTCTTTTTATCATTTGAAGGACGTCCTAGACAACCTTGTCTAATTACTTTTTACAGGTATGGAAAATATTGATATTGAAAACACTGAGGAGGAGAGGAAGCCAAGGCTTGGGTCATTCAAGAAAAAGGCACTTAATGCCTCCAACAAATTCAGACAGTCTCTTAAAAAAACTGGCCGGAGAAACAGTAGAGTCATGTCTGTTGTCTTCGAGGATGAACATGACGCTGAGGAATCAAAGGCAGTTGATGCCTTCCGTCAAGCACTTATCCTGGAGGAATTACTTCCTGCTAAACATGATGATTATCATATGATGCTGAGGTAACAAAAGTCTTTTCCTTCTATAATCAGGGTTAATTTCTTGATGCTTAGTGATTTTTCCTAGTACAATGCTTGATGACAAGTATTTGTGTTTCTACATTTTGAATGATGATACAGGTTTTTGAAGGCCAGAAAATTTGAATTAGAGAAAGCAAAGCAGATGTGGTCTGATATGCTTAATTGGAGGAAGGAATTTGGTGCAGACACTATCATGGAGGTACTTTTTAAAACACCATATCAGGTTTGACAGGAAAAAAAGTAATTCTAAAGATTTAAGGTCTAATTCACTTTTTGTAACATCTTTCGTAGGACTTTGAGTTCAAGGAAAAAGAGGAGGTCGTCAAGTACTATCCTCAAGGGCATCACGGAGTTGACAAAGATGGAAGACCAGTATATATCGAAAGAATTGGTCAAGTAGATTCTACCAAGCTCTTGCAAGTCACAACAATGGACCGTTATCTCAAGTACCACGTGCAAGAGTTCGAGAGGACTTTCAATGACAAATTGCCAGCTTGCTCCATTGCAGCCAAAAAGCATATTGATACAAGCACAACTATTTTGGATGTACAAGGAGTGGTATGTTGAGCTAATAACGCTTTTAAAATAAAGTGAGAATATCCGTCTGCTTTGCCTTAGAATGTGATTGCTGCAATTGTTTGTTTCCAATGATTTCTTTGTAAGAAGTAAAGGTGCAAAAAAAGAAATGTGTATTTAGTCCAGTGGCAGTTTAGAACTATCACTAACTAAATTTACATATATCATGCCTCAGGGACTTAAGAATTTCAACAAATCAGCAAGGGACCTCCTTCAATGCATCCAAGGGATTGATGGTAACAATTATCCTGAGGTACTTGCTTCTTGCTGGCCATTAGTTTATTTCTAGAAATTATTTCACGTTCCTGTCGCTTATTTGAATATTTGATTCACTGCTTAGAGCTTGTGTCGTATGTATATCATCAATGCTGGTTCTGGATTCAGGCTTTTGTGGAACTCTGTCAAGTCATTCCTTGACCCAAAGACGACTGCAAAGATCAACGTAAGCCCACAGTCATCTTCGCATCCTAAATGGACTGCCACTGTTGTTTTCATTGGAATAATAAATTCGTGGCTTTTTTCTTTTAGGTTCTTGGTAACAAGTACCAGAGCAAATTGCTTGAAATAATTGATGCCAGGTAAATACAGGTGAATTTAAATATTCTCTTCCGCTTTCCTCACCATACCTCCAGCTAAATGTCCCGAGGATATGTGACTTTGATTTTAGTCCAAAAATAATATGAGAGAACGACATTATCTATTTAATAGAGCCTAAAACGACTTGTTTGCCACTACCTTGTCTCAGTGAACTTCCAGAATTCTTAGGTGGTACATGTACTTGTGCTGAAAAAGGAGGATGTATGGTTTCTGATAAAGGCCCGTGGAATGATCCAGAAATAATGAAGGTTAATTTCATCTCTGTAGTTTCCAAGTTTTAGTGTTCAATACCTTTAAACCATGTAATATTTCTGAATTACCTTTTTCCATTGACACACCTAAGATGTGATTAATTTGATGCCAGATGGTTCACAGTGGCATGCATAAATGCTCAAAGAAAAGTGCCAGTCCAGCAGTTGATGAGAAAACAATTTCCGAGGATGGCAATGCCATTCCGAAGGTGCCTGGTTTTCCATCTTTGTTACTTTCTCAGTGATTTTTATTCTTCATAAAGTAGTGAAGTTGTTAAATATATATCGAATCAGCAATAACTGTCCTAGATGTTGCAGGAAGCAAAGAAGAGCAATTCCATTAAAATGAGAACTGCCTCTTCCAAAGTCCAAAGGGATCATGTATCTCATATGCAGCTCTCCACTGTCCATGAGGAAGTAAGGTTCTTCTTCATCCATCACATATTAGAATGCACCAAATTTTATACTTCAATTTTCATGAAACGAACTTAAGCTTCGCTAACATCTGTATCAAAGATGTTTGAGAGAAATAAGAACAATCCAATGCACTTGCTTCTTTTGGATATTCTGGGGAAACAATTGTCACAGAAATAGAGTACTTTTCTGTCTTCAAAACTTCTCTAATATGTTTGATGGTTATTCCTCATATTGTAACACCAGCATTTTCATCCTACCTTTCAACAACAGTTCTACTTCTCCGGATTTTCTTTGTTCTATCAGACTATCAGTATGTCCCAAATAGAGTAAAATGGAAATGTATTTGTAGGTTGAAGTAAAGAAAAACCTCCCTAGTGCATATGATTCTGATAAGTGCATCCCTGTGGTGGACAAAGTAATTGATTCAACTATGCCTAAAGCTACAAAAGCCGACAACTATGCCATTGCAAAAGGTACAGAGTTATTCTCTTATTGTACATCAGATGTTTTACTAGTTCAATTGACAAGATGCTTTTGCTTTCAATATCCTGGTTCATTTGTAGTATTAGCTTTTACTTGCCCTGTTTTCAGCTTCAGATTTCTTACCAATGCACGATATTTCTAAGTCACCTGAAGGATTTAGCAACCACCTTTTCACTGGAGTGATGACATTCGTGATGGGGGTCGTGACAATGGTCCGAATGACACGCAATATGCCAAGAAAGCTTACGGATTCGACCCTCTTGTCAGGTTCCCTAAAGGGCGTTGACATGGTTAAACCACAAGCTCAAGAATATCGGTTGAATGGACCTGCCATCTCGAATAATGAGTACTTTAGCATGATGAAACGGATGGGAGAGCTCGAGGAGAAGGTCATTACTCTTAGCAACAAGCCTAGTGCCTTACCACCTGAGAAAGAGGAAATGCTCAACAATGTCATGAGTCATGTTGATAAATTGGAACAAGAGCTTTGTGCAACCAAGATGGTATTATCAATCAATTCAGTAGTTTCACATAATATTAGAGAATTGGAAGGACAATTAATTTATCCACTTGTCATATTTTTATTGGCAGGCACTTGAGAAAGCCCTTGCTCGTCAAGAGGAGCTCTTAGCCTACATTGAGAAGAAGAAGAAAAAGAAGAACTTCTTTGGTTTCTAAGTGCGGAAGCCACAACAAGAAATGCTGCTTGAATGGCACGCCATGCTTATTAAGTTCACCATGTTAACTTCAATGTAAGCTTATTGTAAATGATCTGATAGAGGCTTTGCTCTAGTCCACTTCGGCGAGATTCACATTCACCAGCAACTTCTTTGTGAGCTCTAATAGTAATATACTCTGTATATTACACATTCAGTGGCTTGCATTTTTGGTTCTTAGTTTTCTGTATATAAGGATAATAGCGGTTTGCATTAGTTCTAATTGTTGCCTTGCAAAGATAGAGCTACTTTTGTTGTTTAAGATAGTCTCCATCTTGCTTCTCGTGTGTCAAAGATATTTTGTTTCTTTTTAATCCATCTTCTACCTCCTTTTCTTTGATTACAAGGAGAATGAATTTAAACCTGCTATAGTAGGTTAAATTATACAATCATGTAACTTCAAAAATAATTTCATGTAAATAACTCAATTTAATAACCCATTGATTGATTACTTACACAACAAATGGCAAGTAACTTGCTATAACAAGTTAAATTATATTAATGGTAAAATATTATTTAAACGGAGCATATAACTTAAATCTTATAAATTTGCAATTTCATATGTTATGGAGGCATCTTAGCAGCAAATATTTTGCTTCTCTGCATAATAGAGATGAATGTACAAAGATATCCCACATGGATAATGAGGATTCATAACCGACCACAATTTGTTTGGGATGAATCCTAGTTGTTTCGTTGTTGCTGTTGAATCTGGCAAAAGAAAGAACTACATAGTATACTTCAGATCCTACTCGATTTATTCCTAAAACTGATGACGTCTAAATAACACAAAAACTGAAAGTCACCCGGAAATTTTGCAGCTTCTTGGCTGTTAATATATGCAAGAATTACCTCTTGCCTCATAAAAGCATGTTCAACCTGAAAATGACTATTAAGATGTTGTAAACTCAGCGTCCTTGAGAAAGATAATTGATATGTAGATGCTATTTCAGAAACACAACGTTAATGTATAACGAATCACGAATATAATGCTTGCTGGATTCACAACATTATGTACAACGAATGCTTGCTGAATTTTGAACACCACTGTTAGTCCAATCCTGTACAACAACTTTTTTTATGATAGTAGTATTTGGACCAGTTTGCCCCCAATTCAAATACGGGCCATACTACACCCTTCATGCACGAGACAGTAATGACAGGATATTGAGCGGTCGGGGTCGGTTACATCTAGCACCATAAGCCACACCTCATCTTGAAATACGTAAAGTAGAGCGGGACTCTAGAGAGGGGCCCGCAAGGACTGAGTACATCGTCATAGTACTTAATAAGTATCATAAACTTTCTCTAACTCAAGTTCCTGGAATAAGACTTTGCAAAAATAATACAACCAATAGTTGATATAAAGCAGTAAATATTTATCAGTCATGTTCTTTATTATTAGAAATAAAAATTTAAGTGTAGTATAAATCATGATATACATTCTTAAAACATTTGTATCAATCCATGACTTTAATTCAAATCACAAAGCCATTTCAATGGAATTGAGCCATTGAAATCAGTTTAGTTTCTTAGACTTAAACATAGAAAAATTCTCTTTTACCTTTCACCGGGAGTATATTATATCATTACAGATACAAGAAATTCAACTAGGTTATTACCTAGCGATAAGTATTGTATACTCTACTTTAGGGTCATCACTTTATAGTGTCATACGAATCGACTCAACCATGTTATTAATATAACACAAAAGTACTCTCTCATGGGGGCACTACGTCGTAGTTTCAAACAATAAGGTAGGTCTTACGCATACAACGACACGTGTAATTTTATAGTAACATCAAAATATATCTGAAGCCAATCACGGTAGCAACTCCCAAAAAATTTGTAACCCTCAAAATAGAATAACACAACACCTACAGGCCTCGCAATATCTATTTTCAACATTTGGTAAGTATCGAGCCTTTTTCACATTTAAAAATATGTAGCATGTAGTTTCAATTTATCAACAAGTATTAGCCTTTTAATTCATGAGATCAATCTTATTTCCTTTCAAACCAGGTGTTATTTTACACATTTAGCTTTTAAGTTATGAATGCCGATAAAACACATCACATCATCCAAGCATCCAAGCAACACTTTTAAAAATATTTTGTTATTATTACAGAAGTGAAAATCATCCTTTCAAATCACATTTCATGTTTATATAGCCTCATAAACTTTCACCTCTAGTGCCATTTCATTAACAAGTATTGAAATAAGGTTTTTATCTGAATAATCATTATTAAAATTAAATAACACTTCATATGCATCATAACTTATAACACATGATGAAACTCGCACATATTCATATTTACAAACTATTTCACGTATTATTACTAAACAAGAAAAAAATTACTCAAGAAGCGCTAGACTTACCTCGATCCGGTCCAATTTCATCTTCGACGCACCAACATCCTCAAAACATGCAACATATCTAATATATGCTCAAATACAACCCGGTAGTCAAACTATATATTATAATAACAACTCATAATTAACCTATTTAATTTCATTCATGTACTTAATACTTAGGCTTAAGGTTATTAAAATCCCAATTCGTCCACCTTGGTCAAATTATTGGTTTTCATCTCTAATTTGTTCATTATTCGAGTTGTTGAGTTTATTCTAATCATTAAAGACTCAAAACAATACAACTTGTGTCTACCGATCACTATTCATCTTCTTTCTTCCTAAAAAATCATCATAACCAAGATCATTTCTAGCTAGGGTTCATACAGTACTTCAACCAAACCATTGTTCATACTCCAAATCACAATCTATACACTCATTTATATGTCATATATGAAGATTGAGGAGGAGAATTATCTTTAGAAGACCAGTCTTGAAAATTCAGTTGCTTACTCGGCTTAAGAAAGTTGTTTACCCTAAAAATCGAGTAACAATTAAACTTATATTGTGATCTTAAGGAATGTGATTTAATGCAATACTAATTGATAAATAAAGAGTTAAATAGATAAATTAGATAATAAGATAAATCAAACCAGTATGCAACCATTGCCTCGACCTCGATTCGAGATGGTCTCGAGGTATGACAGTAAGAACAATAAAGAATGGAGCAACAATGACGAACAGTAAGTGAAGTAAAGAGAGAGACGGATGTATAGATTCTTATCAGTGAATAATGATGATCCTTACAAATGAATGAGATTCCTTTTTATATAGTAGAGGAGTTATAGATAAGGTACACTTCTAATTATAGTAGAAAATCATATAGACAACTGATTAACCGCTGAAGATCAATCCATTCCGAAATTCACGCCACGATACTCGACCCGTCGCGGATATCTCGCCCTTTTCGTTATTGAGCTGTACGAGCGTCATTTCGAGTATGCCCTTTTCTGACCTCGATTATCGATGTCAACGTCGATCTGGAAAGTAATCTCGGTTCCGGACTCGATGTCCTAGCCTTTTAACGTGACATCCTTCTTTCGATCTACGAAGAAAATAGGATAGCCCCGATATCTACCGTATACAGATAGTTCCCACGTTTCTTAGAATAAAATAATAAGAAACGATTTGAGCCTCGATTTTCTGGAGACCTTGATCATGACGTCATCCTTATGACGTAAGCGACAGAGGTGACCAAAATGTCTCGTCGGTACAGTTCCCCAAATCATTAATGCCTATCAGCGGGTGGTCGGCCACTAGCACCACCTAACAGTCGTCGTGAATCTATAAATATAGACTCCTTTGTTGAATCAAAACTTTACTTTTTCTTTCATCAAACTTCTAAGTCCTTTAACTCTCTCTATCTCATCTTTTTTACCGCCTGTTGAGCCAACCTTATTAGCACCGAAAACACCTAGTTTCACCTTCTTTCTCTCTTCTTGACCTGAATTAATGGCGAAAGCCTCAAAAACCGTCCCACAAAAGGAGAAAGCTTCTTCCTCTTCTTCCCGGCCGGCCGGTGACAAAACACCGGTGGAACCGCTTCCTCATGAGTACGTTCCTGGCCCATGCATTTTAAAATCCGATTTCAAGATCGAGAACCCTTCATCGGTCCCAGGCCGATGTGAGCATGTCTCGAGGTACATGTGTTCCATAACGACGAGCCACCTCGATGCCATGAAGAGGGACTGTAACTGGGGTCCCGAGGTCTTGGTACAAATCCCTGCTCCTGAAGAGAGCATTGCTACTCATGTGGATTGGTTTTTAAGTGTTTATACGTACCCCTTCACATTGGGTCCCCTCGACCCAGTGATCGTCGATTTTTGCAAAAGATACAGGGTCACCCTCGGCCAAGTTCACCTCTTATTCTGGCGCATTGTGATTATGCTGCGCTTCTTCTCCAGCAAGGCCGGGGGGATGAAGTTCACCCTTAGCCACCTCATACAGTTGTACCGACCTCGACTTTACCGAGGACTGATCAAGCTCCAACACCGAGCAACAAAAGCCTTATTCGTGAGCATCGACGAGGACAAGGATTGGGGTTGGATGAGCCGGTTCATCCAGGTAAGAACTTGCGACATCATCCCGAAGGAGAAAATGACATTCCCCGAGGAGTGGAACCCCAATCATAAGTAATGTATTACCCATTATTCTTTGTACCTGCTTTTTCTTTATATAAAGTTCTCATTTACTATGCAGCCGTTGCATGGATGCCTCTTGCGGTCCCCGACCTTGAAGACTGGGTTCGAAAGTTAGCCTCGACTTCCTCCCATGCCGAGCGCGCATGGAGTGATTTGGCAAAGGGCAGATGGGAGACAAAGAACCATGGTAAAGATCTTCTTCCTTATATTTGGAAATACTTTCTGTACCTTTATTTATTACTAAGCTTCTTTCGTGCAGGCCTGACCAAAGATGCAATATTGAGGCCCCCGAGCGGCGAGGAAGAGGACAAGTCCTCGGTTCCGAAGTTGGGGAAAGACAAGAAAAGGAAGGGAGCCTGGCTGTCCGAGGACCCCAAACCCAAACCTCGAAGCGTCGGGAGGAAGGTTATGTCTCTCAGGTGGACTCGGTCCGAAGCCTGAGAGATAAAGAAGAAGAAGAAGAAGAAGAGGACGATGCCTCGGCACTAGTGGCTCGACCCAGGAAGTCCATCGAGGCCGCCAAACCTTCAGAGCCGGAGGCGGCTGCTGAAAACAAGCCTCATGATGAGGAGGCTTTCAAAAAAGGTTCGGGTGATGACCCTGAATCGCCTGAGGTTGAGATCATTTCTCGACCATCCGCAAACATACCGGATGGGGCCGGTTCTGAAACCCCGAGGGCTAATTAGAGCGCCCCGAGCAACTTGCTTGGGGCCATGAACGCAGGTCATTCGTCTTCTCTCCCAACTTACTTTGAGGAGACAATAAGAGAGGCTCAGGACATGAAGACCCCCGACATAGGCAGAGTCTCTGGTGTAGGGGATCCCTTTCGGGATTTCTTCACTGGGGTCGATGATGCCTCCGACCTCAACGATGCTTCCATTCTCTTAGAAGAGGCCCAACGTCTCCTATCTCGGGTAAGCATTAGTTGCTGCAATTCCTTTTCTTACTCTTCTTTCTTTAAGTCTGACTTGTATTTTTCTTTATGAATAGGCCTTTACTAAGTCACGAGTCGACCTGAGCCAGTGTGAAGCCGAGCTCCAGAGAACCCCGGAGGAGAGGAATGCTTTAAATCTTCTATGCGGCCAAAAGGATGAATCACTAAAGGACCTTCGAGTGGATTTGGCCAAGGCTCGTATGGAAGAGGCCGAGCTAGACGAGCAGGTAACTATCCTTTTGAAAATGTACGGACTCCACCAAACTGTGGAGGCTAATACTTCAATATCTCAGTTACAGCAAAAGGTTGAAAGGATCGAGCTGCTTCGGGGGGAAGTCGATCAAGTCACATCTGATTGTGATTGGTGGAAAGAGAATATGGACCACCTCGCTGCGAAACAAGAGGCTACATCGGCCAAACTATCATTGGCCGAGGTTCAACTTCGGAGCACCAAAGAGAAAAGCTCTGCCTAGGCCAAAAGAATCGAGGAGCTTGAAGCTGAGCTCGCTGAGGCCAAGGCGGAGGTCGAGAAGACGAAGGTCTTGACTGACAAGTCCATAGCCATATACCTGGCCGATGCCGAGGCTGCTCAAACGCAGCTAAGGGACACTTCCGATCGAGAGCGATTGAGAAATGACTTGGCAAAGTGCGAATCCCGAAGGGAGACCCTCAAAGAAATCCACGCTCGAGGTTTTGACCTCTCTGAGGAGATAGCCCAAGCTAAGGCGCTTGAAGCTGATGCCATGCTGCTTGCCTCCTCTGATAATGAAGATGATGATGATGAAGGCAGTCGAGGTGGATCTGACAATGGCAAGGGGCCCGAAGGAGAAGCTACCCCCGATGAAGAGGTCGACCCCGACCATAGTTAGGACTTTGTTTCTTTTTTTATTTTTGTAAGACCTTTGTCAGTCTCTTGTACTTATCCTTCTTCATCTATATATAAAGAAAATCTTCTTTTGAATGCCTTCACAATTTTTATCTTCAAACATGTTTTGTGCCTTGTAAAACTTTAGCACAATTTTATGCTTTGAATGGTGCATTCGAGATTTTGGTTTTGGGTGGCTTCATCTAAGTTACCACAGTCGAGTTCGAATAAGGTTCGAACTTGTAGCATAGACCCCTTAAGGTTTGTGTCGAATAATGATGAGTCCTCGAGCCATAGTCAAGTCAGTTTTTATTTGGGCTCGGAATAGTCGAACCCTTAGGTTCGAATTGAGCGAGAACAAGATCTCGAATTCCGAGTGTATTGGCCTTTAGGCTCTTTAAATTGGGCCGATATGGCCTCTAAAGGATGGCTATTTTTTCCCTCTTTCGGCTCAAAGACTTAGTAAAAGTTTCTTTATGCCTTAGCATGTATTGTTTACCCATTGGGTTTTTAAGGGTTTAATGTCGATCTAAACCCCTTTGTTTTTTTATGCCTTAGCATGTTTGTGGTAGGTTAACTTGATACCTCTTAATGTTTTTCGAGGGCTAATTTTATCGAAGCCCTTTTGATTATTTTGCCAAGGGTAGCCTTTTTAAACCGGTTTTTAAAGATTTCGAAGGCCTGTTTTTATCACAGGATTCGGACGTCTCTGAGCTGCATTAGTTTGGCCGTAGCCTTTGGGTATGCCTTTTGGGCTTATTTCCCAATAGCACTTCGAACTTGTTCGAAGCGTTAGTCCCCGAGAATGATGACCTTGGCCTATAGTCGAGGGGTGCCTCTTTGAGGTCTTTAAATAATTCGAACATGTAGATTGTCGACGGCAGTCCCTGAGTATTCAAGGTGTATTTACACTTGGCCCTTGAGCCTTTTACTGTTCGAGGTGTAATTGTACTTGGCCCTTGAGCCATCTTTCACAAAATCATAAGCATGGAGCTTGTATAGTAGAAAATTTTCTTTGAGACACAAGATATTTGATAAGGAAAGAATGCTTCTTTGAATAATTTATACATGCGTACATGTTTTGCCATTGGGGCTCGACTAATCTATATGGACACAATTCACTTGACCGTTTGGCCCATTACAAAGTTTCCCTATCGAGACCCTTTGACACGAAGTACTTTCCTCAAAAATATAACATCAGAGGGTGATGCCCCCCAGTATTCGAGGTTGATTGTAAAGAAGCCTTGGATACTGTTGAATTGTCCCCAGGTAGCACATAATTGTTGCCTTATTAAAAACCTCGCCAGAAAAACCCATTTGGGACAAAAATCGATCTAAGGGAAAAAGAGTGCAACGCGTGCTTTAAAACTTGAGGTCTCGATGTCTTTGATTGAACACCTGCAGCAAGTTAGTATCGAATATATAAATGAAAAAGGGAGGAAGTCATACCTTAGCAATAATATCGTTTGAGAAGTGATATGTTCCAATTATTTGGCAATTGTTCGCCGTCCATCGTGCCAAGCTTATAAGACCCCTTTCCGGCGATGTCGAGGACTTGGTAGGGTCCTTCCCAATTTGGGCCGAGTTTCCCTTCATTAGGATCTCGAGTATTGATGGTGATTTTCCTTAGGACTAAGTCCCCGACTCTAAAGTGGCAAAGGTTGGTTCTTCTATTGTAGTATCTCTCGATTCGTTGTTTTTGTGCAGCCATTCGAATGAGTGCGGCTTCTCGTTTTTCATACAATAATTCGAGGCTGGTATTCATAGCCTCGTGATTTGATTCTTTTGTTGTATGTCCAAATCTGGCACTGGGTTCCCCGACTTGGACTGGAATCAAGGCCTCGGAGCCATATACTAAGGAGAACGGGGTTGCCCCCTTACTAGACTTCGATGTTGTTCGATATGCCCAAAGGACTTCGGGTAGAATTTCTTTCAATTTCCCCTTAGCGTCATTCAGCCTTTTCTTTAGGTTTTGAATGGTAGTCTTGTTCATCGATTCGGCCTGTCCGTTCCCACTAGGATGATATGGCGTCGATAATATCCTTTTTATTTTATGGTCTTTGAGGAATTTCGTCACTTTGTTGTCGATAAATTATTTTCCATTGTCGCACACTATTTCGGCGGGTATCCCGAATCGACACACGATGTGATCCCAGATGAATCTATAACCTCTTTCTCTTTGACTTTCTCGAAAGCCTGTGCTTCAACCCATTTAGAAAAATAGTCAGTCATAAATAAAATGCACTTAGCTTTACCTGGGGCCGATGGCAGAGGACCGATGATATCCATCCTCCATTTCATGAATGGCCATAGGGATAGAACAGGATGAAGTTGTTCTCCGGGCTGGTGGATCATCGGTGCAAACCTGTGACATTTATCACATTTTCGAACAAACTCCTTAGTGTGTTTTTCCATGCTATCCTAGTAGTATCCTGCTCTAATGACTTTGTGAATCAGTGATTCGGCGCCGGAGTGGTTCCCACAAGTGCCTTCATGGACCTCTCATAGAACATAATCGGTGTCCCCTGGTCCCAAACATACTGCCAATGGTCCATCGAATGTTCTCCTGTATAAAGTTCCATCTTCAGCCAATGTGAATCGAGCAGCTTTGGTTCGTAGGCTCTTCGACTCTTTAGGGTCCGATGGGAGCTTTCCGTTTTTCAAGTATTCAATATATTTGTTCCTCCAATAACAGGTTAAGCTCGTAGAGTTTTCTTAGCGTGACCTTCCACGATCACGGATCTCGAGAGTTGGATGATAGTCCCCGAGCTGATCTCGTCCTCCTCGACCGATGACCCCACATGTGCAAGCACATCGGCTTCACTGTTTTGTTCTCCAGGTATATGCTGTAAGGTCCATTCCTTAAAACGGTGCAAAGTTACCTACAGCTTGTCCAGATACCTTTGCATTCTATCCTCTCAAACTTCGAAGGTTTTGTTTACTTGGTTCACCACCAGTAAAGAGTCATACTTGGCTTCAATGACTTCTGCTCCCAAGCTTTTAGCTAGCTCGAGACCTGCAATCATGGCCTCATACTCGGCCTCGTTGTTAGTCAACTTAGAAGTTTTGATAGATTGCCTAATAGTGTTACCCGTAGGCGGCTTCAAAACGATGCCTAGCCCGGAACCCTTCATATTCGAAGCACCGTCTGTAAAAAGGGTCCACACCCCCGATGATGTACTCGATTTTAACAAGAGTTCCTTTTCAACTTCGGGTACGAGGGTTGGCGTGAAATCGGCCACGAAGTCCGCTAGAATTTGAGACTTGATGGACGTTCGGGGTTGATATTCGATATCATACCCACTGAGTTCGACGGCCCATTTGGCCAATCGGCCCGATAGTTCGGGCTTGTGCAGAATATTAAGAAGTGGGTAAGTGGTTAATACACATATAGGGTGACACTGAAAGTATGGTTTTAACTTTCTAGAGGTGCTTATCAGTGCAAGTGCCAATTTCTCTAAGTGTGGATATTTAGTTTTTGCTTCTCCTAAGGTTCGACTTAAATAATAAACAGGAAATTGCATACCTTGATCTTCTCGAACTAGGACACCACTTACCGTGATTTCCGATACTGCCAAGTACAAGTAAAGTTTCTTATCTGCCTTTGGAGTGTGAAGCAGTGGTGGGCTCGATAGGTATCACTTCAATTCCTCTAATGCCTGTTGGCATTCCGGGGTCCAGGCGAAATCGATCTTCTTTTTGAGTAGAGAGAAAAATCTGTGGCTTCGATCCAACGACCTCGAGATGAATCGGCCTAAGGCAGCTATCCTTCCAGTCAGCCTCTACACGGCTTTGACACTGTCCACGACAGTGATATTTTCGATGGCCTTGATTTTATTGGGGTTGATCTCGATCCCCCGATTCGACACCATGAAGCCAAGGAACTTGCCCGAACTGACCCCGAAAATACATTTCTCGGGGTTGAGCTTCATGTTATATTTCCTTAAAATCTCGAACGTTTCCTGCAAATGAGCCAAATAGTCCTCTGCGCACATGTACTTAACTACCATGTCATCAATATATACTTCCATTGACTTACCTGTTGTTTCTTCGAACATTGTATTTACTAGGCATTGGTAAGTAGCTCCTGTATTTTTTAGCCCGAAGGGCATTACATTATAACAATATGTTCCATACTTGGTGATAAATGAAGTCTTTTCTTGGTCTTCCGGGTTCATCTGAATTTGATTGTACCCGGAATAGGCATCGAGAAAAGTAAGGATCTCGTGGCCGGCCGTGGCGTCGATCATGCGATCGATGTTAGGTAGTGGAAAAGAGTCTTTGGGACATGCCTTGTTTAAATCCTTATAATCTACACACATTCTAAGTTTGTTCCCTTTTTAGGGACTATGACTACATTGGCTAACCATTCGGGATATTTTACCTCCCGAATGGACCCTATTTTGAGAAGTTTAGTTACCTCGTCCTTTATGAATGCGTGCTTTACCTCGGACTGAGGTCTCCTCTTTTGCTTCACCGGTCTGAACTTAGGGTCCAGGCTCAGTCGATGCGTTGTTATTTCCGGCGGGATCCATATCATGTCTAAATGGGACCAAGCAAAACAATCTATGTTATCAATAAGAAATTGAATAAGCTTTTTCTTGAGTTCGGGGGTTAATCCCGTTCCCAGGTATACCTTTCGTTCGGGTAAGTACTCGATCAGTATAACCTGTTCCAGCTCTTCGATCGTTGATTTGGTGGCATCGGAATCTTCGGGAACAACAAAAGTTCGAGGGGTCAGAAAATCCTCATCTTCTTCTTCTATCTCCCGCTTTCCCGATTCGGTCGAGGCTGGTGGCGGTGATTGCTATTTCGCTTCCTGTTTACCTTTGATGCTCGACTTTTCCGAGGTTGATAACGTCAATATCATTATTACCTCATCGACCGCAAACATTTCCTTTGCAGCATGTTGTTCCCCGTACACTATTTTTACACCGTCCGATGTCGGAATTTCATCATTTGGTGGAGAGTCGAGGGGACTGCCCTCATGTTGTGGATCCAAGGCCTTCCGAGCAGCGCGTTGTACCTCATATCGCCCTCGATTACGTTAACTTGGTATCTTGAATGGTTCCAGCCACGTTCACCGGTAGGATAATCTCCCCTTTAGTTATTTCACTAGCCATATTTAAGCCGTTTAAGATCCGAGTTGCAGGCACGATTTGATCCTGTAGGCCGAGTTGCTCCACGACCCTCGATCGGATGATATTTGCCGAGCTACCTGAATCCACCAAAACACGCTTAACTTGAACTTTATTTAATAACATAGAAATTACTAGAGCGTCATTGTGGGGCTGAGAAATTCCTTATGCTTCTTCGTCGTTGAATGATAAGGTGCCTTTTGGTACATAATCTCTGGTTCATTTTTCCCTAGTGATTGATACTTTAGTGCGTTTGAA
Organism: Nicotiana tomentosiformis; assembly: GCF_000390325.3. Taxonomy (NCBI): domain Eukaryota; kingdom Viridiplantae; phylum Streptophyta; class Magnoliopsida; order Solanales; family Solanaceae; genus Nicotiana; species Nicotiana tomentosiformis. Next base: position 34,586,161 of record NC_090814.1, read on the forward strand.
TATAGGTCCTTGTGGAATGTCGACCCCGCCGACGATCATATGAATGACATGCTAGGGTTCCTCTTGTACATTTTTCCTGTTGGCGTCCCTTTCTCTGAAATGATTTTTGGCTCTATCGCTGAGGAACTCTCAAAGGTGGCCCGCGTTGAATTGATGGGCTGCCTCCTCCGTTAATTGCCTACAATCCTCGGTCCTGTGACCATGTGTGCCATGATACTTGCACATCAAATTTGGGTTTCTTTGGGAAGGATCGGTCTGTATGGGTCTGGGCCACCTAGTATCTTTGATCCTTCCGATTGCCGATACAATGCCTGACGCATCGATGCTAAAGTTATATTTCGATAACCGAGGTGCCTCTATGGGATCGACATACTTTTCAAAACCACTTTTGCTCATAAGTCCTCGAGAACTCTGTCCTCGATCACTTCTTTGATCATTCCGGGCGGAATTACATCCTGGACCATTGTTCCTTCGATCTGTGGTGTACGGTTGGTATCGGTCTCTGTTCGCACTTGGCTCCCTATCGATGCCCCTATGATTTTTAACTGTCGACCTGTTTGGATGTACTGAACCGGAAGGGGCTCCTAGTTGGTCATCCTCGACCCTGATCTTCGATTGATATCGATTGTGCACATCTGCCCAAGTTACAGCTGGATACTCGATCAAATTTTGTTTCAACTGATGCGATGCTACCGAACTCTATTCATTCAACCCTTGGGTGAAAGCTTGAACGGCCCAATCATATATGACCGGTGGCAACTCCATGCGTTCCATTTGAAATCGGGACACGAACTCCCTCAGAATTTCATTATCCCTTTGTCTTATCTTGAAAAGGTCTGATTTCCTTGTTGCGACCTTTACAGACCCGGCGTGCGCCTTTACGAAAGAATCTGCTAACATGGCGAATGAGTCGATGGAATTTGGTGGTAGGTTGTGATACCAAATCATTGCTCCCTTCGACAGGGTCTCTCTGAACTTTTTCAACAACATAGATTCGATTTCATCGTCTTCTAAATTGTTACCCTTGATGGCGCATGTATAGGAAGTAACATGCTCATTGGGATAGTCCCATTATATTTTGGTATGTCTGGCTTACGAAACGTCTTTGGAATGGGCTTCGGAGCCGCACTTGGAGAAAACAACTTTTGTACAAACTTCTTCGAATCCATCACTTTCAAGATTGGCGGTGCCCCTGGTATCTAATCAACTCGAGAGTTGTATGTTTCCACTTTTTTATCATTGGTTTCGATTTTCTTCTCCCCTGATTCAATTCTTTTGGTGAGTTCCTCGAGCATTTTCATTATCGCAGGATCAGTCCCCGATTCATTACTATTCGACCTTTTCGGTACTGCCTCAGTACAGCGAGTAATTTCCAGCTCGACACTATTCGGAGCTCTATGTTGATTTTGAAACTGAGCAATAGCGGCTTGCTGAGCCTGAAGCATCTCAAATATCACTTGGAGACTGACTCCTTCGTCCCCTCTGCCTTCTCTGGGTACACTCCCATCAAGATCTGCTCCTAGGTCCACATTTAGAGCAACGTGCGTACTGATATCGACTGGGTTGGCAACCGGTGCTCCCCCGAGATTAACCTGTGGCACCTCGACTCCTGGAGCAATCACATTTTCATTTTCCCCGTGGAATCCGAGGCCATTGTCACCGTGTGTGGATACGTTTTGTGAGTTTGACATGTTTTAACCTGAAAGAAAAAATATTTGACAAGAACAAGCGTAAAATAGTGTGTTTTACCAGAATCAGTACTGAACAATCACTATTATCCTTAGCCCCACGGTGAGCGCCAAACTGTTTACCCTAAAAATCGAGTAACAATTAAACTTATATAGTGGTTTTAAGGATATGTGATTTAATCCAATACCAATTGATAAATAAAGAGTTAAATAGATAAATTAGACAATAAGATAAATCTGCCACGACCTCCATTCAAGATGGTCTCGAGGTATGACAGTAAGAACAATAAAGAATGGAGCAACAATGAAGAACAGTAAGTGAAGTAAAGAGAGAGACAAATGTATAGATTCTTATCAGTGAATAATGATGATCCTTAAAAATGAATGGGATTCCTCTTTATATAGTAGAGGAGTTCTAAATAAGGTACACTTCTAATTATAGTAGGAAATCATATAGACAACTGATTAACCGCCGAAGATCAATCAATTTCGAAATTCACGCCATGATCCTCGACCCGTCACGGATATCTCGCCCTTTCCGTTATTGAGTTGTACCGGCGTCATTTTGGAGTATGCCTTTTTCTGACCTCTATTATCGATGTCAACCTCGATCTGGAAAGCAATCTCGGTTCCGGACTTGATGTCCTAGCCTTTTGATGTGACATCCTTCTTTCGATCTACGAAGGAAATCGGATACCCCCGATATGCACCGTATACAAAAGCCTAGCCGAACACCCGAAAGAAGTTCCGTGACTTTATCCTCTATTTGCATTTGAATGATAACAATTGAGATAGCTTTTTCAGGGACTGGCCTCTTCCCTGAGGCAATCCCTAGGATTCGAAAGAGAGAAAAGGAACTTTTTGTGTTTTATGTTGTCATTACTAATCATACTCCTTCTCTTTGCGTTTCTTGATCTGTCGCTTCCTTGCACTTTCATGCGGAAGGTTCCCCGTACCAGTCTGAAAGAAAGAATATTTTCTAGATACAACATTGGCTTTGATGTCATTTGCAAAGGAATGGGCTTATAAACGTTTTATACTACGATGATATTTCTCCTTATCATCCCGTCTCGAACGTGATTCATATTTGATGCTCTTATCGGATTAGGTACTTGATTCCTTAGCCGAGCTAGTGATTTAGATGCGAAATCTAAGCTTATGGCTCATTTCACTATCCTAAGCGGAGCTAACTTTAGGCTAAAATTACACTGCAATCATTCAAATCTTTCTAAAATTGAAAACACGAATACGAAATTTCTTCAATTTCTTACTTGGCCTAAGCAAGCCTGACCGAACACCCAAATGAAGTTCCATGACTTTCTCCTAACAAAGAAAGAAGGAGAAATGAAAGTAGAGATGAAAAGAAATCTTCAGCTACTTTTAGAGCTCTTTGAAGATTCTTGTCTTGAAAGATTTGAAGGAATCTAACTATATAAGCAAGTTCCAGTGTTAATATTAGTGTTATAAAATGTTAATTAACACAAAAATATAGTAAAAAATTCACCTTGGCTTGTAGGATGGATCCCTAGGTTGGAACCCTCTCAAAACTCCCCTTTAAGACTTAGCAAGAATGCCATAAATGATTTTTTCCATCCAAAATGAGTATATATAGCTAGACAAATGGCTAGAGTGACAAGACCCGCAGCTCCACTGACAGTAGATAAACATTTAATGTATTACGTTTTGCCATATGGTAAATGTGAAGCACTTTATTATTTTGCCCACTATCGCTCTTTTGATGGCCTGGGCAAGCATTTTGTCCAGCAACCCCTTTCTCCTTCATAAAAATTCCTCGATTCACCATGGAGGGGTGCGGCTGATGGAATCATGGACTTCTTTCACTTTTTAAATTTCTAATTGTGAAATCTTTAGGTAATTTTACACATTTATATGTACTAACACACTTAAATTATTGTATAAATATTTTTGTACACTTTAATGGAAATTTTTTATCAGATTCAAAATTTAGATGCAAAACGAGAATTTTAGTATCTGTTAGACCTTCAAATGAACTCCAAATATTATGAAATTATCATGATCCAAAATCCCACAAAATATCGTGATGGTGTCTAACCTACTCGCCTAGCAAGCCAACACTTAACCAACATCACAAGATCACATTTTTAAGCCATTAATTATATTTACAATGTGATTAGTAAAGCAAACTTAATTTGTCACGACAAAGAATCCAACTCGTCGTGATGACACTTAACCCAACCCGCTAGGTAAGCTAATTCAACAATAAGCCAATTTCAAATGAGATCTACTGAGAGAATTAATGATATTATAACTGAACTTTAATAGAAGAATCCCCAAGGATTGCTAGTACAAATCATGAGCTTCTAAGATTTAGAGTTTTACAAAAACTGATCTGAAATAATTATCACATCTGTTTGGATTGTACATGAACAATATTCAAATCTAAAGCTACCAAGGACAAGTGATAGCCATAACTAGAATGCGGGTATATTTTCAATGCCAGCTCCCGCCATAAACAGCAGCAATTACTCCAAGATCTACTCGCAAGGTGCTGAAGTGTAGTAAGAGTACAACCGACCCCATGTACGCAATAAGTATCCTAACAAATCTCGGCGAGGTAAAAGAAGCAAGAACTATAGATAATACTCACTAACAACTATGCAGTTCATAATTTCAACAAGTATAGGACATATACATGATCAAAACAGGAAATCTCAGGTAAAACCACTTTGATGCTCAGAATTCTTTGTTTTAAAGTGTTCTGCTCAGTCAAAAATCCAGCATATAAGGAAGATATGCAAGTAAAATCAAGTAAACAGTCGAGGAAATTTCAAGTAAAGATGAAATGCAATAAATATCAATCCATTGGGGCGCGCAACCCAATCCAATAATAGTAACTAGCCCTCCCAGAGCTCATATCAACCAGAAACCCGTCGGTTTCATACAATTCGCGTGTACACCATCAAGAGAGAAACATGAGAGTGTGACCCTAGGGAGGATGGATCCGTATCCACACACTGCACGTACAACTCACGTGCTGCACGGACAACTCACATGCTAATAATATCAAATGCACGGACAACTCATGTGCTATAATATCAATATCTTGATCCGCACGGACAACTCACGTGGTAATAATATCAATCCACCCGGTATGGTCACAAGCACATTATCATAATCCGCCCGGCATGGTCACCGGAATAATGTCACAATCCGCCCAGCATGGTAACACGCGCATATCATAATCCGCCCGTCATAGTCACAAGCATAACAACACAATCCGCCCGGCGTGATCACATACATCAAGTCCAATCATATCACACAAGAGCAAATAAACAAGAATACATGTATATGATGAATGAATAACAAATATCATGCTCCTGGATTGGTATAAATGACATGCTAAAGTGTAGGCATGTGCAGAGCGTGCTATCACAGCTCAAATTGGCAATTTCATCACAGAATAACATTTATCAAGTTCATTAAGGAATAAACCTATATGTAGCCCCAAACACGGCTCAAATAGTGCACACAATGTTACAAATATGAGAAACATCATAGCTTAAAGCATAACAATCAGTTCTAGGCTTATCATAGCCTAAACGCAACCCGAACTTGGATAAATACCCCTGATATCAGCATAGGAGTTCAAACCCCACGCAAGCGCGCACCCGTAGCACGTAGCTATCACAAATAATTTAGACAACTAGTGCCTCAACCAAGTTTAAATAAGATACTTACCTCAAACAAGCCAAACAACAATCTAAAAATTCCATCCCGCGCGTATCCACCTGTGAACGACTCCAAACTAGCTAAAAGCAACTCAAAAAATATCAAATAATACCTAAGGAAACAATCCCAAATGATAAAGGTCGAATCTTTACACTTTTACTCAAAGTCAACCAAAAGTCAAACCCGGGACCGCACCTCAGAACCCTACAAAACTCACAAAATCCAACAACCCATTCAATTACGAGTCCAACCATACTAATTTTGCTCAAATCCAACTCCGAATCGATGTTCAAAACTCAAAAATTTACTTCATGAAATTCTAGACAAAAACCCCAACCATACTAATTCTAGACAACCATACAAAAACCCATTCAATTACGAGTCCAACCATACTAATTTTGAGATATGGAGTTCGGATTGCCAAAAATGAATATGGAATCACGGAATAAAATCAATACCGAGTATCCTAATCAATGTGGTGAAAATCGCCTCAATCCGAACTCCATATCTCAAAATATGGTAAAATGAACTCAAAATCCCGAAATTTGATGTTTTAATGGACTGCCAAGGGTCCCTTTTCGCGATCGCAGTCCCCAACATCGCGATCGCGATTCCAAAAATATTCCAGCTCAATTTTTACCCTTCGCAATCACGAACATTCCCCCGTGATCGTGATGAACAAATTCCAACAAGCTTGCCCAACTCTTCCAGACAACCTCTTGTATAATGGCTATAACCTTTTGTACAAAACTCCAAATGATAAACAATTTGATGTTCTGTAAGTTAAACACCAAGGGCTACAACTTTTGTTTTCGGATCATCTCCAAATTCCCCATAAATTGCATGCTATAAGCTTCCAAAATCAGCTTAGTGACAACAGAATTTCTTCTTCGCGAACACAAAGAACCCTCTGCGAACGCGATTCACAGGTGCCATTTTTCCATTTTACTCCGCGCGAACGTGACCCAAAGTCCGCGATGCACCCTGCTGTGGCAAAAAATTAACAAGTAAAAATGGCATAGAAATGGTCCAATACCACCCCGAAACTCACCTGAGCCCCTCGAGACCCCGTCCGAACATACCAACAAGTCTCAAAACATATTACGAACTTACTCGAGGCCTCAAATCACACATATTAACATCAAAACTACGAATCATCGATCAAGATCAATCTCTTAACTTCATAAACTTCTAACTTGAAACTAAGCGTCCGATTCAAGCCTAACCAATTTAGAATGAAACCAAATTTGGCATACAAGTTCCAAATGACATAACGAACCTATTCCAACTCCCAAAACAACAATCCGAACCCGATATTATCAAAGTCAACTCATGGTCAAACTTATGAACATTACAAACCTTCAAATTGTCAACTTTCTCCAAATAGTGCCAAAATCTTCTAGAAGCATCCAAATGAAAATCCGGGCATATGCCCAAGTACAAAATCACTATCCGCACCTAACAGAACCATCAAAATTTCGATCCGAGGTCAAATACTCAAACGCCAAACTTAGTCAACTCTTCCAACTTAAAGCTTCAAACATGAAATTCATCCTTCCAAACTAATTTCGAATCACCCGAGAACCGAAACTGATGATACACACAAGTCATAATATATCATATAGAGCTACTCATGCCCTCAAACCATCGAGGGAAGTGCAAATGCTCAAAATGCCTGATTGAGTCGTTACATTCTCCCCCACTTAAACATGAATTCGTCCTCAACGTGCCAAGAGTTGTTCCAAAGCCTTCAAATCACTGTGCAACCTTACCATGCACATACTTGGGGGTGATCCCATATCAGCGCAATCCGTATAAGCCTGAAAACACAATATAACTGAAGATCCTTAATTCAACCTTAGCACATAAACCTTGCAACTCAATATACAACATCCAGAATTCCTTACAAGACCCGAATCTTACATCTACACACTCTATAAGTCTAAACAAGCTGCATCAAGCCATAACCATAACCCAAGATTAAATCACATGATATACCACATAACCCGTATACTAGTACTTAAATTTCCGATCATAATAGCTACTCAAAACAAACCCGATACCGATAATAAACCTTATATCGAATAAAACCTCGTTCAAAACCGTCGTACACTACCACCGATGAAAGAAACATGCAGAAATTCATAACGACTGATCAGACCAATAGGTCATGGAGCTCTCTCTCTCTCGTCCAATAAGAACCAAAGCCAAATCGTAAGTTGACTGTCGATATTATTCTTCCAAACATACCGTAATCAAATCCGATAGTATCCATTCTAGGTCCAATGACCTTATCTCATCAAACACAACTATGTTATTGACATGATACACCAATGCAACCTAATGCCACAACCGTGCAATATGTACACCAATAAGTAACAATTCAAATGTACTCAAACATGAAAAATGACTCAAATGAGAGAACCGTCCCGCAAGCTCAACAAGTACCATCACAATGCAATGCTATGAACCCATCATACATAGTAGGGCCAAGATATACGAATCTAACTCTAAATCACATCCCAACGTAACCCCGCTTCAATGCGTGGCCCCATCCAAACACTAGTCCATATGAACTGCCTTAAGCCACAATCCTTTAAATCAATAACCACACGCGATTCAACATCAAATATACGAAGATAACCATGGAGAAACAGATAGCACAATATACCACCAACAGGAAAGACCATAACCAAGGCACAATCAGCCATTCAACACCCCAATAACCATCTCGCTCGAATTTCACCGCACGACCCAAACAGAAACACATCTAATATGCAAGTAACCAACAGATAAAAACATATTGTAGCATGAAAGAGTAACACATAGAACATATCAGATACAAATAAGATCAATTATAACCGAATGGCACATCCCTCAATAATATCAGTACAGAGTCAACCAATTCGACCCGGTATAGAATACACATCCTCATTAGGCCTACCAATGAGCCCCCAAATCAACTCCCATCATCCCCAAATGGATAAATAGCCCTCCAAAATTCCACAATGATCTAACCATAACATGTACCACTATCTAGCTAACTTTGGCCACATCTTCACAGTCCGCAACCCCAAAATAATCTACTTTGAAGAACAACCAGTCTCCAAATCCATAGAACACATGAATCACTATAGCCGATCCCAACTCCACCACTCGAATAACTAACACATCTCTCATATACAATCATCCCTACGAGAAATATTTCTATTATTCTTCCGTGCCACATAGCAAAATATGAACATCAACAGTTGATCAACTAAGTGAGTGCCGCAATACCATTGAAGCATCCATAAGTCAAAACACAGTGCGCCTTCTGAAATACGCACCCTTCTCAGGCAATACCAAGTAGTAATAACATTTATCTAGTCATCTAAAATCATCCATGTTGTCTAAGAATTCATGACTTTCCCTTCCAAACTGAACCGTGACCTTGCACATGCAATTCTCAATCCCACACAACACACTGCATCTATCATGCCATCATATGAAAAGTGCGAGAATCTCATAATCGACTCTAAGTCACAAGAAGACTACATACTCAATTATCTAGGAACCTTTCACTTGTCCCATCTAGTAGAAAATCACAATACGCAACATGCGTCTCACGTTGGCAGGAAATATCCATCTCAAACCGTGGTAAAAACCATCGATAATACTTTGAAATCTATTTGCACATAACCAAGCTATCAGAACTGAATCTCTCTAACTCAACAAAGCCACGCAGGTTGCCAAATCCAAGAGTATTGCCACAAAACACTGGTAAAGCCTCACCTCATCATAAGAACCAAAAGAACTGATCCTACCTATTACCGCGATGATCCAACCTACTACCAAGCTGTCCCATTTCTCCAAGTTCCTTCTGACTTACCCTCAAGTTGACACTTCTCCTTGCTAGAATACCATGATCTTTACCCAAAACTCACCACAAGGGATCCTAGCATAAAACCACTCCGCCCTAAGTCCCATAAGCTGTTGTATTCCCTCTTAAGCACCCTAAAAGTACCACAACTGAGACACCCACTCCGAAGAGACCTTTTGTGAATCTAAAGCCGTTTCCGTCACCCTCTTGATACTAAAATGTGGAATCCATAATGATATAAAAATACCGCGAGTCTGACACCATCCAATGTAAATCTCAGATTCTAGCCATATGCAAATCCAAAAAAATTCTTAATTGCTACATATAAATTTTTAATCCATTAGAACCCTCTCATCCACTCTGCTCAAATCTCAATTGCACCGCAAAATGGGTCGAACGACCTGTGTCCCATTAGCACGACAACACCCAAAGAAATAACTCCACCTCAACGCAACAGAGCAAATTCCTACTCCATGTGTACTACATCCTTCACAAATAACAACTCAATCATTCTATGATTCTCATATACCCATAAAGTGTAATACACCATGCATCCAGAAATTTCATTGCTTAAGTCATCCTTTAAACCAACCTCTGCAACTCATAACCGATCCATAAGTATGCCACAGACTGAAACCAATACAACACGTAACCATGCAATCAAATCATTGATAGCAGACTCCCCCACTTGGCTCAAAATCATAGATAAAAACACTCGATAACTCCCATACTCTATTACTGCCATAATACCACAGTGAGATTACTAAATCCTTCAAAAGATCATGTAACACAAACCATATAATACCTCAAATCATTTGCTAAGCTCACATTCATCTTTGTGACGGTCAGGTCAACTTTCTCAACCAATCCAAACTCAAATCACAACACCTATACCCAATGGTAGAAAAGAAAGCCTCCACACAACATCATAAGGATCACACATCCGTAGATTACCCTGTAGGTTATAACCCATCTGCTTAGCCTGAATCTGACATCTCACTATACCTTTTCACAGCCACAACTACTATGCAATCAATTAATCTTCCTGAGTCCGAACTTATCCACAAGACATAAAAATCTACTTCGTTTCACAAATGAAATAACAAGAAAGAATCTCTCAAAAACCTTCATAACTCAAGACTATATGACACATCCACAAAAATCGAGCATCCAATAGTCCTTTTCACATCTCAAGAAAACTCTTTCTGTCACATTCAAACCATCTGAACACATCCCGCAGTCACATCCTACTCATTATATAGCCATCCAACCACTCATAGAGCCACCAGTCCCGCATATAGGGACACCACTGGATATATAAGTCCAAAAGCACATGCTCACATAACTGAAACTATCGAGCCAAAGTAGTGGTCCAAACTGGGCTTCAAGTCCTCCAGACTCGCTCATCACCAAAACACAGAAAACACATGTCGCACCTCATCCATGGAATCCACAAGAGTCGATGTAGAGCTGATACTGAGCGCTCACATGCGCATACGAGTGAGTGGAAGGAATTCAAAGAGATATGCTTCAAGCTGAATCAGTACCGTATGATAAGGAAAGAAAGATGGAAAGTTTATCCTAAATTCTTTGTTGCCTCTCGAAGATAGGCATGGACGTCATCATACCGATCTGCAAGACTACTAGACACTTGCTCATGATTTGTAGAACCTATGAACCTAGAGCTCTAATACCAACTTGTCACGACCCAGAATCTAACTAGTCGTGATGGTACCTAACCCAACCCGCTAGGTAATCCAATTCAACAATAATCCAATTTCAAATGAGATTTACTGAGAGAAATAATGATATTATAACTGAACTTTAATACAAGAATCCCCAAGGACCGATAGTACAAATAATGAGCTTCTAAAATTTAGAGTTTTACAAAAACAGAACTAAAATAATTACAACATATGTTTGGATTGTACATGAACAATATTCAAATCTAAAGCTACCAAGGACAAGTGATAGCCATAACGCGAGTACATCTTCAATGCCAGCTCCCTCCATAAACAACAACAATTACTCCAAGATCTGTAGGGAAGGTGGAGAAGCGTATTATGAGTACAACCGACCCCATGTACTCAATAAGTATTCTAACTAACCTCGGCGAGGTAAGTGAGGCAAGAACTATAGATGATACTCATTAACACTTGTGCAGTCCATAATTTCAACAAGTATAGTACAAATACATGATCAAAATAGGAAATCTCAGGTAAAACCACTTTGATGCTCACAATTCTTTATTTTAAAGTATTTTACTCAGTCAACAATCCAGCATATAAGGAAGATATGCAAGTAAAATCAGGTAAACAATTGAGGAAATTTCAAGTAAAGATGAAATGCAATAAATATCAATCCATTGGGGCGCGCAACCTAATCGAATAATAGTAACTAGCCCTCCCAGAGCTCACATCAACCAAAAACCCCTCGGTTCCTCACAATCCGCGTGTACACCATCAAGAGAGAGACATGAGAGGGTGAACCTAGGGGGATGAATCTGTATCCACACGCTCCACGGACAACTCACGTGCTGCACGGACAACTCACGGGCTAATAATATCAACCACATGGACAACTCACGTGCTGTACGGACAACTCACGTGCTGCACGAACAACTCACGTGCTATAATATCAATATTTGGATCCGCACGGACAACTCAAGTGATGCACGGACAACTCACGTGCTGAACAGACAACTCACGTGCTGCACGAACAACTCACGTGCTGCACAGACAACTCACGTGCTAATAATATCAACCGCACGGACAACTCACGTGCTATAATATCAATATTTGGATCCACACGGACAACTCACGTGATGCACTGACAACTCACGTGCTGCACGGATAACTCACGTGTTGCACGGTCAATTCACGTGTTGCACAGACAACTCACGTGCTAATAATATGAATCTTCCCGGCGTGGTCACATGCACAATATCATAATCCGCCCGGCATGGTCACATGAACAATAACACAATCCACCCGGCGTGGTAACAGGCACAATCTCATAATCCGCCCGCACAAGCATAACAACACAATCCGCCTGATGTGGTCATAGGCATCCAGTCTAATCATATCACACAGGAGCAAATAAACAAGAATACATGTATGTGATGAATGAATAACAAATCTCATGCTCCTGGACTAGTATAAATGATATGCTAAAGTGTAGGCATGTGCAGAGTGTGCTATCATAGCTCAAATCGACAATTTCATCACATAATAGCATTTATCAAGTTCATTCAGGGATTAAACCTCTATGTTGCCTGAAAGATGGCTCAAATAGTTCACACTGTGTTACAAATATGAGAAACATCATAACTTAAAGCTTAACAGTCAATTCTAGGCTTATCATAGCCTAAACACAACCCAAGCATGTATAAATACCCCCGGTGTCAGCATACAGGTTCAAACCCCATGCATGCGCGCACCCATAGTACGTAGTAAACACAAATAATTCAGGAAACTAGTGCCTCAACCAAGTTTAAATAAGATACTTATCTCGAACAAGCCAAGACAAATACCGAGCATGCCAAATGACAAATAATGCCTAAGGAAACAATCCCAAATGATAAAAGGTCGAATATTTACACTTTTACTCAAAGTCAACAAAAAAGTCAAACCTGAGCCCACACCTTGGAACCCAACAAAACTCACAAAATCCGGCAACCCATTCAATTACGAGTCCAACCATGCTAATTTCACTCAATCCCGACTCCGAATCGATGTTCAAACTTTAAAAATTCACTTTATTAAATTTTAAATAAACACCCCCAATTTCTCTTTGAAATCATCAATCAAATTCCAAAAACGAAGAAGGAATCACAGATAAAAATTAATACCGAGTATAAAATACTTACCCCAATCCATGTGGTGAAAATTGCCTCAATTCGGGCTCCATAGCAAAAGTATGATAAAATGAACTCAAAATCCCAAAATTTGATGTTTTAATGCACCTCCAGGGGTCTATCTTCGTGATCGCGGTCCCCAACATTGTAATCGCGATTCAAAAATATTCCACCTCAATATTTACCCTTCAGAATCGCGAACATTCCCTCGTGATCGTGATGAACAAATTCCAACAAGCTTGCCCAACTCTTCCAGACAGCCTCTCGTATAATGGCTATAACTTTTTGTACAAAACTCCAAATGATAAACAATTTTGATGTTCTGAAAGCTAAACACCAAGGGCTGCAACTTTCGTTTTTGGAACATCTCCAAATTCCCCATAAATTGCATGCTATAAGCTTCCAAAATTAGCTTAGTGACAACATGATTTCTTCTTTGCGAACGCGAAGAACCCTCCGCGAATGCGATTCACAGGTGCCCTTTTTCCATTTTACTCGACGCAAATGCGACCCAAAGTCCGCGATCGCGATGCACACTGCTGTAGCCAAAAACCAGCATCTAGAAATAGTCCGAAACCACCCTAAAACTCATCCGAGCCCCTCGGGACCTCGTCCGAACATTTGAACAAGTCTCATAACATATTACGGACCTACTCGAGGCCTCAAATCACACATATTAATGTCAAAACCATGAATTGTCGATCAAGATCAGTCTCTTAAATTCATAAACTTCTAACTTCGAACCAAGCGCCCGATTCAAGCCTAACCAATCCGGAATGAATCCAAATTTTGCATACAATTTTCAAATGATATAACAAACCTATTCCAACTCTCGAAATAATAATTCAAACCCAATATCATCAAAGTCAACTCTCGGTCAAACTTATGACTATTACAAACCTTCAAATTGTCAACTTTCGCCAAATAGTGCTGAAACCCTCTAGAAACATCCAAAGGTAAATCCGGGCATACGCCCAAGTCCTAAATCACCATCCAGACCTAAGAGAACCATCAAAACTTTAACCCGAAGTCAAATACTCAAAAGTTAAACTTGGCCAACTCTTCCAACTTAAAGCTTCAAAAAATAAATTCATCCTTCCAAATAATTCTGAATCACCCTAGAACCAAAACTGATGATACACACAAATAATAATACATTACTCAAAGCTACTAATTCCCTTAAACCACCAAGCAAAGTGCAAATGCTCAAAATGACCGGTCGGGTCGTTACATAATTTTTAATTCAATAACATGAAAACATAATTCATAATAGGATCTAAACACAACCACAACTGTCTAATCAACTGCCCAAAACTCAATGTCACTATATCACGAGCACTAATAAGAGTAAGAGGAGTCAACTGAATAAATACATCTTTCTGAAATGAATAAATGAACAGGAAGTAGATAAGTAGGGAAGGGGACTCCATGTGGTGAAAATCAGATCAAGTATTGCAGTTCACCACGAAGTCTCCAAAATAGTGCTCCTACTCAACTCAATGGTACCACTAATACCAGTCTCAGAACCTGCACAAAAATATGTAGAAGCGCAGTATGAGTACAAAACCACGGTACTTAGTAAGTATAAAATCTAACCTCGTAAAAGTAGTGGCGAGGGATCGATATTGACAGTCACTATCCATCTAATAATCATGTAAAGCATAAATAAAAAATGGAAATAAGGATGTTATCATCAAATAGGTATGACAACTTAAGAAACAAAAGTCATAAAAAATTAGGCATGATTAAAAGATAAGGAGAGCAATTAAGATATCAAAACCTCAATCCTCCAACCAAGACATGATTCATGTCAACCATATTTATATCAAATCACTGCATGTGTAAAAATTGTGTACATACGCATGCTCAAGATCCAATATCAATGTATGTAAGAGACAATGTGATCATGCCCAATTCTAGTGCTAAAAAGGATAAGCGGTCACTGCAAATAAAATCTAGTCTAAGAGTCCAGAGTCGAATTTCACAGAGAACTAAGGTATAGCTACAACTGTTCACTATCACCTAGTAGACAAGCTCGAACAATTTCTAAGTTATAAATATTAAGATTCTTATGTCAAAATAATTAACTAACAAATTAAAGGAATTATTTAACAACTAAAGATACTAAGGGTTGGAGACATGATTAATGAAGTCTAGAGTTATGATTTCACCAATTGTCAGAATCCTTCCTGCTATATCTCCTATTATTCTAAGTATTCTCTACTGATCATGAACACTTTAGGTGTCGTAATTTTTTTTCGAGCAATGTGATGACTCGATAAGTTATTTTGAGTACTAGTCATTATTTTCGTATTTTGAGACCTCTATTAGCTCTATTTAATATTTCTTGTTTTGCGTGCATGGCTCATGTATTTTTTAGAAAAGTTTTACGTAGATATTTGAAAAAAATGATTTTTGGCTTTAAAAATAACTTGAGTTGACTACGGTCAACATTTTATATAAATGATCCCAGATCTATGTTTTGACAATTTCGGTAAGTCCATATTGTGATTTTAAACTTGGGCATATGCCCAAAATTGAATTCGGAGGTCCTTAGGTTGATTTGAATTGTTTTGCCGAAAGTTAGCAATTTAAAAGCTTGGAAACTTCCTAGGTTTGTCCGTAGGTTGAGTTTATTGCTATCGGATTTGGATTTCGGTTTTGGGACATGGTATAGGTCCGTTTTGCTATTTGAAACTTGTTTTCAAAATTTGGTGCACTTTGTAGTTAGTTTGATTGGAGTCAGACGTGTGGTTGTGATTAGAGACATTGAGTTTTTTTTTTGAATTTCATGCGTTTATATGTCAGATTAGTAGTTCTAGATGTTATTTTGTTATTTTGATCGCGCGAGCAAGTTTGTACGATGTTATTCAACTTATGTGCATGTTTAGTTTGGAGCCCGAGGGTCTCAGGTGAGTTTCAGATAGGCTTCAAACCATTTTAGACTAGAGAGATTGTTGTTTTTCAGCTGTTTCTGATGTTTGGTGCGTTGTGCTTCGCGATCGCGAACGGGAAGTATGTGGTGGGGGCTGATTATTCTTTGCAACTGTGAGGAGCTAGTCGCGAACGCGAAGTCGAGGGGGGCTTACCCTTTATGAAGCTAGAGCTCGGCCTAGAGGCGATTTTGAAGAGGGTTTTCATCCCTACTTCATTGGTTACTAAATTTTATCTTGTTTTGTTATATTTCAATAAATACCCATTAATTTTAATCTTTAATCTAGGATTTTCTTGATAGAAATTAGGGATTTGGGTAGAAATTGAAGACTTTGTAAAATTGAGATTTTGACCTCAAATTGAGGTCGGATTGCAAAACAAATCACATAACCGGGCTCGGAGGTGAATGGGGCAATTGGGTTAGGTCCGAATCTTGAGTTCTGACCAAGTAGGCCTGAGGTTGACTTTTGTTGACTTTTTCTAAATTCATTAAAAATTGAAACTTTTACACTCGTAGATAGTTTCTAAAGGTTATTTTGAATTATTTGAACTATATTTGGCTAGATTTGATTGGTTTGGAGGCTAATTTTAAAGGAAAAACCGCGGATGAGCATTGATTTTGTTGGAGTGAGGTAAGTGTTGTGGTTAACCTTGACTTGAGGTTCATAGGACTTGTTGGTCTATTTGCTACGTGAATTATGTGTGGGGATGACGTATATATAAGATGAGTATATATGCATTGTCATTGGGTTAAAGAATGCAGGTGGAAATTGTTTATTTGTATTATGTCATTTCAATGACTATGTTTTCCTTGTCGTAGTTAGATTATTACTTCTTTAGTTGTTCGCATTCATATCTATTATTTATTTTAAAGTTGTTGAGATTTTGAAAGTTGAGTTGAGTTATCATTACACTATGATTGAAGTGAAATTTCATTCCACCTTGTATTGCTATTTTGGATTAATGTTGTTGCTTATTGAGGAAGTGTGAAAAAGCAAGAAGGGTGTTGTCGTGCCTTATTTGCATACAACATCATTTATTTGAGAAATTGTGAGGATTAAAGCACGAAGAGTGATGCCGTGCATTTGATTGCTTATTACCATTTATCACATCATATGAGGTTGAGAGTAAAATCACGAGGGGTGATGACGTGCCCTTTCATTTATGATATTACATGGTGAGGACGAGAGTAAAAGCACGAACGGTGATGCCGTGCCATTATTGATTTAATCTCTTTACTTGATTCCGGATTGATGATTTAATTGGTTACATTGAATATTATTTTCGGAAAAGGGCTATTTGGTGATTTTGTACTTGCCATTCTTATCGTACTCCCCTTTCTATATGTCCCCTCCCAGTCAATATTTTAATTGTCCTACTTGTCATTTTATTTCTTTATGTATATACCTGTACAAGATTTAGTAGGTGTCTTGTCATAGCCTCACAGGGGTTAGGCTCGACACTTACGGAGTATATTGGGTCGATTGTACTCATACTACACTTCTGCATTTCTTGTGCAGATACTGGTGTTGGTCCAAGTGGTGTCTAGTTGTGCTTCTGCTCAGATCATATCTAGAGCGAAGACTTGAGGTAGAGTTGCTGGCGTTCACAGTCCATGCAGTCCCTATCTATTTCTATCTTTACTGTTTATCTCATCTCGAATTGTTGTATTTTGTTCAACCACACTTGTAGACTTCTAGTTGCTTGTCACATCCCAGAATTTCACCCTCAGGACCGTGATGACACCTAATATTTTACTTGCTAGGCAAGCCAATGTTAGCTAAATTACTTAATCAGTTTTAAAAGTTTAAATCAAAACATTAGTAATACACTCTAATAGTTCGAAATAGATTGATAAAAATACCAAATGACGTAATCTTAACATATCCCAGAGTCTGGAGTCACGAGAATACAAGAGCATCTAAAGTACTACAGATAAAGTGTGAAGAAAATATTACTATTTGAAACTAAATAAGAAGTAAAAATTGAATGGAAAAGGGACTTCGGGGATGCGCTATCTCAAGTCTCCAAAAGCAGCTGAATCCAAGGAGTCTCGCTACGCGCCCATGGAACCAACACTGGTATCTACATAAGAAGTACATAAGTGTAGCAAGAGTACAACCGATCCCATGTACTCTGTAAGTGGCGAGCCTAACCTCGACGAAGTAGTGACGAGGCTAAGACAAGGAACTCACAATAAACCTGTATGAAACCATAATGACAGAAAATAAGAATAGAAATAAAATAGTAAAGTCAAATAACCGGACTCGCAAGTCAACAACAAAAAATTGCCCCACATTAGCATAATTTCAAATCTCATATTACAACCCCGAGAAAAATCTTTACAACCACAAACAACTTATAACACATCAAATCCGTCGTGCCGCGCTACCTAATCCCACCAAATTATCATCTCATATCACATTCCGTCCTTATTCCTTCGTATCATATCATATCATATCACCTTAATACCATCGCAGCGTGCAACCCGATCCCTAACAATTTCAAATGGGACCAACTGAAAAAAGCACCCTTTTGGATCAACTTGGTCAATGGGGCTGAGATAGATGAAAACCCCTCCACGAACCGGCAATAATAAACTGCCAAACCCAGGAAGCTCCGAATCTCTATAGTTGAAGTAGGTCTAGACTAGTTCCGAACTGCCTGAATCTTCTTCTGATCCACTTTAATTCCATTGGAAGATACAACATGGCCCAAAAAGGCAACCAAGTCCAACTAAAACTCACACTTTGGAAACATGGCATATAACTGACTATCTCTTAGAGTCTGAAGTACGATTCGAAGATGCTGCTCATGCGCCTCTCGACTGCGGGAGTTGACCAATATATAATCAATGAAGATGATCACAAAAGAATCCAAATAAGGCTTGAACACCCGGTTCATCAAATCCATAAACGCTACTGGGGCGTTTGTCAAGCCAAATGACATCACTAAGAAATCATAGTGACATACCAAGTCCGAAAAGTTGTATTAGGGACATCCGATGCCCTAATATTAAACTGATGGTAGCCAGATCTCAGATCAATCTTAGAAAACACTTTGGCACCCTGAAGCTGATCACATAAGTCCTCAGTCCTCGACAACAGATACTTGTTCTTGATAGTAACCTTGTTCAACTACCGATAATCTATACACATCCTTATCAAACCATCCTTCTTTTTCACGAACAACACTGGTGCACCCCAAGGCGAGGCACTAGGTATAATGAATCCCTTATCAAGCAAATCCTGCAAGTATTCCTTCAGTTCCTTCAACTCAGTTGTAGCCATATGATATAGAGGTAGGATAAGTGCCTGGAGCCAAGTCAATACAGAAGTCGATATCTCTGTCGGGTGGCATCCCCATCAAATCTGTAGGAAACACCTATGGGAACTCGCGCATAACTGGTATTGAATCCGTGGAAGGAACCTCCGCACTAGGATCACATATATAGACCAAATATACTAGACATCCCTCCTCTACCATACCCCAAGCCTTCACATAAGAAATAACGCTACAATTAGAATGGCCAGGAGTACCTCTCCACTCTAATCGAGGAAACCCCGGCATGACTAATATCACAGTCTTGTCGTGATAATCTAGAATAGTGTGATAAGATGACAGCCAATCCATGCCCAAGATAATATCAAAGTCCATCATATCAAGAAGTAGAGGATCTACCCTAGTGTCATAGCTCCCAAAAGAAACCACACACGAGCGATAAACACGATCTACCATAATAGAATATCCCACAGGTGTGGACACATAGACAAGAGCACTCAAAGAATCACGTGGCATAACCACAGTCGTGGACACATAGAAGCGGTATCGAATGTTGGCTGCTCGTGATGAGACCCATAAGAACCACAACTGCCTGAAGCACCGTGGGCTACCTGAAGAGCTAACCGAATCAGCCTATGAGGATGACCTCTACCAATTGAACCTTTGCCTCCAGATGAGGCGTCACTGAAACCACCAAAATAATGAGGCCTCTTCTTAGATAGTGCCTCTCTACCCTGACCACGAATAATCTCGATCCGCCTAGCAATCTCCACGGCCTTCCGGAAAGGAATATCATCCATAGTCTCCTTGTCCATCTGTAACTTGGTACCAAAAGTAAGACCCTCAATGAATCTCCTTACCCTCTCTCTATCAGTAGGACTCAAGATAGCTGCATGGCGGGCTAGGTCCACAAATCTGGTCTCATACTGGGTAACGGTCATGCTACCCTGCCGAAGACGCTCGAACTGCCTGTGGTACTCCTCCCTTAGAGTAAAAGGAATGAACTTCTCAAAAAATGGCTACGAAAACTGGTACTAGGTAAGTGGCGATGAACCTGCTGGTATGCTCCGCTCATAATCCTGACACCACCTCTTGGCAAAACCGATCATTTGAAACACTACAAAGTCGACTCCATTAGACTCCATGATACCCATATTGTGCAAGACCTCGTGGCAACAATCCAAATAATTTTGTGGGTCCTCAGAAGCTGTATCACCAAAATGAATAGGAATGAGCTTTTTGAACTTATCCAACCTCATAAATCCCTGAGAAGTCATCACTGGCCTCTTCCCAGTCTGTGTAGCATTAACAGGCTGAATTACCCCAGCTGCTTGAACTACCGGAGTCTGGTACAAGGGGTCATCTACTCCGGAGTATGAGTGGCGGGAGTCAGAGCTCCTCCCCCAGCCTGAGAGACAGTTGGTGCCATAGGAAATACTCTGGCCTGGGCCACACTCTCTGTAAGGCCCACCAAATAGACTAGAGCATCCTGAAGTACGGGAGTAGCGATAATTCCCTCCAGGACCTAAGCGGGTTAGACTGGTGCAGTATGAACAAGAATCTCCTCCTTATGCTCTGTTAGAGGCTTTGCAATGGCTGTTGTTGCGCGTGCTTTAGGTTGAGCTCTGCCTCTGCCTCGACACCTACCTCGGCCCCGACCCTTACCCCTAGTAATGGCTGCAACTGGGGGCTCCGACTCTTGCCCAGCTGTAGATGCTATGCGTGTTCTCACCATCTATGAAAGAACAAGAATAGAATGATTCAAACTTCAGTAATAGAATAAAGTCGCACGGTAGGGAATGATATAAATGAAATTTTCCTATAGCTATATAGCCTTTTACAGATAAGTACAGACATCTCCGTATCGTTCATCTAGACTCTACTAAGCTTACTTATGACTCCTGAGACCTAGCCAACCTAGTGCTCTGATACCAAATTGTCACGATCCAGAATCCCACCCTCGGAACCGTGATGACGCCTAACATTTCACTTGCTAGGCAAGCCAGGGTTAGCTAAATTACTTAACTAGCTTTAATATTTTAAATCAAAACATTAGTAGTGCATTATAATAGTTTGAAATAGTTTGATAAAAATATCAAATAACGTAATCTGAATATATCCAGAGTGTGGAGTCATGAAACGTGAGCATCTAGAGTACTACAAACAATGTCTTAACAAAATACAAATCTTTGAAACTAAATAAACAGTAAAGATAGAATGGAAAGGGGACTTCAAGGCAAGCAGACACCATGCATCTATACATCAAGTCTCCAAAAGCAGCTGAATCCGAGTAGTCTCGCTACGCACCGCTGGGACCAATACAAGTATCTTCACAAGAAGTGCAGAAGTGTAGCATGAGTAAAACCGACCCTACATACTCTGTAAGTGCCAAGCCTAACCTCGACGAAGTAGTGACGAGGCTAAGATAAGACACTCATAATAAACCTGTACGAAACCATAATAATAGGAAACAAGAATAGAAATAAAACAGTAATGTCAAATAACCGAACCCACACGTCAATTACCAAAAAGAGCCCCACAATAGCAGAATTTCAAATCTTATATTACAACACCGAGAACAATCTTTGCGGCCACAAAAAACTTATAACACATCAAATCTGTTACGATGCGCAACTCGGTCCCACCATGTCATCATCTCATATCACATTCCGTCCTTATTTCTCTGTATCATATCATATCACTTTAATACCATTGGGATGTGCAACCCGATTCCAAAAAATTCAAATCATTAACATAAACTACTCGACAACAATATTTACAAAATATCAACACAAAGGAGGTGAAATGTATGGAACAGTAAAGAACCATAGAATAAACGGAGAACATCCAACATCTCAGAATATCAAACTTTACCAATTCATCAGTACATAACAGCAAAATGACTCACATAATCGAAAATAACATAGTAGAGTGAATCAAATAATATAAAAATAATAAAAGCAGATAAACATGTGACAATTAGAATATACAATTATGGCAAGTAGAAACATGCAGCAAACAAGCAAAATCGGGTGAGAAATGAACCAATTAAAGCAAGTAACAATTAGATAACAATTAACAATGCCAAGTAAGAACATGTAACATCTAAAACATATAACTAGAAATAACATGGAATAAGTGAAGACATGAATATAAATAGCCCAATCCCACATGCTAAACCCCATGACGGCGTATATACATTCGTCACCACGCATATACATCGTTTTCCCAGATAATTTACATAACAAATAGTTCAAGAAGTCCTAATTCAATCAAATCAAGGTTAGACCCAACAATTTCCTCACTCCGCGAACAAAACAATCAATCAACCACTGCCTTGGCTTTTGAGCAAGCCTCCAAACCAACCAAATCTAGAAAATTATCGATCAAATGATTCAAAATAAGCTTTAGAAACTAACCATTAATGAAAAAGGTTCAATTTTGATCATTTTTGAAAAAGTCAACAAAAGCCAACCCCGGGCCCCCTTAGTCAAAACCCGAGATTCAGACCAAAACCCGATTACCCGTTTACTCCCGAGCCCGGTTATGTGATTTGTTTTGAAATCTGACATCAATTTGAGGTATAAATCTCAATTTTACAAAAATTCCCAATTTTTACCCAAATTATTAATTTCTACCATGGAAATCCAAGATTTGATGTTAAAAACACATGAAAAGTATTGGGTAACTGAAAGGAAATGAATTAAAGTTGCTTACCAATGAATTTGGAAAAATGAATCTCTTGAAAAATTGCCTCTAGAATGTTTAGAGTTAAGAAATGGTGTAGAATAAGCTAAGTCCTGATATTCTCCTCTTTTACACAGCTACGAATGTTGCAATTGTGAATTCTTGTATGTAATTGCAACCATCGCAAATGCGAGAAAACAGGCCGCAAATGCGAACTGTGTCCCCAGCCTTCTATGGCTGGCTTACGCCAAAAACATCGCAAATGCAATCTCCCATCCAACCACAAATGCGATCAAATATTTGCATTTGTGAACCTGGCTAAGAGCATGGTGGGGAGTTCTTGGAGGGAAGGATGCCGAGGATCTATTGGAAACAGCCTCTCTACCCCAAGGTAGGGGTAAGGTCTGCGTACACACTACTCTCCCCAAATCGCACTAGTGGGGTTATACTGGGTTGTTGTTGTTGTGAACCTGGCTAAGACCAGTGCTCAGTCCCAAATGCGACTAATCAATCGCAAAAGCGAAGACTGGGATGTCCACAATTGTGAAAATTTCTTCGCAAATGCGAAGACTACCCTGCCTAGTCCCCCGTTGCAATTACAAGCTCAAATTTGCAAAAGCGAAGTTCGCATTTGCGAACAGGTCTTCAAAGTAAGTTCGCATTTGCGAACAGGTCTTCAAAGTTGTGAGACTTGCAACCCAAAACTAGAACTGAAACACACCAGCAGTCCTCACACTATCCAAACTTATCCGAAACGTGTCTGAAACTCACCCGAGCGCCTTAGGCTCCAAACCAAACATGAAAACAAATCTAAAAATATCGTACAAACTAGCTTGCATGATCAAAAAACCAAAATGACATCCAAAACTACAAATCAAACATCAAAATGAATAAGCTTTCAAAGGAAAACTCAAGAACCTCTAGAATTGCAACCAAGCGTCCGAATCCTATCTAACCAACTCCGAATTACACCAAATTTTGCAGACAAGTTTTAAATAGAAACACACACCTATATTAAGCCCCAAAATAAAAAGCTGACGACAGCCATAAAGTCAACCTACGGCCAAATCTAGAATGTTTCCAAACTTTTAAATTGTTAACTTTCGGCAAAACAAGTCAAATCATTTTAGGTACCTCCGAATTCAATTCCGGGAATACTCCCAAGTTCAAATCACAATATGAACCTACCAGAATCATCAAACAATGAGTCGGGGTCATTTACCCAAAATATTGACCGTGGTAAACTCTAGCGTCATTTTTAGTTAAAATTCACATTTTTATCAAAAATTCATATAAAATCTTTTCAAAAAGCGACACGCACCACACACGCCAACCAAAAAAATCAAATAAAGCTCGGAGAGGTTTCGATCATGAAAATAAGGGCTAGTGCTCAAAATGACCTATCGGGTCATCATATTGATCATGTACTAGTGACATCAGATTTCTGGGGTTAGAATAGATCGTGTCATGTTATGGGTTTATTTCATGTATTGCATCTTTATTTATCGTTAATAATTGTTATTACTCTGCTTTAAACGGTTAAAATATTAAACTGGTTATCTAGTATTGGTTTTCCTAGCAAGTAGATGTTATGCGCCATCACGACCTGGGAATCTTAGTCGTGATAAGTTAGTATCAGATCACTAGGTTTCTTAGGTCTCACGAGTCATGAGAAAGCTTAGTAGAGTCTAGAGGATCAGTATGGAGACATCTGTACTTATCTTATTGAGACTATAAGGCTTTAGGAAAATTTCAGTTCATTCTTTCTCTATCGTGCGATTTTATTCTATCATTCAAGTTTGAACCGTTCCATTGTTGTTATCTCGCAGATGGTGAGGACACACACATCATCCATGGTGGGTCAGGAGCCGGAGCCCCAGGTTGCTGCCACTACTAAGGGTAGAGGACGGGGTCGAGGTCGAGCTAGGGGCAAAGCTCAGCCTAGAGCACGCACAACAACACATACCGAGGAGAGGCCCATGATGTCTTTTGAGGGATTGATGAGATTGGATAAGTTCATAAAGGTATTTCCTGTTTGCTTTGGTGTCACACCTTCTAAGGACCCACATGATTTCATTAATCGTTGCCACGATGGGTTGCACAACATTAGTATTGTGGAGTCTAATGGAGTCGACTTTGTAGTGTTTTAGATGATCGATTCTTCCAAGAGGTGGTGGTAGGATTATTAGCGGAGCAAACTAGAAGGTTCACCGCCACTCACTTGGGATCGGTTATCACAACTATTTTTGGAGAAGTTGATTCCTTTTACTCTAAGAGAGGAGTACCTCAGGCAATTTGAGCACCTTCAGTAGAGTAGCATGACTGTTACCTAGTATGAGACAAAATTTGTTGATTTGGCTCGCCATGCAGTTGTCTTGCTTCCTACTGAGAGGGATAGAGTGATGAGATTCATTGATGGTATTGCTTTCTGGATCAGGATAAAGATGATGAAGGAGACTGGGGATGATATTTATTTCAAGCGAGCAATAGAGATTGCTTAGATAGAGCAAGATGATTCGTGGTTAGGGTAGGGAGGCCGTATCTGAGAAGAGGCCTCATCACTTTGGTGGTTTTGTGGTGCCTCGTCTGGAGGTAGGGGTTGATTTGGTAGAGGCCATCCTCCCAGGCCGAGTCAATCAGTACTTCAGGCATCTTGCGATGCTTTGGGTAGTCGTGGTTCTTATGGGTATCGTCCGGAGCAGCTAGCCTACAGTGCACCTTTAGCTCCTATTAGTGCACCTATGATCCAGAGTTATTAGGGAGGATATCCAGGTCGATATTGTCAGTTCCAGGGTCAACAGTCACGACAACCAAGGACTTGTTATACTTGTGGAGATTTAAGGCATGTCACGAGTTTTTTCCCTAGGTCATAAGGCAACATACCACAACAGAGTTCTCAGCCAGCTAGAGTGGGGGGTCAGGCTTCTAGAGGTGGAGGTCAGGTCGTTAGGGGTGGAGGCCAGCTAGCTAGAGGACATACGAGAGGCAGAGGTCAGAGTGGTAGGCCCCAACCCCGTTTGTATGCATTTTCGGCTAGACCCGAGGCAGAGTCATCTGATGCCATCATCATAGGTATTGTTCCGGTTTGCCATAGAGATTCCTTAGTTTTATTTGATCCGAGCTCCACTTATTCATACATGTCATCTTATTTTGCTTCATATCTAGTTATGCCTCGTGAATCTCTGAGTGCTCTTATTTATGTGTCCACGCCTATGGGAGATTCTATTGTAGTAGATCGTGTTTATCGCTCGTGTGTGGTTTCTATCGGGAGCTTCGAGACTAAGGTAGATCTCCTACTTCTTGATATAGTGGACTTTGATGTTATCTTGGGCATGGACTAGTTGTCATCTTATCATGCTATTTTGAACTATCACGCCAAGTCGGTGACCTTAGCTATGATGGGTCTTCCACAATTAGAGTGGAGGGGGACTCCTGACTATTCTACTAGAAGGGTTATTTCACATGTGAAGGCTCGATGTATGGTTGAGAAGGGGTATCTAGCATATTTGGCCTATATCTGTGATCCTAGTGTGGATGTTCCTTTCGTTAATTCAGTACCAGTTGTGTGCGAGTTCCCAGAGGTATTTCCTACAAATTTGCCGGGCATGCCACCCGACAGTGATATCAACTTCTGCATTGATCTGGTTCTTGGCACTCAGTCTATTTCTACTGCACAATACCGTATGACCTAAGTTGAGTTGAAGGAATTAAAGGAGAAGTTGCAAGATTTGCTTGACAAGGGATTCATTAGACCAAGTGTCTCGCCTTGGGGGTGCACTAGTGTTATTTGTGAAGAAGAATGGAACAATGAGGATGTGTATTGATTATCGTTTGTTAAACAAGGTCACTATCAAGAAAAAGTATTTGTTACCGAGGATTGATGACTTATTTGATCATCTTCGCGGTGCCAAAGTGTTTTCAAAGATTGACTTAAGATCTGGCTACCATCAGTTGAAGATTAGGGCATCAGATCTCCCTAAGACAACTTTTCTGACTTAGTATGGTTAGTATGAGTTCTTAATGATGTAATTTGGTTTGGTGAATTCCCCAGAAGCATTTATGGATTTAATGAACCGGGAGTTTAAGCTCTATTTGGATTATTTTATGATCGTCTCCACTAATGACATCTTGGTTTACTCCTGCAGTCGAGAGGAGAATGAATAGCAACTTCGGATCGTACTTCAAACTTTGAGAGATCGTCAGTTTTATGCCAAGTTTTCTAAGTGTGAGTTTTAGTTGGAATCAGTTGCGTTTTTGGGCTAGTTGTATCTTTTAAGGGCATTAAAGTGGATCCTAAGAAGATTGAGGCAATTCAGAACTGGCCCAGACCTACTTTAGTTATAGAGATTCAGAGCTTCCTGGGTTTGGCGGGTTATTATCGCCAGTTCGTGGAGGGGTTTTCATCTATCTCAACCCTATTGACCAAGTTGACCCAGAAGGGTGCTCTTTTTAGATGGTTCGATGATTTGAGTTGAGCTTTCAGATGCTCAAGACTGCTTTGACTACATCTCCAGTGTTGGTATTGCCTACATGTTCGGGATCCTTTACCGTGTATTGTGATGCACCTCCTATTGGGGTTGGCATGGTATTGATGCAAGATGGTAGGGTGATTGCCTACGCATCACGAGAGTTGAAGGTTTATGAGAAGAATTACCTTGTTCATGACTTAGAGTTGGCTGCTTTTGTTCACGCGCTAAAGATTTGTAGGCACTGTACGACGTTCATTGTAAGGTATATACCAACCATCCGAGTCTCCAGAACCTATTCAAGCAGAAAGACATTAATTTGCGGCAACATAGATGGCTAGAATTGTCGAAAGACTATGATGTCACCATATTATATCATCCGGGGAAGGTCAATGTAGTGGCCGATGCATTGAGTTGGAAGGTGAAGAGCATGGGTAGTTTGGCATATATACCAGTAGCTGAGAGGCCATTAGCCATGGATGTTCAGGATTTAGCCAACCGGTTTGTGAGATTAGATGTTTTAGTGCCCAGCCACGTTCTTTCTTGTGTTGTAGCACAGTCTTTGGTTTTGAAGAATATCAAGGCTCGCCAATTGATGCTACCTACTTGTTGGTGTTGAAGGATACAGTGGAGCAGGGTGGATCCAAGGAGGTTGTGATTGGTGATGATGGTGTTATATGGCTTCAAGGCCGGATTTGTGTTCCAAATATTGACGGGTTGAGAGAATTGATCCTCGAGGAGGTGCACAAATCATGCTATTCTATTGAACCAGGTGTCACGAAGATGTACTGTGACTTGAAACAACACTATTGGTGGTGGAGAATGAAGAAAGACATCGTTGCTTATGTATCTCGGTGTTTTAATTGTCAATAGGTGAAGTATGAGCATAAAAAACCGAGTGGATTGACTCAAAGATTAGAGATAACGGAGTGGAAGTGGAAGCTCATCACTATGGATTTTGTGGTAGTCTTTCCACGGACCTTGAAGAAATATTACACACTCTAGGTTATTGTGGACCGGTTGACTAAGTCCGCACACTTCATTGCGGTAGCGACTTCCAATTCTTCACAGTGGTTGGCTCACGTTCACATTCATGAGATTATCCGCCTGCATGACCTGGCCATTTCTATCATTTCCAATTGAGGCACGTAGCTCACATCATATATTTGGAGAATCGTGCTGCGTGAGTTGGGTATGCGGGTTGAGCTGAGCACAAGGTTTCATCCTCAGATGGAGCAACAGTTCGAGCAGGTAATTTAAATCTTGGAGGACTTGTAATGTTCTTGTGTTTTGGATATCAGAGGTTCACGGGACAAGTTCTTACCTCTTTCAGAGTTCGCCTAAAACAACAATAAATAATTGAATATTCAGATGGCGCCGTATGAGGTGTTATATGGGAGGCTATGTCGTTTGCCGATTATTTGGTTTGAGCCCCGAGAGGCTAGGGTGTTGGGCACTGATTTGGTCCGTGATGCTATGGAAAAGGTTAAGGTGATTCAAGAACTACTTCATACAACTCAGTCCAGACAAAAGAGTTGTGCATACCGAATAATTTGGGATGTAGCTTATATGGTGGGTGAGAAGGTTCTTCTCCGAGTGTCTCCTATGAAGGGCGTAATGTGGTTTGGGAAGCGGGCAAGTTGAGCCCGAGGTTCGTTGGGCCATTTGAGATCATAGAGAGAGTTAGGGAGGTTTCCTACAAGCTTGCATTGCTTCCCAGTCTATTAGGAGTACATCCAGTATTCCATGTTTCCATGCTTTAGAATTACCATGAGGACAACTCGCATGTTTTGGACTTCATAACTGTTAAGCTTGATGAGAATATAGCCTATGAGGAGGAGCTGATGGCTATTCTAGCCCGGCAGGTTTGAAAGTAGAGATCTAGGAATTTTCTATATGTGAAAATTTATTGGAGAGGTTAGTGGATCGAGGCAGTTACATGGGAGTCCGACTCCAATATGCGGAGTAGATACCCACACCTTTTCACCAATCCAGGTACTTTTCATGTCCATTCGAGGACGAACGTCCTTTTGAGGTGGAGAATGTGACGGTTCGATAGGTTGTTTTGAGTACTAGACTTTATTTTTGTGTTCTGAGACCTCCATTAGCTCCATTTGATGTTTCTTGCATTGCATGCGCGGTTTATGTCTTATTCTAAGAAGTTTTTACGTACAAATTTGAAGAAAATATGATTTTTGGATTTTAAAAACAACTTGAGTTGATAACGGTCAACATTTGGTGTAAACAACCTCGGATCGGTGTTTTGATGATACTAGTAGGTCCGTATTATGATTTTGGACTTAGGGGTATGCCTGTAATTGAAGTCGGAGGTCCTTAGGTTGTTTTGACTTGTTTTACCGAAAGTTAGCAATTTAAAAGCTTGAAAACTTCCTAGGTTTGACTGTAAGTTGAGTTTATGTCTATCGGGTTTGGATTTTTGTTTTGGGACTTGGTGTCGGTCTGTCTTGCTATTTGAAACTTGTCTGAAAAATTGGTTCAATTTTGAGTTAATTTGAGAGGATGCAGATGTGAGGTTGTGACTTTAGAGGTTCTTGAGCTTTCTTTTGAATTTCATACATTTTGATGCCCGATTCGTAGTTATAGATGTTATTTTGGTGTTTTGCCTTAAGCGGAGCTAACTACAGGCCAAAATATACTGCAATCACCTAGACCTTTCTAATTAGCACGTGAGCGAGTTCATATGATGTTATTACACTTGTGTGCATGTTTAGTTTAGATTACGAGGGGCTCGGGTGAGTTTTAGATATGCTTCAGACCATTTTGGGCTTAAGAGATTGATGGTTTTCAGCTGTTTCTCGTATTTGGTGCGTTGTGCTTCGCGATCGCGAAGGGGATATTTTGGCTGGGGCCTGGTTATTCTTCCCGACCGCAAGGAGCTAGTTGCGAACGTAAAGTGGGGGCGGGGGGGGGGAGGGGGGGTCTTACCCTTTTCAAACACGACAGGCTTCTCGCGAACGCGAATCTTTGTGGGATCTGGGGCAGGTCAAGTTACAAAGTGAGGTAAGCGTCGTGGTTAACCGTGATTGAGGGAATTAAGACTAGTTGGTCTATTTTCTACGTAAATTATGTGTGGGGACGACATATATGTAAGGTGACGAGTATATATGCGTTGTCATTGGGTTAAAGCATGCATGTGGAAATTGTTTATTTGTATTATGTTGTTTCAATGACTATGCCTTCCATGTCGTAGTTAGATTATTAATTATTTAATTGTTCGCATTCATATATATTATTTATTTTGAAGTTGTTGAGATTTTGAAAGTCGAGTTGAGTTATCATTACACTATGATTGAAGTGAAATTTCGTCCCACCTTGTATTGCTATTTTGGATTAATGTTGTTGCTTGGTGAGGAAGAGTGAAAAGCACGAAGAGTGTTGCCATGCCTTATTTGCTTAGAACATCATTTATTTGAGAGATTGTTAGGATTAAAGCACGAAGCGTGATTCCATGCATTTGATTGCTTATTATCATTTATCACATCATGTGAGGTTGAGAGTAAATGCACGAAGGGTGATGACGTACCATTTTATTTATGATATTACATGGTGAGGACGATAGTAAAAGTACGAAGGGTGATACCGTGTCATTTTTTATATCATTGCTTTACTTGATTCCGGATTGATGATTTAATTTGTTACTTTGTTATTATTTCCGGGAAAGGGCTTTTTGGTGATTTTGTACTTGCTATTCTTATCGTACTCCCCTTTCTACATGTCCCCTCCCATTTAATATTTTAATTGTCCTACTTGTCATTTTGTTTCTTTATGTATATACCTGTACATGATTTACGTAGGAGTTTTGTCATAGCCTCGTCACTACCTCGTCGGGTTTAGGCTCGACACTTACGGGGTACATTCGATCGCTTGTACTCATACTACACTTCTACACTTCTTGTACAAATACTGGTGTTGGTACCAGCGGTCCCTAGTTGTCACGACCCAATTTCCACTATAGGCCGTGATGACGCCTAACATCGCCGCTAGGCAAGCCAACGGTGAACTAGTCATGTAATTGTTTTTTTTAATTTTTTTTAAAGTAGTTAATTTTATTTATTAAGAGGATGATTAATAAAAGATTATAGTAAAGTGAAGCATAAATAATGAAAGGGTAATGTAGTGAATTTATACTCAAAACCATAAAATATCTACTAGCATATTCCCAAAATCCGGTGTCACAAGTGTATGAGCAACTAGTAGAATATACAAAACCTCCTATATTACTGTCTGGAATAAGATAGATAGAAAATAAATACAAAAGAGAGAATGCGGGCGCTGCAGGACATGCATGGAGAGCAGCTCACCACTGAGCCTCGGGGTAACAGGGGTACATGCCTAGATGACCGCCAGATGCACCTGCCTCAGATCATGCAAGGTTAGTGCAGAAGTGTAGCGTGAATACATAAACAACATGTACCAGTAAGTATCTAGTCAAACACTCGAAGAAGTAGTGACGAGGAGTCGACATTGGCACTTACTATGGTCCAATAAATAAAGTACAGAAATTCTAAATATGTATGGAATACATCAATAATAATAACGCAATAATGAACAATAAAATAAGTGATTCTTTAACTAGATGTCTAGTAAGATATCCAATTAACAAGTACTATCTTCAACAAATACGAGCCATCAAGTAAATTATAATTTTTCATGTCATGAAAGTAATATCAAGTGTAATTGGATTCTGAGCATTATCACGCACGATTAATGCCGAGGTTGTACGACCCGATCAAGAATAATGTGTACACTGTCGAGGGTCAACCGGCGCGAACCATAGATACATCTACTATACTGCCGAGGCGTTCGGCCCGCTCCACAAGAAGAGAGAATACTCTACGAACTTCGAATTAACGGCTACTATAAGAGTGATACACAAGGAGGCATAATTTCTACTAACAGTCAAGTAACCCGCCAAAACTCAAAGTAAACGAAGTTCGGTCTTTACGAATCCTTTGTCATGTATCAATATAATTTAAGCACTTAAACTTACAAATAGAGTGCAAATAATACATGTGTTAGATGATAGAGTCTTAATACTACCTGGACGTAAGCATGATTTTTAGCTACGCACAAACTCTCGTCACTTCGTGCGTACGTAGCACCCACAATTAGTAGCAAATAGCAGTTTATCACCTATGGGGTAAATTCCCTCTTACAAGGTTAGGCAAGAGACTTACCTCATTCCCAAGTTCACTTTGCGGTCCACAAACCACCCTAAAAGCCTCAAGTCGGTGCCGAACAATCCGAAACTAGTCAAACATTGTATAAATTAATCAATATATACTCAAAAGTTCATAATTTAGCTATTAGAGTAATTACCCAACCCATATTGGAAGAGTCCTAAAATTCATCCGCCCGGATTCCGAAAATTTTCGAAGATAAATATTACCCATAACCTCACAAAATATATTTTCTACTCAATTCCATAATCATTTCGTGGTCTAGTCCCATTTTTATCAAAACCTAGGTTTTTCAACAGAATGCTAAAATTTCCACAATTTCTATGTTAAAATCTACCCATAATATATGTATTAAACTCATATTGTGTAGAAAATACTTACTTCAAGGTGCTAGATAAAAAACCATCTTCAAAGAGCTTTAAAACCGGCCACAAGTTGAGAGAATTGAACGATATAAGCCTACGTCTCGATTTATAAAAAAACACTGCCCAGGCATTTCTTCTTCGCGTTCGCGGAAGAAGCTTCACGATCGCAAAGGAAAACTGCCCACGCCCCAAGAAAATAGGCATCACGAATGCGAAGGCTTGACACGCCTGAGCTTTGCAAACATGGGGTCCACTTCTCTAACTCGAAGAGGAATTGAACCTCACCCCCAGGCCCTTTTCCTTATGCGAACGCGGGCCCCTTCACACAAACGAGGAGGCCACTAGTCCTAGACCTCCGAGAACGTTGGAATGGGGCGCGAACACGTAGAGAAACCACAGTCCCCCAACCTTTTCTGTCTCAATGAATGCGACACAACCCTCGCGATCGCGAAGAAGAAAACCAGAACGGGCAACACCAGATTTTCGGACATAGCTTCGGGCTATCCGAAAGTCACCTGAGCCACCTCGGACCCCGTCCATATGCACCAACAAGTCTATAAACATAATACGGACCTGATCGAACTATCGAAACATGTAAAACAACATCAAAACTAAGAATCGCACCCCAAAACTCAATTGAATCAAATTATGAACTTCAAGCATTTTAACTTATTTCGAACACGCCGAATCATACTTAGACTACTCGGAATGACACCAAATTTTATGTATAAGTCATAAATCACCGTACGGAACTATACCCATGCTCAGAATCCCAAACGGACCTCGATATCACCAGAGTCTACTCCAAACCAAATTTAAAGAGCTAGAAAACCTTCAATGCGCCAACATTCAACATTAAGCGCCGAAACACTCCCGGGTCATCCAAAACCCTATCTGAACATACGCCCAAGTCCAAAATATTCATATAAATGTACTCCAGCTGTCAAATCCCAGTTTCGAGGTCATTTGCTAAAAATGTTTGTTTCGAGGCCACTTTTAAGGAACAAAGTGCTCCGATTTCAACCCGAACCCTTTCAAACCCAAGCCAACTATCCATGCAAGTCATAAAACAGCAAAAAAACATACGAGGAGTCTTAGTTAGGGGAACGGGGACCTAGAAAGTATAATGAACGATCGGGTTGTTTCATTCTCCACCTCTTAAACAAACGTTCATCCTCGAACGGGTCTAGAATCCTACCTGGAGTGCTGAATTGGTGTGGATATCTACTTCGCATGTCCTTCTCGGTCTCCCAAGTCGCTTAATCGACTTGTTGACCCTTCCACTGGACCTTTACCGTAGAAATCTTCTTAGACCTCAACTGGCAAACCTGCTTGTCAAAAATGGTAACTAGCTCCTCCTTATAACCCAGGCTCTCATCTAGCTGAACCATGCTGTAGTTTAACACATGCGACCTGTCAGCATGATACTTCCAGAGCATAGACAAGTGGAAAACTAGATGAACTCCTGATAGACTGGGAGGCAAAGAAAACTCATAAGCAACCTCCCCAACTCGCCTCAACATCTCAAACGGACCAATAAACCTTGGGCTCAGCTTGCCCTTCTTCCCGAACCTCATGATTCCCTTCATTAACGAGACTTTCAAGAGAACCTTCTCGCCCACCATAAATGATAAATCACACGCCATTTGATCCGCGTAACTCTTCTGTCTGGACTGAGCTGTGCGAAGTCGCTCCTGAATCAACTTCACCTTCTCCAAGGCATCCTTCACTAAATCAATGCCATATAACCCAACCTCGCGGAGCTCAAACCATCCGATGGGTGAATGACATCGCCGACCATTCAAAGCCTTAAAATGGAGCCATCTCAATGCTGGACTTATAACTTTTTTATAAGCGAACTCCGCCAAATGGAAGAATCGATCTCACTGCGCTCTGAAGTCAATCACACATGTATGAGCATATCCTCCACGATCTCAACCGCCCGCTCCGATTTTTCGTCGGTCTGCGGATGAAAGGCTATGATGAGCTCCTCCCCGATACCCAACTCGCTCTGTACTACTCTGCAGAAGTGCGAAGTGAACTGAGGACCTCTATCTGAAATGATAGAAACAGGCACACCATGCAATCGTACAATCTCCTATATGTAAATCTGGGCCAACCTCTCTGACGAGTACGTAGTCATCACTGGAATAAAGTGTGCCAACTTGGTCAGCCTTTCAATAATGACCCAAACAACATTAAACTTTCTCAACGTCCTACGAAGTCTATAGTGATCCGCTCCCTTTTCTACCCAGGTATGACCATCTCCTGAAGTAGGACACCTGGCCTCCGGTGCTCATACTTAACCTGATGGCAATTTAGGCATCTCGCTACATACCTAACTATATCCTTCTTCATCCGCCACCACCAATAATGCTGCCTCGGGTAGCGATACATCTTCGTAGCACTTGAATGAATAGAATACCGATAGTTGTGTGCCTATTCTTGAATCTTCTCCCTCAGTCCATCAATGTTAGGAACACATAGATGACCCTGGAATCGCAGAACACCATCCTCACCGATATTAGCCTCCTTTGAACCACCCTGAAGTACCGTCTCCCTAAGAACCAACAAGTGCGTCGTACTAACGAGCCTTGATGCGCTCAAATAATGAAGACTGAGCAACAACGCATGCAAGAACTCGATTGTGCTCTGAAATATACAACCTCACGAGTCTGTTAGCCAAAGACTGAATGTTCAAAGCCAATGGCCTCTCCTATGCTGAAATGAAGGCCAAACTATCAATACTCTCGGCCTTTTTGCTCAAGGCATCCGCAACCACATTCGCCTTGCCCGGATGATAAACGATGGTAATATCATAGTCCTTTAGTAACTCAAGCCACCTGCGCTGCCTCTAGCTGAGATCCCTCTACTTGAACAAATGCTGCAAGCTACGATGATCGGCGTAAACCTCACAGGAAACCCCGTAAAGATAATGCCTCCATATCTCGAGAGCATGAACTATCTCGGCAAACTCTATATCATGTACAAGTAATTCTTCTCGTGGGGCTTCAACTGACGTGAAATATATATAATAACTAGACCCTCTTGCATCAATACAAACCCAAGCCAACGCGTGAAGCGTCACAATACACAGTATACATCCCTGAACCGGAAGGCAACATTAACACTTGTTTTGTATTCAATATGGTCTTGAGCTTTTGGAAGCTTGCCTCGCAATCATCGGACCATCAGAATCGAGCACCCTTTGGGGTCAATCAAGTCAAAGGTGCTACAATAGATGAGAATGTCATGACCCAAACCGAAGGGTCATGAGGATGTGACTTTATGGCCTATACTCTTTTGTTGTCTCAAGGCCTGTCACCTCTCGTCTTTTCCTTCACTTGACTATTAACTCTGTAATACTGTCATCTTTTTGATCGACCGTTGCCCTCCGTGTATCACATCTTACTTATAACGCTTCATTAACTCTCTTCTTATTTCCCTGCTAACATTTCTGTCTATCACTTTATTTTAAAAATTTCAACAAGACATTCTTTTGCTTTTAGCTCCCCTTGTTCCATCTAGTGGCCCTTCGGGTTGCCCAACATTCTTTCTCTACTAGGGACGGGAGCCACACTAAGGTAATATTTATCCCTTTGAAGGCTTCCAGTGCCTATCTTTGAAAATGTTTTTAAACATTTTAGTAATCATATCTAGCTATACTATTCTAGAGTGCACCATGTAGGTGTCTCACAAGGAGATCTATTAGCATCTTTGTAATATCCTTCAGAAATGTCAACTAATACAAACAATCCATTCACCATTTTGAGTTACTCTAACCCCAGCCGGATCCTGATATCCTATCCTTTTCTTAAACTACACCTGTTAGCCCCCATAGGGCATAACTGAGATGGGTGTGGCCTATTATACATACCTCTATTAATGTTGAAGGTAACTCACAATGCTTATATTTTTCTGCCTGAGTTGTAAATATCAATAATTTTCATTAACTGGGTACCTCGTACCCTTCTCATTTGCTCCTTTTACTTGTAGAAGCTTATATCTACCTTCTGAATCTCTCATTGCTTTTTACCATATGGGTGGATATATATTCATGCCTTAGGGCTCCTTTTCCAGAAGCTCATACGTCTTAGTACACACATGATCTGCTGGAGACCTTACATTTACTCATCATAAGCATAGTGCCAAATCGAGTTCCTCTGACTCAACTCTTCCACAACCACATTCAATCTCTTCGCAACTGTCTTTCTAGATGTAGGTATTATTGTATTACGAACATAACAGAATGTAGCCTCCTGCTTATAAGTGTGGTGCACAACACACCCATAAACAAGAGTCTACTAGACATGGCTTGTAGACTCCCTAGGACAGAACTACTCTGATACTACTTTTGTCACGACCCAAACCGAAGGGTCACGACGGGCACCCGGTTCCTTACTCAATCGAGTACCAACGTAACATATTTGTTTTTATCGTACTATCATTGGTAACTGAGCCAACATGGTCACAACTCGTAATGTATAACTATAAGTGGGAAAACACTATATCAATGAACCATCATTCTTAAAACATGAATATATATGGGCCGTCAAGGCCTCTGACATACTGTGCAAAATGAACCTCTATCTACAAAGCCTTTAAGAGTACATAAGTATCACAAGGATTGGGACTGAGCCCCACTATACCAATCAATACATGTCCTAATTATACTGACCAAATAAGCAACTCCGGAGCAAATGGAGCGCACCAAAATCTTTCACTGAGCTGATAGCCTACTTGGAGGACTCTCGACCTGTCTATCGGGACCTGTGGGCATGAAACACAGCATCCCCAGGCAAAAGGGACGTTAGTACAAATAATGTACCGAGTATGTAAGGCAATAAAATAACTGAAAGCTGAAACTGAACTGATAATATAGTAACTAAAAGTAACTGGGAGTCAAAGATAATCTAAAGATATGCTTACCTGCTGATACTGACTCAACTCTCCCAATATAGTAAGCAAAATAGTTGTCCGGCCCTATACGACTCGGTATATATATAACTTCTCAGCCGTAGTAGGCTCGCTCGTAGGCGCTCGGCCATACTAGGATATGTATCTTGGCCATTCTGGGCTTGCTCATAGGCGCTCGGCCACAATAGGCTTGGTATATAACTTACCATCTGATCAAAGGTTGCCCAATAGGGGCCTACCCATCGATTATAGCTTGATGGTGGTGAAAATACTGTAATACTGTATATATATAGACCCTCTGCTCTATTGATTGGAAGAAGACAATACTCAATGGAATATAAAGTCCCGATAAGTGAAAATACTGTAATTTATGAGACTAGGATAATGTACATAAATTCAGGAATATGAATTTCTCTTTATGCCTCATTATCAAAATCATGTAGTTACAGGATCATGCCAAAATGAATGAAGGACTTAGCCTTAACATACCTGAGCCGATTCTCTTGACAACCCCCCTAACACACCTCAACTGCGACAACACGTAACGACAGATCAAAGTAGGGAAAAATTCGTGTGATATTCTTGAGAAAGATTGCACCGTATTCCTTTAAATTGCAAAATTCTCACACTATATTGTGTTACGAAATTTCCAATGAGCTATGGAGTTCCATCCATAGCATGGCCTTCATGCATAATGTTGATGAGATTTTTCTTAGAAATGGTTAGCTTTTTCCAACAATGATGTGATGAAATTTCTATAAATTGTTGGTCTTTATGTTTCCCCCACATGTTTCCCAAAGTGTGCCATCTAGCAATGTGACCAAAGAGTTACTTAAATCAATATTCTTGGGCTGCCACGTTTGGGAGGGTTTATTAAGCCTTATCCAAAATCTTAATTATTAACTAATTTATTATTTAACTAATTAATCTATCATTAACCAATAATCAACCAATTACCCACATAATTAAGAATTATCTCAAATTACTTAAAATAGTACTCACTTTTAACACACCTTATACACCTTACTAGCATGGCTATGTGGTACCTTGTATGGTACTAGCCCATAAATACCGGTTATTTAGCTCGGGCCGTATTTTATCCCAAAATATCAAACTTTGATGAAATTCATTTTTCTTCGATTTGTTACCCCTCTCACCTTCACGAATTTACTCATCACTTATTTGAAATAGCATAATGCTTATAATCTTAAATAATCTCATTCCTGAACTTACGTCGATTAACTTACGACGAAACTTTAACGTACGAAAAATACGTAATGTAATATCTCATTTCTGAGCTTTCATCAATTTACTTATGGCATACTTTTACATACGAAAATATAGGGTGTAACATCATTTCACCCTTTGAAACATTCGTCCTCGAATTTTTACTGATGCACTTATCATTCTCATAACCCATAGCACTTGTGAATAATTTAATCCTCTTCTTGCCATTTAGGCAACTGTTCTTTGAATAAATCAAAAGGCTAGGGCATTCCCCCCTTTGGTTCTCTTTCCCACACCACGGTCTTTGGTCGGAATTCTTCCAATCTCGTAACTCTTACTACCTTCTGTCATGCAGCCTGTGCGACTTTTTCCTTGTATGTGCGCCTATGCGACTCTTCTCTCCTTTTCCTCCAGGTTTTAGCCAATCTCGGCTTCAGTTTGTGAACATATATAAAATTATGTCAAGCTGTCCCTCTGGGTGTCATTAGCTTTACTTCATCTAAGTAGGCCATACTATACCATAATTCTTTCTTCCATTTATCGTTACTGAGGTCTGCTACCAAACTCCAGGTTACTCTTGTTGCTTATCATATATGCATAAAGCTAAGTTTTTTAACGCTTCCTCATTACTGTTCATCTTAAGAATGATGGCCTAATCTCATTTCATACTTTGTGACTTTTGTCCATCCATTGTTGATTCACCTCAATATTGATTTACAATATACCACTGATAACTTGAAACTTTTTACGTAATACCTTGCCACTAGGGCTTACGTGCATCGAGGAAATTTTGAAGTGATTTTCCTGATCCACTTAGCGGCGATACTGTACTACAATTACCGTATTTTATAGCATCCCAATGTGATTCACTTATGTGGCTATTTTAATCCCGTACAATTCATGAAATCCTCTTCAAATCATTACTCAATCGAAGGCCCAAACGTCATCCTTTATATATCACAATTATACCCTCATTGTACTTTCAGGGCAGCATTCCATCTCTTCTAAATTCCATTAGTCTTAGACTCGTTTGAGTTCATTCAGGCTATATTGAGCTTTGTATAATTTAGAGAAACCATCAGCTCTCTTGTTTTCGTGGGCTTAATCCTAAGGACTTTATCCATTCTTATCACCTTCTCACTCGCCCTTTCTTATCCTTACTCCTGTCTTCCTAAAACCTTGTCGCTTTACTATACTTGAGATTGCAACCTACATATATTCAATTATACTATTCGCAACCTTCCTTCAACTTGCTTGCACCACATATTTCCTTGTGTGATTTTGGAACATCAAGCGAGACATCACATCATCTCTAATTCTTCTTTACTCTCTCAACCAGACCTCTCAGTACCTAGCAACCATAGGCTGGAAGGCATGCCACTGACGACTCCACTATCATTCCTGGATACTGAATCCCCGCGCTTCTAGCCTTTTATCTGAAGTATGGATTATTCAAAACCTTCTGCACCTAAGTATCTCATACGTTGTTCACCTTTACCTTACTTACCTTAAAATCTTGCATCGCATCTTCTATCTTTTTCATGACCTCCCTTCTACATAGGTATGATTCACATCCACAACTTGAAGCTCTATTATAATACTTGCAGCACTAAAGCATACACAATTCGATGGGAGCTTCATACTGACTTCTTATGAGGCTGGTAATCTCCTAACTGGCTTTCTCGTAGAGCCGTTATAGAATATGGCTATTGTACTATCTCTTTTGTACCTTTGATATTAAGAGTGATTTGTAACGTTCTCAATCATGATGTCTATAACTTTCTGGGTCCAATAATTAGACTCCTAATTTACTTAGTTGATGTAACTCTTTAGTTTCTTCTTCCTTCTGATCGGCATTTATGTTGGATTAAGCTATCTCCCGATGTGTGGCTTCTGGTATTAGCTATTACTTTAGCCCTTCATGGACGCTATGGAATATCAATGATACAATCTTTTAACAATTTAATCCTTTATCTATGACCTGGGCTCAATTATTTCTTTTAACTTATACCAGAATCTTCTACGACTGTATGATTGTTAACATATGTGCTACATGGATAATACTCCGAAATCTTAGGTGCATTCATAATGTAATTTATCTTTGGAACATTGATCGAATAATTCCTTTCACTCCTTCTCAGTTTTCTTTAAACATAAACAATTACTTTTCTTGGTCTTTCTGCCCCCTTGTTGTGTGCATACTTAGCTTATCTTAGTTCCCACGTATGCTAGAGTTTTTGTGCAACTCATATGGTCTCGAATATTACTTACTTCCTGTTCATTAGTCACGATAGGTGCCACTTTAGTATGCAGTGCATACAAACTATTTCCTCTTTAGGTCACTGAGCTTAGGTTGAAGTCTTCTTCCTTATTCCCTCAGCTAGTCTTTCATTTTAGTACTTAGGGAGGACCCTCTGACTCTTGTAAAGTTGCGAGCTTGTTATATTGTATACCCGAAGAAGTTTTTGACGTTCTTACTTGCCTATAAATATCCGTAGTTACATACCTTTGTGCACTTTTGCTTGTGGAGTTGCTTCTGAACTAAAGTTTTGACTGTCTTCCCAGTGGCATTCTATTTTATTTCCGTAATACTCATACGATACCTTTAAATACCCCAACTCCTATCTGAATATTTCTCAAGGGTTCCGATGTCATATATGCGAGACTGAATTCCCCATGTTGGTGTTCAGTATGTTTATCTTGCATGATCTACTGATTTGTCTGTAACCTCTTGTCTAGCCATAACTAGGCTCTCCCTGGTCCAACTACTAACTACTCGTTGGCCCATTCTCATATTAATATTCCGCGTGATCTTTCTTGGGTTATTTCCTTTGTCTTAACTTACCTCTCGCACTTGCTCCTTATCTATCAATAACATCTCGGGCAGGAACCCTTACTTCCTCTCCTTGACGCGTGTTTGCATAATGTTCTAGAATCGTAGCATATCTGCAGGATTTGAATAAGTGCAATCTTATCCCTTTCTCATTTTTATCTCACTCTTCATTTACCATTCCATAGTTACTAGAACCACTTAATTCTGACTTAATGCCACATCACTCAATTTTCCCCTCTTTAGGGGAGTACTAAGAGTTGGAGCTACGACGATCTACCTATAGATGTTTTACCTTTTCATCCTTGGAGTATTTTCACATCATCGATGACCCTTAATCGCCTTGCAGTAATCCTTCTGTACCAAGGCTAAAAAAATTCCTTACTCGTGATGGTGACATTTAGTGTAACTGGCACATACAGTCCCTTAAGATTAACTTTGATCACATTGCTTGTTTTAGGGAAGCGTCTTTCTGAATGACCATTCTCAGAATTTCTCATGAATCTTCTTCTGTTGTCCATTCTATTATCGCCGGAATGCAATCTGAAATTCTCATGATGCTGACTATTATTAAATCACTCAGTCCCTAATTCATGTTTAGTTTATCTTGTTCACCAGCCAATACTTATTTTTATTACTCTTGGGTTTAACTCTCCCTTCAGGTAGTCGCGTTGGAGTCACGAACTTATGTTTCGAAATGAGGATGTGACTTTATGGCCTATACTCTTTTGTTGTCTCAAGGCATGTCACCTCTCGTCTTTTCCTTCACTTGACTATTGACTCTGTAATACTGTCATCTTTTTGATCTACCGTTGCCATCCATGTATCACATCTTACTCATAACGCTTCATTAACTCTCTTCTTATTTCCCTGCTTACATTTCTGTCTATCACTTTATTTTGAAAATTTCAACAAGACATTCTTTTGCTTTTAGCTCCCCTTGTTCCATCCAGTGGCCCTTCGGGTTGCCTAACATTCTTTCTCTACTAGGGACGGGAGCCACACTAAGGTAATATTTATCCCTTTGAAGGCTTCCAGTGCCTATCTTTGTAAATGTTTTTGAACACTTTAGTAATCATATCTAGCTATACTATTCTAGAGTGCACCATCTGGGTGTCTCACAAGGAGATCTACTAGCATCTTTGTAATATCCTTCGAAAATGTCAACTAATACAAACAATCCATTCACCATTTTGGGTTACTCTAACCCCAGCCGGATCCTGATATCCTATCCTTTTCTTAAACTATACCTGTTAGCCCACATATGGCATAACTGAGATAGGTGTGGCCTATTATACATACCTCTATTAATGTTGAAGGTAACTCACAATGCTTATATTTTTCTGCCTGAGTTGTAAATATCAATAATTTTCATTAACTTGGTACCTCGTACCCTTCTCATCTTGCTCCTTTTACTTGTCGAAGCTTATATCTACCTTTTGTATATCTCGTTGCTTTTTACCATATGGGTGGATATATATTCATGACTTAGGGCTCCTTTTCCAAAAGCTCATACGTCTTAGTACACACATGCTCTGCTGGAGACCTTACATTTACTCATCATAAGCATGATGCCAAATCGAGTTCCTCTGACTCAACTCTTCCACAACCGCATTCAATCTCTTCGTAACTGTCTTTCTAGATATAGGTATCGTTGCATTACGAACATAACAAAATGTAGCCTCCTGCTTATAAGTGTGGTGCACAACACACCCATAAACAAGAGTCTACTAGACACGGCTTGTAGAGTCCCTAGGACAGAACTACTCTGATGCCACTTTTGTCACGACCCAAACCGAAGGGTCACGACGGGCACCCGGTACCTTACTCAACCGAGTACCAACATAACATATTTCTTTTATTGTATTATCATTGGTAACTGAGCCAACATGGCCACAACTCGTAATGTATAACTATAAGTGGGAAAACACTGTATCAATGAACCATCATTCTTAAAACATGAATATATATGGGCCGTCAAGGCCTCTAACATACTGTACAAAATGAACCTCTATATACAAAGCCTCTAAGAGTACATAAGTATCACAAGGATTGGGACTGATCCCCACCATACCAATCAATACATGTCCTAATTA
Organism: Nicotiana tomentosiformis; assembly: GCF_000390325.3. Taxonomy (NCBI): domain Eukaryota; kingdom Viridiplantae; phylum Streptophyta; class Magnoliopsida; order Solanales; family Solanaceae; genus Nicotiana; species Nicotiana tomentosiformis. The sequence continues at coordinate 34,630,283 of NC_090814.1, forward strand.
TACTGACCAAATAAGTAACTCCGGAGCAAATGGAGCGCACCAACATCTTACGCTGAGCTGATAGCCTACTTGTAGGACTCTCGACCTGTCTATCGGGACCTGTGGGCATGAAACACAGCGTCCCCAGGCAAAAGGGACGTTAGTACAAATAATGTACCGAGTATGTAAGGCAATAAAATAACTGAAAGCTGAAACTGAACTGATAATATAGTAACTGAAAGTAACTGGGAGTCAAAGATAATCTGAAGATATGCTTACCTGCTGATACTGACTCAACTCTCCCAATATAGTAAGTAAAATAGTTGTCCGGCCCTATACGACTAGGTATATATATAACTTCTCTACCGTAGTAGGCTTGCCCATAGGCGCTCGACCATACTAGGCTATGTATCTCGGCCATTCTAGGCTTGCTCATAGGCGCTCAGCCACAGTAGGCTCAGTATATAACTTACCATCTGATCAAAGATTGCCCAATAGGGGCTTGCCCATCGATCATAGCTCGATGGTGGTGAAAATACTGTAATACTATATATATATAGACCCTCAACTCTCTTGACTGGAAGAAGACAATACTCAACAGAATATAAAGTCCCGATAAGGGAAAATACTGTAATTTATGAGACTAGGATAATGTACATAAATTCAGGAATATGAATTTCTCTTTATGCCTCATTATCAAACTCATGTAGTTACGGGATCATGCCAAAATGAATGAAGGACTTAGCCTTAACATACCTGAGCCGATTCTCTTGACAACCCCCCTAACACACGTCAACTGCGACAACATGTAACATCGGATCGAAGTAGGAAAATATTCGTGTGATATTCTTGAGAAAGATTGCTCCATATTCCTTTAAATTATAAAAATCTCATACTATATTGTGTTATGAAATTTCCAATGAGCTATGGAGCTCCATCCGTAGCATGGCCTTCATGCATAATATTGATGAGATTTTTTTAGAAATGGTTAGCTTTTTCCAACAATGATGTGATGAAATTTCTATAAATTGTTGGTCTTTATGTGGCCCCCACATGTTTCCCAAAGTGTGCCATCTAGCAATGTGACTAAAGAATCACTTAAATCAATATTCTTGGGTTACTACGTTTGGGAGGATTTATTAAGCCTTATCAAAAATTTTAATTATTCACTAATTCATTATTTAACTAATTAATCTTTCATTAACCAATAATCAACCAATTACCCACATAATTAAGAATTATCTCAAATTATTTTAAATACTACTCACTTTTAACACACCTTACTATCATGGCCATGTGGTACCTTGTATGGTACTAGTCCATAAATACTGGGTATTTTAGCTCGGGCCGTATTTAATCCCAAAATGTCAAACTTCGACGAAATTCATTTTTTTCGATTTGCTTACCCTCTCACCTTCACAAATTTACACATCACTTGTTTGAAATAACATAATGCTTATAATCTTAAAATAATCTCATTCCCGAACTTACGTCGATTAACTTACGACGAAACTTTAACGTACGAATAATGCGGGATGTAATATCTCATTTCCGAGCTTTCATCAATTTACTTATAGTGTACATTTACGTACGAAAACATGCGGTGTAACAGAGAAGCCCTCCACAAACCGGCGATAATAACCTGCTAACCCAAAAAACTCTTTATCTCGGTCGCTGTGGTAGGACGAGGTTAACTCTGGACTGCCTCAATATTCTTTGGATCTACCTTAATACCCTTGCCTGATACAATATGACCCAAGAATGCCGCAGAATCTAACCAGAACTTGCACTTGGAGAACTTAGCCTATAGCTTCTATTCCCGCAAGGTCTGAAGCATAACTCTCAAATGCTGCTTGTGTTCTTCCATGCTACGCGAGTAGATCAATATGTCATCAATGAAGACATTGACAAATGAGTCAATATATAGCATGAACACCTAGTTCATCAAATCCATAAACGTCGTTGGGGCGTTGGTCAAGCCGAAGGACATCACCAGAAACTCATAGTGGCCATCCGAAAAGCCGTGTTCGGAACATCCGAAGCATGAATCTTTAGCTGATGATACCCAGATCTCAAATTGATATTAGAGAACACCCCGACACCCTACAACTGGCTAAACAAATCATCAGTACGTGGTAACCTTGTTCAACTGATTGTAACCAATGCACATTAACAAAGTCCCATCCTTCTTTTTCACGAACAACATTGGTGCACCCCAAGGTGACACATTCGGTCTGACGAACCCCTTTGCTAGCAACTCCTCAAGCTTTTATTTCAACTCTTTCAACTCTTTTGGAGCCATGGGGTACGGTGGAATAGAGATAGGATGGGTACCTGGAGCCAAATCATTGCAGAAATCGATATCACGATCTAGTTGCATGCCTGGTAGATCAAAAGGAAACACATCGGAGAACTCCCGCACCATGAGCACTAAATCAATTGTGGGAGTCTTTGTAGTAGTATCCTGAACATAGGCCAGATAAGACAAACAACCCTTCTCGACCATATGTCGAGCCTCCAAGAAAGAGATAACCCGGCTAGATGATCAGATAGATAAACCTTGCCACTCCAATCTAGGAAACTTTAGTATTGCCTCGGTAACAGTTTTGGTGTGGCGATCAAGGATGGTATGGTACAGAGACAACCGGTCCATGCCCAAGAAGACCTAAAAGTCGGCCATGTCGAGCTACAGAGGATCTCCTCTAGTCACATAACCACACAAAGTAACGATACAAGGCCGATAAATCCGATTCACAACCACAAAATCGCCTACTAGCCTGGACACATATACAAGAGTACCCAAGGACTCGCGAGGAACACCCAGAAAAATAGCAAACATATATAAAACATTTGAATACATAGACCCTGGATCAAGTAGTACAGAAGCATCCCTACCGCAAATAGAAATAATATCTTCGATCACGATATCTGAGACTACTGCATCTGGTCTGGCTTGAAAGGCATAGAACCTAGCTAGTGCACCACCTGACTAGCCTCCACCTCTAGGGCGGCCCATACCCATATTCCCTCCGCCTTTGGGCGGCCAGATGACTGGTGTGGCAATTGGTGCGGTAATCATGGGCTGATGACCTAGCTGTACTGCCTTGCCTTAAAGCCTGTGCAGAATCTCCTCATATGACCAAGATTCGCGCACTTAAAGAAACCTCTCGATGCGGTAGATGACTGACCCAGAGTATGACTCTAGGGACCTGAACACCTACTGGAAGAACCCTGAATAGCTGGTGGATGGTAGGAGCTCTCTGGAATGGCATTGAGATAAGGCTGCATTGGAGTACCCCGAGAAGGCGGCGGTGATGGATACGTGGGCTTGCTAGAATGGCCCCTCACAGACTGACCTCTAACCCCAGACAGAGCACCACTGAACCTTCTAGAATATTGATATCGCTTGTCCCTTGGTGTCTGCTCTCGGCCTTGCTGATGAATACCCTTGATCCTCCGAGCTACCTCCACAACCTGCTCGTTAGGAGTCCCTATCTCAATCTCTCAGGACATAGTGACCTGGATACCATAGTGCAAGCCCGTACTAAATCTTTGCACTCTCTCTACATCAGTGGGAGTATCATTAGTGCATGGTGAGACAACTCAGAGAATCTCGCCTCATAGTCGGTTACAGACATCTGACCCTGCTGGAGCCGCTCGAACTAACCCCATAACTCTTCCCTCTAAGAGGGTGGGATATATCTCTCCAGAAAAAGAGGTGTGAACTAGTCCCAAGTTAATAGAGGAGAACCTGGTGGTCTGCTGAGAAGATAGGACTGCCACCATCCACGGGCCTTGCCCTCAAGTTGAAAGGTATTAAAGTCAACCCCGTGGGACTCCAATACCCTTTTCCTCATGTCGCTCACCACCAAAGGCAGGAGGATGTAGCCTGGTCCACATATATAATAGCTACTACGGCTCTCCAGTTGCGGCTGGTCTGGGCTTTTATATAGTCGCAACAACTGGCTGAGTCTCGCCCATGGGTATTGCACCTGGGGTCTGATATACAGTAGCAGTATTCCCTGGAGCTTGAGCGGTAGGAGTCTCTACTTCCCTCCTGCCTGAGATATGGCTGGGTCCGTTGGAAATAAACCATCATGCGTTATAGAGTCCAGGAACTGCAGCATATGGCCCATGACCTCCTGGAATCATGGTGCAGTCATGAAATCCGCTGGGGCCGGCTCAACTATAGGTACCTCGCCTTGCTCCTCAATAACAGGATCCTCCACCTGATACACTAGTGGCACAACTTGAGCAACTCTAGGATGCCCTTGTCCTCTGGTAGGAGCTAGAGCGCTACCTTGGCCTCTACTTCGACCTCTAGCAATAGGGGGAGCAGCCCCTCCACAGTCGTGTACATTTGTCGCATGCGTTCTCACAATTTGTGAGAAAATAAGAGAAATATACTTAGCAGAACATCAATTATACGATAGAAGATGACGAAAGGGAAGTTTCCTAACACCATATGGCCTCTCGAAGATAAGTACGCATGTTTCCGCACCGATCCACAAGTCTCTATTAGGACTGCTCATGACTTGTGAGACCTATGTGAACCTGAATCTCCGATACCAAGCTTTCACGACGCAATTTCCACTGTAGGCTGTGATGGTGCCCAACATCGCCGCTAGGCAAGCCAACAGTGAACTAGTCATGTAATTATTCTATTTAAAATTTTTAAAGTAGTTGATTTTACTTATTAAGAGGATGGTTAATAGAAGGTTATTGTAAAGTAAAGCATAAAATAATAAAAGGGTGATGTAATGAATTTAATGCTCATAACCATAAAATATCTACTAGCATATTCCCAAAATCCGGTGTCACAAGTGTATGAGCAACTAGTAGAATATACCAAACCTCATATACTACTGTCTGGAATAAGATAGATAGAATATAAATACAAAAGAGAGACTGTGGGCGCTGTAGGACGGGTATGGAGAGCAGCTCACCACTAAGCCTTGGGGTAATAGGGGTACGTGCCTGGATGACCCTAGATGCACCTACCTCAGATCCTGCATGGTTAGTGCAAAAGTGTAGTGTGAGTACGTAAACAACATGTATCCAGTAAGTATCTAATCGAGCCTCGAAGAAGTAGTGACGAGGGGTCGACATTGGCACTTACTATGGTCCAATAAATTAAGTACAGAAATTCTAAATATGTATGGAATACATCAATAATAATAACGCAATAATGAACAATAAAATAAGTATGTTAAAATATACCCATAATGTATGTATTAAACTTATATTGTGTAGAAAATGCTTACTTCAAGGTACTAGATGAAAAACCCTTTTCAAAGAGCTTTAAAATTGGCCCCAAGTTGAGAGAAATGAACCAAATAAGCCTAAGTCCGATTTTTAAATCAACACTGCCCAGGCGTTTCTTATTCGCGATCGCGGAGGCAAGCTGCCAAGGCCCCAGGAAAATGGGTATCACGAACGCGAAGGCTTGACACGCCTGAGCTTTGCGAACGCAGGGTCCACTTCGCGAACACGAAGAGGAAATGAAGCTCACCCCCCCTCAAGGCCCTTTTCCTTACAGGAACGGAGGCCCCTTCACATGAATGTAAAAGCCACAGGTCTTAGACTCAAGTCCAAAATTTTCATACAAGCCTATTGGAACCGTCAAATCCCGATTCCGAGGTCGTTTACTAAAAAAGGTTACTCAAGTCAAACGTGTCCATCTTAGGCAACTTTTAAGGAACCAAGTGTTTTTATTTCAACCCGAACCCTTCCAAATCCAATTCAACCATCCCCGTAAGTCATAAAACAGTAAAAGCACATACAAGGAGTCTTAATTAGAGGAACCGGGACCTAGAAAGCAAAACGACCGGTCGGGTCGTTACACTAGTGGTGCATCTGCTCGGATCATATACACAACGGAGACTTGAGGTAGAGCTGTGGGCGTTCACAGTCCCTGAAGTCCCTATCTATTTCTACCTTTACTGTTTATCTCATCTCGAATAGTTGTATTTCATTCAAACCATACTTGTAGAGTTCTAGTTGCTCATGTACTGTTGACACTAGATTTCTGGGGTTAGAATAGATCGTGTCATGTTATGGGTTTATTTCATGTATTACAACTTTATTTATCATTAATAATTGTTATTACTCACGTTTAAACTATCAAAATGTTAAACAGGTTATCTAATGTTGGCTTTCCATGCAAGTAGACATTTGGCGCCATCACAACCCCGAGGTTTGATATCTGGGCTGTGACAAGCAACTACCATAATTAACTAGACATATTCACTCGAAATACACTAATTGGCATTAGTTCACCGCTCAATAAGATCAAACACATTTTCTTTATTTATAATCCCACATTTAATCCCTCCGTACTGATTTCTCACATATGTTAGGAGTAATGTTGTTCAACAACTACCTAAATGTGTACCCTCTTCCAAGCAATAAATACTAAATAGGAACTGTCAATTGATGGTCATTCAATCAATAACATCCAACACGTTGTTGAACAAGTAGAGAAATCCAACGACTTATAAAAAAAATATAAAAAGAATTTACCCTACAAAGGGTTCCATCAAAGCCCTAGATAACAATACAATCACGTTAATAGTCTAAAGAATTAAAATATAGATTAAGAAAGAACGGAGAGAAAACTCTTGTTATTCCTTGCTTCCAAGTGTTCCCGTAGCCATTTCTGCTCTAATAATCTCTCCCCTCTAAAATATTGGTCTAGAACCCCTTTTATTCATGCTAGGGGCATGTAGGGTCGAAAATACCAAGTCTTAGCTGAAATAGGAAAAGTTTCCCGCTTCGGCGTTTTGAATCGCGCCTGGTACAAAGCTGCGCGCCCAACTCTGTGTATTGCCGTCTTTTGAGTTTTCTATTGTGCCTTGCTCAACCAGGACGCAAAAATATCATACTCCTCTAAATTCTTTCATTTTAGCTTCAATTTATGCACAATCCTGCCATATCACCTTCGATAGATTCCTATACAAATAAATACCAAAATTAAGCTCGAGTCACAACTATTCACACTACAGTTAACAAGATCGAGGCATAATGCAAGGCAATTTACATGTAAAAATATGAATTTTTAGACTAACATCACTACTCACACTTAAGCTCTTGCTCGTCCTCGAAAAATCTAGCACTTTACTCACCCAACAACACCACACAAGACAACATACAATGGAAGAACATTTAGCAGTTCAACACATTACACCTACGACCATGGTTGATACCTAGAATTAAGCCATTGCATACGCATTCATGCACTTACCAACTTTCATATGCCAAAACATGAACAATTAAAAATACTCAAACAACTTGCCCATAATCAAGCCACCTCAGAGACCGACTCGTGACCAACAACCATGTGCCCTCACCAACGAACAAGAGAGTATGTAGTCAACATATTCAAATCAAGAGTTTCACAAATAAGTCAAGGACATTATGAACAAAAATCAATCACTCACTCTCACAAAAAAATTTATGTGCATCCTGAGGTCGTACCATAGGCTTTCCCGTAGTGTACATCTCTACTAATCTAAGCTTGTGAGGTCTAAGATCAATTAGGTTTTTAAGGGTTGTAATGTAGGCTAAGGGATGAGTAGGATATATTTTAGGTATAGTGACTAACCCTCCTAAGCACTTTAATACACTACATATAAATTTCAACTACACACTCTTCATGACCAATTCAAGTAATGCCACGAAACAATATATAATTTGGCCCTTCTTCTTTAAGCACATCTTTACATTTACTAGCCCGGATTAAGAATAGGAGGTGTATTTTCTATTTTCGATTTTTCTTCTCTTTCTGTATTTTCTTTGCTTTTCTTTTTCTATTTTTTACCTTTTCGTCAACACTCTCCATTGCCTGACTAATGTTCTTCCATAATATGTGTGATCCTTTCGGCTTTTATATGGTTCCACTCAAAAGCTACCCCAATACTCGCCTTACTCTTCTAGCGGCTTAAGTGCTTTCAGAGGTAAATATTCGAAAAGATTTAATTAAGAACAAAACGACAATCGGTTTGTAATATGGGTGCCAAAGAAAAGGCTTATAAGCTCAAATGGGCTATCTAAGGATAACTTTATTTATGGTAGCATAATAGTTCAATGGACGATCAAAGAAACGCCTACATCTTCTCCTAGACTTCAAAGCTTACTTATTTTGCTTCGATTAACACACAGGACAAGTTCTAGACAAACACAGGATAGCATAGAATGTAATCAAAATCTCACATCACACAATACACATGAACCCTTTCTGGACCGTTCCATTCCAACTCTCAAGTTTAGGTAAGTAATCACAAAGTCAAGAGGTGTTAAGAAATAAAGCACTACATGAACAATGAGTCGAGAAACTGAGAGAAAGCATCACAGATAGGCTATTCAATCTTTCACGTCATACATATTCATCAAAACATGTTAGAAAGGTTATTTGCATGCTATGGCATAACTATGCGAGCACTAAACATATAAAAAGGCACACATAAGTACTAAAGTTTTCTTCCTCTCGAATTACTAAAAAATAAAAATAAAAATACCCGGTTCAAGTTACATCCCTTGAAAAGGAATCGATGCCCGGAAAAAAATACTAAGGGGTATTTGTATCTCCCAATGCCTACTAAAAATAAAGAGAATATTTTTAAAAAAACTGTCAAGGAGATCAATCACCAGGAAAAGTCCAATTATATTTTAAAAAAAATAAAAATTTATCAATTAAGCTAACACAACAAAAGTATCATATAATATCACCCAAACAATCTCCTCACTCCACAATTAAAATTGTGCATTGTCCCCAATGAACACCATAAATAACAAGTGAGTGAAAGAAACTCCCTCGCAGGCCAAAGGCCAAAGTATTAGCAGCTCATGAAATACTTAGACTTCTCCCTGGCATGGTCCTTCATGCGCGCACCCCACACTTAGGTCCAACCATCTAGCTTGTTTTTGTTTCCTTCCAATGGCTTCTCTTTCAATGCTATTACAAAATAAAATAACTACATTATAAAAATAACACAATAAAAAGTAAACAGATATAAAATAAACGAAAATATTAAAGTTAGGTTGCCTCCCAACAAGCGCCTTAGTTAACGTTGGGTTACAGTGTGAATCACTTTTTGCCTCCCTTTTGAAATTAAGAATTGGATCCTAAGTTTTGATTCTGCTCTACGATAATGCTCTTGGAGTAGTGTAAAGCCCTGCAATCCAAAAATTAAATAGTTTCTTTTGCACTTTTTGGCATTTTTGAGAAGTATCACCTTGCCTAGATGGCCTCGAACATTTCAAAATATAAGGCTTATCTACCTCGCCCCTTGTCTCCCTTCAAAGCTCGTAAGGATCCATTCTCATTTAACCATCCGAACAAAATATAGAGATGTATTTGGAATAAGGTCCAACACGCTCAAATACCTGAACATCGAGATGTTCAACATCATCTATACCAATGGCACTAGATTCAACTAAATATTTATCCCCAATGTCCTCGGTTGACTCTATTATCACACCTTCAACATCGGCATCCTCAAATTCAAGTTGGCTAGGTTGTTGGTGTTTTACTCTTACCTACTCCACCAGCGTGTCAACTGATGAATTTAATTCACATATTTTTTGGTTACTATCTACCATATTGACTAGTAGAACATTCAAAGCTTCCACTACTTGACTCACTTGAGCCTTCAAGTTATGAATAGTTGCCTCTTATCTTTGTATCAGTAATTGTGTCTTATGTTTTGTTCCGCAAGGCACATTGACATATCCTTGATCTACTTTAGGTCAACATCCCAAGTTCTTTGTTCTTAGTAACTTCACAAGTAAAAGTAGAACCATCATAATAAAGGGTGAGAGGATAAGAAATATAAGCACAACCATAAAAGTGATCATCTTCACCATCACACATTCCACACATGAGATTATGTTGGTTCACATAACTCGCTCTCGGGAATATATCGATAATTTTGGCATGAGTGGTTTCCTCTACAATATACATAAGGAATATCAAATCAAATTCCAAGATGTCATGTCTCTCAAATCAAAAATAAAAACAAGACAAAATAAAAGTTCAAACTTGACACCAAGCAATTTTATAGCTATAACTACACTGTTAGTTCCTCGGTAATGGCACCAAAATTTATTCATGCCCAACTCTAGTCCTAAAAAGGATAATCGGTCGCTGCAAATATAATCTTGTCTAAGAGTCCGGTGTTGAATTTCACAGAGAACTAAGGTTTAGCAACAACTGTTCATTATCGCCTAGAAAGACAAGCTCGAATAATTCCTAATTTGCATATATTAAGATTCTTATGTCAAAATAATTAACTAGCAAATTAAAGTAGTAAATTAACAACTAAAGATACTAAGGATTGGAAACGAGATTAAGGAGGTCGAGAGTTATGATTTCACTAATTGTCGAAATCCACCCCGCTATATCTCTTATTATTTTGCCTAAGTATTCTCTACTGATCGTGAACACTTCAGGTGTTGTAATTCTCTTCCGAGCGACTACCACAATTTTCTAGACATATTCTCTCGAACTACGCTTGTTGGAATTAGTTCACCGCTCACTAAGATCACACCAAGATTTCGTTATTTGTATTCCCGCTTTAAACTCTCCGTATTGATTTCTCACATACGTTAGGAGTGATGTTGTTCAACAACTACCTTAATATGTACTCTTTTCCAAGAAATACAAAATAAATAGGCACACTCAATTGATGGCCATTCAATCAACAACGACAAACACATAGTTGAACAAGTAGGAAAATCCAACGGCTCAATTATATAAAAATATAACAAAAATTCATCCTACAAAAGGTTCCATCAAAACCCTAGATAACAAATTAGCTATTCATAGTCATGCTAACAATCATGTTAATAATCGAAAATATTAAAATACAGATTAAGGAAGAACAGAGAGAAAACTTTTGTGATTCCTTACTTCCAAGTGCTCCCACAACCCTTTTCCTCTCCAATAATGTCTCCCCTCAAAGAAATAGGTTTAGAACCCGTTTTATACATTTTGGGGGCATGTAGGTACGAAACGTCCATGTGCTAGCCGAAATAGGAAAAGTTTCCCGCTTCGGCGTCTTGAATCGCGACTGGCGCAAAGCTGCCACCCAACTTTGTTTAATGTTGTCTTTTTGCATTTTGAACAGTGCCTAGCTCAAACCTGGACGCCAAAAAATCATACTTCTCGAAGTTCTTTCATTTTAGCTTAAATTTATTGCCAATCCTTCTATATCACCTTTGATAGATTCCTACACAAATAAATATCAAAATTAAGATCGAGTCACAACTATTCACACTACAGTTAACAAGATCGAGGCATAATGCAAGGCAATTTACATGTAAAAATATAGATTTATAGCCTAACATCACGACCCCACACTTAAGTTCTTGCTCTTCCTCTATCAATCTAGCAATTCGCTTACCCAACAACACCACACAAGACATCATACAACCGAGGAACATTTAGCAATTCAACACACTATCCCTATGATAATGGTTGGTAACAACAATTAAGCCCTTGCATACGCATTCATGCACTTCCCAACTTTCACATGCAAAAGTATGAACAATTAAAAATACTCAAACTACCCGCCCATAATCAACCCACCTCAAAGATTGACTCGTTGTCAATAAGCACTCTCGACTTGCACACTCACCCCAACAAGAAACGTTTAATAAAGTTACCTATCCATCATGAAACTATGTTCCCTCACCAACGAACAAGAGAGTATGTAGTCCGCACATTCAAATCAAGAGTTTCACACATAAGTCAAGGACATTATGAACAACAATCAATCACTCTCTCGCACAAGAAAAGTCATGTGCATCCCGAGGTCGTACCATAGGCTTGCCCGTAGTGTACATCTCTACAAATCTAAGCTTGCGAGGTCTAAGATCAATTAGGTCTTTAAGGGTTGTAATATAGGCTAAGGGATGGGTAGCATATATTTTAGGTATAGTGACTAACCCTCCTAAGCACTTTAATATACTACACTTTTCAAATACACCCTTTTCATGACCAATTCAAGCAATGCCACAAAACATATATAATTTGGCCCTTCTTCTTTAAGCACATCTTTATATTCACTAGACTAGGTTAAGAATAGGAGATGTATTTTTTATTTTCTACTTTTCTTCTCTTTTTGTATTTTCTTTTCTTTTCTTTTTCTATTTATTTTCTTCTCTTTAACACCCTCTATTGCCCGACTAATGATCTTTCAAAACATGTGCGCACCTTTTGGCTTTTCTATGGTTCCACTGAAAGCTACCCCAACTCTCACCTTACTCTTCTAGCGGCTTAAGTGCTTTCAGAGGTAAATGTTCGAAAAGATTTACTTAAGAACAAAACGGGAATCGGCTTGTAATGTGGGTATAAAAGAAAAGGCTTATAGGCTCAAATGGGCTATCTAAGGGTAATTTTATTTATGATAGCATAATAGCTCAATGGGCAGTCAAAGAAATACCTACGTCATCTCTTAGACTCACAAATCTTACTTATATGCTTCTACTAACACACATGTCAAGTTTTAGACAAACACAGGATAGCATAGAATGTAATCGAAATCTTACGTCACATAATGCACATGACCTCAATCGGGATGATTCCATTCCAACTCTTAAGTTTAGGCAAGTAATCACAAAGTCAAGAGGTATTAAGCAATAAAGCCTTACTTGAACAATGAGTCAAGTAACTGAGAAAAAGCACCAGTAATAGGCAATTCAATCTTTCACGGCATACATTCTCATCAAAACATGTTAGAAAGGTAATTTTTATGCTAAGGCCTAACTTTGGTCGCACAAAACATGTCAAGAGGCACATAGGAACACTTCTTTCCTCGATTTCCTAAAAATTATCAAAAAATACCCGGTTCACATTACATCCCTTGAAAAGAGCTAATGCCAAAGAAAAACCAAGGGGTATTATTATCTACCAATGCCTACTAACAATAAAGAAAATATTTTTAGATTTTTTTCTTAATTTTTTATTTTTTTAAAACTTTTTTTAGACTTTATTTCCTCAAGAAAACTGTCTAAGAGATCCATCGTAGGGAAAAGTTTATTTTTTTCAAATAAATAAATAAATTTCATCAATTAAACTAACATAACTAAAATTTCATAGAATATCACGCAGACAATCTCCTCATCCCACACTTAAAATTGTGCATTGTCCTTAATGAATACCATAAATATCAAGAGGGTGAAGGAAACTCACTGGTAGGCCAAAGGCCAAAGCATAAGAACCTCATGGAATACTCAGACTTCTTCTAGGCCTAGTCCTTCGTGCGGGCACCCCACAAATAGTTCCAACCATATGGCTTGCTTTTGTTTCCTTCAAATGGCTTTGCTTTCAATGCAATAACAAAACAAAAACCTACAGTACAAAAATATAACAACAACAATAACAACAAACCCAGTATGTTCCCAACAAGTGGATTCTAGGGAACACTACAAAAATAACACAATAGAAAAAGTAAACAGATAAAAAAATAAACGAAAACATATATTTGGGAGGCCTCCTAACAAGCGTCTTAGTAAACGTAGGGGCACGATGTGAATCACTTTCTGCCTCCACTTCGAACTTAAGAATTGGATCCCGAATTTTGATTCTGCTCTATGATCATTCTCTTGGCATGGTGTTAAAGCCTTGCAATCCAAAAATTAAATTATTCCTTATGAACTTTTTGGCTTTAATCTAAAGAGTATCACCTTGCCTAGATGGCCTCGAACATTTTAATATATAAGGATTATCTACCTCGCCCCTTGTCGCATTTCTACGCTCGTAAGGATCCATTCTCATTTCACCATCCCAATACAATGTAGAGAAGCATTTGAAATGAGGTCCAACACACTCAAATACCTGAACGTCGAGATGTTCAACATCCTCTACACCAATGACACTAGAGTCAACTAAATATCTATCATCAATGTCTCGGTTGACTCAAGTATCATGCCTTCAACATCGCCATCCTCAAATTCTAGTTGGTTAGGTTGTTGGTATTCTACTTTGACCTCCGCCATTAGCGTGTCAATTGGTGACTCTAATTCACATATTTTTGGCTACTATCCACCATATTGACTGGTGGATTATTCAAAGCTTCCACCACTTGACTCACTTGAGCCTTCAAATTGTGCATAGTTGACTCGTCTTTGTATATGTAATTGTGTCTTATTATTTTGTTTGCAAGGCACACTAACATATCTTTAATCTCCTTTAAGTCAGCATCCCAGGTTCTCTGTTCTTTGTAACTTCACAAGTAAAAGTAGAACCATCATAATAAAGGGTGGGGGAAGAAAGAAAATCGACCATCCTCACCACCACACATTCCACACATGAGATTAAGTTGGTGAACATAACTCGCTATCGGTAATATATTGATAATTTTGGCATGAGTGGTATCCTCCACAACATGCATAAGGAAGATTAAAAGTAAAATTACCATCATCAAAACTCCTATAATTCCAAGATGTCATGTCTCTCAAATAAAATAAAAACAAAATATAAACAAAACAAAATTAAAGTTCAAACTTGACACCTGTCACGACCCAAAACCAACCCGGTCGTGATGGCGCCTATCGTGGAACTAAGCCAGCCAACACACTCTCAAATAATTCGGTTTTTCATTAAAAAACTAGATAAAAGCCCTTTTCGAACTGAAAGTTGGATACAACAGATAAACTCAAACCAAAATATGGAAAATAAACCCCAACATCGGGTGTCACTATGTCATGAGCCAATACTATCACAGTGCTGAAATTTACTATGACAGCATTGTCTGGGAATAGTCAAAATACACCAAAAGGAAGATAAGGAAGGAGAAAGATGGGGCTGCGATCGCCATGCAGTTACCTCACTATCTCCGAATGATGATCCGCAACATAAGTGGTCAACAACCGCTGCCGTGGCTTGAGATACATGGATCTGCACACAATGTGGATGGGGTAACGTGAATACACCAACTCAGTAAGTAACAAGCCCAAACTATGGGCTGACAGGTAGTGGTGAACTCCACCTCAACAATTATAACAGAATCAATAAACAGTAATGTAGGCATGCTTGCAGTTAAATAGACAGCTCAAGTGATAAGATAATGCAAATCTGGACAGTTTAAGATATATAACTCAACTTCTTCTACATGCCAATGCATCAACTCTATGAAATGCACAATGTGCCTCTACCCTCAAATGCTCATCCACTCAGTACTGTATATGGCTCACACGGCCCAGGGAAGATCCATCCCGGAATATATACATCTCGGACAACAGTCACTCAGTACTGAGGAAGGCCAATCCAGCCCTTTGGAGAAGATCCATCTCCAGATAATGATAACAACCTCACAACCACTCGGTACTATATATGGCTCACACATCCCAGAGAAGATCCATCCCGGAATATATACACATCACTGACATCTGTCGCTCAGTACCGAGGAAGGCCATTCCAGCCCTGTGGAGAAGATCCATCTCCAGATATAAATACTTCGCACAAGATCCATGTCCAGGGAAGATCCATCCCTCAAAATATCATCTGCGCTCACTGGGGGTGTGTTACAGACTCCGGAGGGGCTCCTACAGCCCAAGTGCTATCACAATCATCAATATAACCGTTGCGGCATGCAGCCCGATCCCATAACTGTCACTCATAATCAGGCTCTCGGCCTCACTCAGTCATCACTCTCCAGTATCACATACACGGGCTCACAATTCCATGAAACTAGCCCGAAACAATGCTATGATGCGCCAAATAATAACAACTGAGACTGTGACATGGTATGATATGTATGAATACGACTGAGTACAGAATATCAATGAAACAAATGAGATGACAGTAAGAAACGACAACTCGGGTCTCAACAGTATCGACGTGAAGCCTTAACAGGATGCTTAGCATGATTTTCATCATATATACATAACCACATGATAGAAACACGAATATCATTAAGAAAGAGTCACTACGCGGAGCCATGGAATGAACCAGGCCACAATTCTTATGGTGCACGCCCGCACGCCCGCCACTTGGCATGCGTGTCACCTCAATACAAATCACATAACACATAGCTCGGGGTTTCAAACCCTCAGAACCAAGTTTGGAAGCGTTACTTACCTCAATCAAGCCAAAATCCCACTCTGCAATGCCCTTGCCGCTCGACTCGGCCTCCAAACGCTCCGAATCTATCCAAAATCAGTATATTATAATCAATATATGCTAAAGGAATGAATCCCACATGAAAATTATCAAATTAGACCAAAAATCTCGAATTCAGTCAAACCCGGGCCCCGGGCCCACGTCTCGAAATACGATAAAATTTAAAAAACTAGGAAACCCATTCACTCACGAGTACTAATCAAAATCCGACTTCGAATTGACATTCAACTCCCAAAAATACATTTTATGAAACTCCACCAATTTTCCCCAAATTTCCACCCCAAAGTACTAATCAAATGATGAAATCAGTGATGTATTCATGTATATTAGCCAAATCTGAGTTATAATCACTTACCCCGATGAATTTCTTGAAAAACCTTCGAAACATCGCCACAAACCGAGCTCCCTAGGTTCAAAATGTGAAATAAAACCCTGAACCCCGTATTTATAGTGCACCCCTTGGATCCTTATTACGCGGTCCGCCAACTTCCACCGCCGCCGCTGTAATGACCCGGCCAGTTGTTTTGAGAGTTATAACCCCATTTTCCATATTCCTACTTCTTTTTGTGTTATTCAACTTTATTATGTTATATCAGGCTAGTTGGTTCGAGTCTGGAAGGAACTCGGAGTGAAATGAGACACTTAGTCTCATAATTAAAAATTTTAAGTTAGAAAAGTGGACCGGATATGGACCTATGTGTAAACGACCTCGGATTTGAATTTTGATGATTCCAATAGCTCTATATGGTGATTTTGGGCTTAGGAGCGTGTCCAAAATGTTATTTGGAAGTCCGTAGAGGAATTAGGCTTGAAATGCCGAAAGTTTTATTTTTGAGAAGTTTGACCGAGGGGTTGACTTTTTGATATCGGGATCAGAATCCGATTTTGAAAATTGGAATACCTCTGTTATGTCATTTAGGACTTGTGTGCAAAATTTTAGGTCAATCGGACGAGAAATTAGAAATTTCAAAGTTCATTAGGCTTGAATTGGGGCGTAATTCATGGTTTTAGCGTTGTTTGAGGTGATTTGAGGATTCGACTAAGTTCGTATGATATTTTAGGACTGGTTTGTATATTTGGTTGAGGTCCCGAGGGCCTCAGATGTGTTTCGGATGGTTAATAGATCAAAAATTGAACTACAATAGCTGCTGCAATTTCCTTCTGTTGGAAATTGCTTCTGCCAGAATTGAGCCCAGAAATCTCTCAGAAATCGAGCCCAGGGTCGAGGGCCACGATCGAAGCCATGATCGAGCCCAGGGTCAAGGGCCACGATCAAAGCCATGATCGAGCCCAGGTTCGAGGACCACGATCGAAGCCATGATCGAGCCCAGGGTCGAGGGTCACGGTCGAAGGCCGGGTCGAAGACATGATCGAAGGCCTAGGATCGAGAACCAGGATCGAGGGCCAGGATCAAGAACCAGGATCGAGGGCCAGGATCGAAGGCCAAGATTGAAGTCCTCGATTGAAGGCGAAGATCGAAGGCCAAGATCGAGGCAGAACCGAGGTTGTCTGGGCAGAATTATAAAAATAGGGACTTCGTCCCATTTGCCATTTTTGACAAATTGGAGCTTGAGGAGAGGCAATTTTTGATATATTTTCAAGGAAAACTTGAGGTAAGTCACCTGTGATCATTTCTACTCCATAATATTGAATTATCATCGAATAATCTGACTAGATTACATGATTTTGAGGTGTAAATCGGAGATTGAAACTTAGAAATTTGGAAATAACATTTGTAGATTTGTGGGTCGTGTTGAGGTCGGATTTTGGTAAAATTGGTATGGGTAGACTCATGATTGAATGGGCTTTTGGATTTTGTAACTTTTGTCGAGTTCCGAGAAGTGGGCCCCTCGGGCGCTTTTTGAGCTAATTTTCGGATTTTTAAGGAAAAATCATTATTATCTTGTGGAATTAATTCCAATGAATTTTATTGACTGAACCGAATTATTTATGACCAGATTCGAGGTGTTTGGAGACCAATTCACAGGGAAAGGGCATTGCAGAATAAGAATTTTGCGTTTTGAGGTAAGTAACGATTGTAAATCTAGTCCTGAGGGTATGAAACCGCGGATTTCGTATCATTCTACTATTTTGAAGTGACACACATGCTAGGTGACGGGCGTGTGGGCGTGCACTATTGGGGATTTGTGACTTGGTCCGTCCTGTAGCAACTGTAAAGTTGCATACTTTGTTGAAACCATTGATACTTATATATTTTAGAAAGATTTTCTGTAAATTGGGCTGAATGCCATGTTTGGGCCTTGCGCCAATGCTGTTTGGACCCTTAAGGGTTGTTTCTTACCATCCTCTCACTGTTTTCGATTAAAAATCTATACTCAGCCATGTTATACTTGTTTACCGCATAACTCAGTTTTATGAGTCTATTTTGATGCATATAAATGTTTTGGACCGAATGCCCTATTTTACTGAAATGCCCGGGTGGCTTGATTTGTGAGGATGAGTGTGGATCAGGGCTTCCCGCCTGCAGCATGTTTATGACTGAGTGAGGCCGAGGGCCTGATTTTTGAGGATGAGTGTGGATCGGGGCAACCCGCCTGCAGCATATTTATGACTGAGTGAGGCCAAGGGCCTGATTTGTGAGGATGAGTGTAGATCGGGGCTGCCCGCCTGCAGCATACTTTATTATTATCGCACGTAAGTTATCCGTGTAGATTATAGCGTTTGGGCTGAAGGAGCCCCTCCGGAGTCTGTACACACCCCTAGTGAGCGCAGGTACCTACTAAGTGCGAGTGCCGAGTGATTGGGAGGCATGAGTGATTGTGAGGTATGCCCGAGTGGCAAGAGTGATTGTGAGGTATGCCCGGGTGGCACGAGTGACTGTGAGGTTTGCTCGAGGGGCTATATATGAGTGATGTTTTGCCCGAGTGGCTGTTTATGATTTCATCATTTTTGCTCACCTTTGCATTGAGCCTTTGTTTGAAAAACTGCTGGAAAAATGTCTTTAAATGATTTTTACTGGAACTGGGTTTAAACGAGATGCTTGATTCAAATCCTGATTTTTAAGAGCATGTGGTATTTTACTGAGATTTCCTGATATGAACGTTATATGATTTATTGCTCGTCACTACTGCTCAATCTTTATTTATTGTTGTTACTTACTGAGTTCGCGTACTCACGTTACTCCCTACACCTTGTGCGCAGATCCAGGTGTAGCTGGACATGGTAGCAATTATTGAGTGTTCTGGTTGCAGATTTTCTTGGAGATAGCAAGGTAGTTGTTTAGCGATCGCAGCCCCTGCTCTTCTCCCTCTTATCTTCCTCTGGTTGTATTTAGCTATTTTCAGGGCTGAGTTAGCCTTGATATTGTTAGACAGATTTTAGTATATGCTCATGACTAGTGACACCCTGATGTCGGGCTTTTCTTTTCCGCACTTCTGTTTTTCTTTGATTTGAACTCTTTAAATGGAGGTTTTATATTAAATAACCTTGAAATTATCTTTGAAGTGAAAAATATTGGTTTGTTTTGGAAATGATTCGGCTAGCCTAGTTCCACGATAGGCGCCATCACGACAGAGGTTAGTTTGGGTCGTGACAGCCGTGCACGCCTCACCGCGGCCGCGAAAATCCCCATCTTCTGCGGTCGTGACCAAACTTACGCGGTCCGCGCCAGCCTCCACCGCTGACCGCGAAATCCTACCGCCGTCCGTACCAATTTTTTGTGCGGTCCGTACTTCCCTACACCAGAAACCCAACACCAGCAACATCAACAGCTTTTTCAACAACTAAACTCATCTGTTAACCATCCGAAAATACACCTGAGACCCTCAGGACCTCAACCAACCACACCAACACGTCCTATAATATCATTCAAACTTAGCCAAACCTGCGAATCACTCAAAACAACACCAAAACAACAAATGAAACTCGGATTCAAGCCTAAGAATTTTAAACTCCCAAATTCCGCCATAGATGCCAGAACCAATCAAATCATGCCCGAATGACCCTATATTTGGCACACAAGTCAAATATGACACCACAAATCTACTCAAACTTCTGAAATTCTATTCTGACCCCGATATCAAAATTTTCACTATCGATCGAAAATCACCAAATTTCCAACTTCGCCAATTCAAGCCTAATTCTACTCCGAACTTTCAAATTACATTCCGAACCCGAACCAACCAACCCATGCAACATAATAAAGCTGAACAACTCGTAAAGAAGCGAAAATGGGGGAAACGAGGCTAGAACTCTCGGAACGACCGACCGGGACGTTACAACACCAACCAATATTTACAACTATAACTACATCGTTAGGTCTCCGGCAACAGCACCAAAATTTGATCACGCCCAACTCTAGTCCTAAAAAGGATAAGGTCGCTTCAAATATAATCTGATCTAAGAGTCCGGGGTCGAATCCCACAGAGAACTTAGGTTTAGCAATGACCGTTCACTATCACCCAGAACGACAAGCTCGAACAATTTCTAATTTGTAAATATTAAGATTCTTATGTCAAAATTTTAACTAACAAATTAAAGTAGAAAATTAACAACTAAAGTTACCAAGGTTGGAGACAAGATTAAGGAGGTCTAAAGTTATGATTCCACAAATTGTCGGAATCCTTCCCACTATATCACCTATTTGTTTGCCTAAGTATTCTCAGCTGATCGTGAGTACATCAAATGTCATAATTCTCTTTTGAGCGACTGCCACAATTTACTAGATATATCTCTCGAACTACGCTAGCTGAAATTTGTTCACCGATCACTAAGATCACGTTAAGGTTTTATTATTTCTAATCTCACCTTTAAACCCTTTGTACTGATTTTTCATATACGTTAGGAGTGATGTTGTTCAATAACTACCTAAATGTGTACCCTTTTCCAAGCAATACACTCTAAATAGGCACATAAATTGATAGACATTCAATCAACAACAACAAATTTGTTGTTGGATAATTAGAGAAATCCAACGGCTGAGTGATATTAAAAAATAACAAGAATTTATCATACAAAAGGTTCCATCAAAATCATAGATAACAAATCAGCTATTCATAGTCATGCTAACAATCACGTTAATAATCAAAAGCATTTTATAGACATATTAAGGAAGAACGAATATAAAACTATTTTGATTCCTTACTTCCAGTTGTTCCCTTGGCCTTTTTACTCTCTAATATTGTCTCCCCTCTAAAAACAAGGTTTAGAACCTATTTTATACATGTTGGGGGCATTTAGGGTCGAAATTACCAAGTGCTAGCCGAAATAGGAAAAGTTTCCCGCTTGTGCATTTTGAATTGTGTCTAGCGCAAAGTTGCACGCCCAACTATATGTAATGTTGTTTTTTTCATTTTGAACTGTGCCTGGCTCAAACCTGGACGCCAAAAAATTATACTCCTCTGAATTCTTTAATTTTAGCTTCATTTTATGTACAATCCTCCCATATCCCCTTCGATAGATTCCTACATAAATAAATACCAAAATTAAGCTCGAGTCATAACTATTTACACTACAGTTAACAAGATCGAGGAATAATGCATGACAATTTACATGTAAGAATATAGATTTTTAGCCTACCACCACATGCATGAGTCCAAGCTGCTAATGCATGCTTCATATCCAATATTAGTGTGCCTAAGAGCCAATGCATGCCCATGATCCAATATCAACAACTTACGATAAAAATCCATGTTCGTAACACAAGTCATGTGTCCAAAGACCATCAAAAGAATCACGAGTGCCTACCCTTACAGAGCCTAAGGTAACATGGGTAATCGCCTAACTCCGAAGGGATAGATCCATATCCAAGCGTTGATAGTTTTACATTTAATAATCATTACTCAATCATTGATCAATATCCGTTCATTTTGTCCTTAGTGTCAAATTTTTCAATATTTTCACAACATCCAACTCTTCAACTCATGCATATGTATATAAAATGATGTAATAAAAGGGCACCAGGCATCATAATAAGAATGCGGATAAAAATCTCACATGACTAAAAGATGGCTATGAAAATCATGTAACTAAATTTATCACAATGACTCGGTAAGTTATTTAGCATGTTCTAGATTAATCATATTACTTATCATTAGTAAATTAGGCCATAGAAGCCTCCACAATTATGGACCAATGAGACAAGTGTATGACTATGGATCTATAATAAATATCAACATGGCAAAACGATCATTTATGTCAAATCAACAAGGCATAACTCTAGGCATATTTCTATATCATAGATATAAATTATCACTTATCGATAAAATCAATTTGAATATGAACAATAACTTTACATAACCCAACAAAGTACAAATTCAAGTCAACAACATTAGATATGGTCAAGAGCAAGCTACGCATATATGCTCGTCACCTCGCATATATGTGAATCTTAAATCAAGTATATATAATCTATGGAAAAAAATCTCTCTTACAAGGATAGACAAGAGACTTATTTTCGCCCGACAAGCTTTAACCAACAACAACTGTAATGCCCCAAAAAGAGACTTAATATGTACAAAGAAGTTTCATAGTGTTTTTTATTACTTTTTATTAAAAATAATAGACATATATATATATATATATATATATATATATATATATATATATATATAATATTTTGGGCCAAAAATCTTCCATATTATTTAAAGATAGTTAGTAGTTTGGGCAGGCACTTTTTTCATACTTATCCAAAATTCATATATATTACTTTTGTAACTTACTTTTCCATAACTTCTTCTCATATTTCATTCCCTAAGGCCAAAGAAAACCCCTACCCTCTCTCCTTATTATCACATGGAATACTACATGAAAACTATTAGAAATATTCACTTAAGCATCCAGCCAAACTAGTTCTTGGTGAAGCTCAAGTTGCTCCTCTCTTTTGTGGTAAGTCACTAAACTCGCTTTTATATTAGACATCTATTATTGTTTTTCTTCATACCATCTTGTATAGAGCTCCGTTTTAAGTGATTCAAGCTTTGCTGGAAAGATATTTCATATATCTATAACATTTATGCAGGAAACAAAACCTAGCTTTGCTTGTATTTATCCCAAAATGGATGATAAAGTACAGGGCAGGTGCTGCCCAGATTTTCTGTCGTACAAATCCTCCCTGTACTGTTAGTATTTTTAGCAAAACTCTTTTTATGAAAATGATATTTGGGTGATTCAAGACTCCCAGGAACACTAAGAAATATATCACAACTTATATGAAGTTCATAAAGTCTATTTCTTTCGTTTACGTCTTCTAAACTTAGCCACAACACAAGATAATGGTACTGTCCAGAATTTTTATTTAAAAAATTTAGGGTGATTTACACCAATTATTATATTTAGTTTGATATGTTGAAATCTCTGAACTTATATAGACATTTTATTACATATTTAAGATATATATACCCTTGTAAAATCTAAGGGGAAGTGTTTGAGGAAGTGGACGCATTTGGTTTGTCTATGGCATAGACGATTCAAATATCCTCAAGTTATTGTTGAACTGTTTTGTGGTAAAATACCAAGGTTTGTGTATAAACTTGAAGTTGTACTCTTTTTACTTGCTTGAATATATTGAAATAACTTGAGCTTTTGTTTCCCCTGTCTTCAATTTATATTTTTGTATTTGTGTTATATCAAGTATTGCAAGATATTCGCTAACTCGCCCACTTCTGCAGATTGCTTGATCATTTTGTATCCTTGTTGGGACTTTGTCCTTCTTGTGGCACTGACTTTGTCACATATGTTGGCATGCCTCTTGATTCAGATCTTTTGCCTTCTTGACTTTTGATTTGTAGTTCGTCTTACATTGTGGAATTTGTCCGTGCTAAGTATGAACTAGAAAGCCATTTTTAATATGGTGCTTGATTCTATTGACTATTGGGTTGTGACCCTACTTGATTTGGGCTTCTATCCTTCTTGATACCTCATTATGCTTAGTGTGAAGGCATGATGTACATATTGGGAAAAAATAAATATTTGGCAAACTCTCTTGGATTGATAGTATACGCTTTATTGACACTTTAATCTTGAGAATTGTTATTGATATTTGGACATACTTCAAGGTTGAAATTCAATACTTTTGATATATTTGTTACTTGCTTTAAATTTATATTTCATTTAAGATACCTATGACTTAAAAGGTGAATTGGAGAATGTAATGGCTCCAAGCCAAAATTTTATACACCACTAAGTTTTATGCTTAGCGATAGTTATTTTCTATCATAAATAATGTGCAAGAAGAGATTTGAATAAGGCCTTTTGGATTAGACTTTTCGTGAGCCTCTGTAGAGATCACATTTGCATATGCACATAGGTTTTATATAGTTTTGGGATTTTCACATGATCTATATGTCACACTTATGTATGTTAGTTTAGTGACTTGTTTTGATGTTTTAGGGTGTCTTAATAACCCATGTCTTGTAATATGCTAAGTTTACAAATTTACACTTTGTCTTGTAAATATGTACAAAGGAGAAGACTAGTTTTTCTTTTATGCTTGTAGTTTGAGATTCATGTACCATACAAACCTGCAGTAATATCGAATGAAAAGTATAATTTTGTTAAGGTGTTGATTATTCAAGAAGGTTGTATTACATTATCTTGATACTTTGACATTTTATTTCATTAAGAAATTTTACAAAGTGTATTTTCAAAAATAAAAATATTGCACTTTGAACCTTATCACATGGGCCTATTTTCGCTACTAAAATATTATGAAAGTCTTTTTAGATTAATATCTTTCGAATGTTGTAATTAATAAATTAGATTTGTTTCGTAAGTAGCATCCCCCCAAAGGGGTTGCTACAAGTTTTGGTATCGGAGCTTTAGTTTTTTGATTCTAGGACTATTGTTGGGACTTGTTTCTCTAATGCAATGTCATCTCCTTTATGTAGGCATTAAGTTAAGGGCGATTCTTCTAATAGACTTATGGAAGCCACTCGTGAGGATTCAGATAACTCTTATGCCCAACCTCACTTACAGGAAGGAGTTGGAGAACATTTTTTTGATCTTAACTTTTTTCGTAATAGTGGATCTAAAGCGAGAAATAATCGGGGTGCAAGAGTTGGGTCATATCCTCATATGAGTCATAATGCTCCTGTTGTTGATCATTCTTTTCAGCAAATGGCTGGTTTCTTTTGTCACTTGGTTGGAACAATGTCCGACCATAATGAAATGAACTTTGAGAAAATGAGAAAAATAGATGGAGTTGAGTTTGAAGACAATGTTGATCCTATTGATGTTGAACAATGCACATAGAGAGAGTATTTAAGCAATTAAAGTGTTCGAAAGTTTTCAAATTTAAGTATGCCATCTCACTGTTACAAAGCGATGCTTATGACTGGTAGGTAAGTGTACCAAATGCTAAAGAAAAAACTTCGGTGCTTACTTGGGATAATTTTGTCAAAGAATTCCGCATGAAGTATGTCCCACCTACTTATCCTGATGTGAATAAAAATGAGTTTCTGGATTTAAAACAATGTGGTATGTCTACTACTGAATATCATCAAAAGTTTCTCTTGCTTTCTCGTTATGCGTGAAGTATTATCGATGATGAAATTGATAAGTTCATGTGATTCGAAGATGGTTTGAATGATTCTATCCCAAAGTCTGTGGTGGTCCTGCAACATGAGAATTTTTTCAAACTAGTTACAACTGCTCTTACCTGGGAAAGAATTCACAAGGAACAAGCTAGTAGAAATGAAAAGAGGTTTAGAAAATCTAACTCAGATTATGGTGGGCCCTCCAAAAAGGGGAAGTTTTACAATTCAATGGTTGGTAGTGTTCCAAGGTCAGCTCAACGTAATCAAAATAGATCCAACATTTCTATTGGTAGCACTCCAGATTATGGCCAAGGGAAGACACGTATACCCACGTGTGTACAATGTGGAAAGAATCACTATGGTACTTGCAGGAGAGCTTCCGATGATTGTTTTAATTGTGGGAGCTTCCATCACAAAGTGAAAAATGTCCTAATCCTAACCCCATCTCTTATCCGCATATTGAAATCTCAGTTCAAAAACCTAATACCACTCCTTCTCAATGTAATAGAGGGGCAAGATCAAGAAACACCCAAACCGCAGGTTCAGGTGGAGCTAATCTAGCTAGTGGGTCAAGAGCTATCGCACGAGCGTATGCTATGAGACAAAGGAATGACCAAGATGGAGCATACATGGTTGTTGGTAAATTTTACTTATTTGTCTTATGTGTTTTTACACAATTTGATCCTGGTTATACACATTCCTTTGTTTCCTCATCACTTGTTTTTCCTAAAAATGTGAAATCTACTGTAACGACTTGACCGTTCGTTTTGAGCTCTAGCGCTTCATTCTACGGTTTCAGGCCTTGAGTAGCTTCACTTCATGTTTTATTGTCACTCCCCAAACCTGAAGAGGGGTGGTAACCCTCAACTTTGGCCGATGAGGCCATATTATGAATCATCTGAAAATAACATCTACATTTAGCAATACCAAACTAAATATCTACATAGGGCTAGTAAAGCCAAATTACTGATATAAAAAAATGTATAGGACTTGTCTACAAGCCTCTAGGGATAACTGAATTGTATCATGGTCGGGACATGGCCTCGACCTACCCATCAAACCTCTATATATAAAATGGACTCCAAGGTATAGACCTGGTAACTCCGAGGAAGTGGAGCATACCAACCAAGCTGATGTTTGACTTTGTCTACTGGGAAGGTCTATCCAGATGTCTATCAGGACCTGCAGCCATGAAATGCAGCGTCCCAGCAAAAGGGACGTCGGTACGAAATAAAGTACCAAGTATGTAAGAAAACTGAATAACTGAAAGCTGGAACTGAACTGATAATATAATAACTGAAAGTACATGGGAGTCAAATATAATTGAAGATATGCCTACTTGCTGATATTGACTCATCTCTTTCAGTATAGTAAGTGAAATAGCTATCTATCCCTATAAGGCTCGGTATGTGTAACTGCTCTGCCTTAGTAGGCTCACTCATAGGTTCTCGGCTATACTAGGATCTGTATATCCGTCATTTTTGGCTCGATCATAGGCGCTCAGCCACACTTGGCTTGGTATATAACTTACCATCTGATCAGAGGTTGCCCAATAGGGGCATGCCTACCGATTATAGCTCGTGGTGGTGAAAATACTATAATACTTTATATATATAAACTTTCTGCTCTCCTGACTGAAAGAAGACAACACATAATTGAATATAAAGTGTTAATAAGGGAGAATACTATAGCTGATGAGACTAGGATAATGTACATAAATTCAGGAATAAGAACTTCTCTTTATACCTCGTTATCAAACTCATGTAGTTACGGGATCATGCCAAAATGAAGGAAATATTTAGCCTTAACATACCTTAACTCCGGGAGTCCTTAATACCTTCCAAGCAATTCTTCAAACAACTCAACTCAATCCA
Organism: Nicotiana tomentosiformis; assembly: GCF_000390325.3. NCBI lineage: Eukaryota > Viridiplantae > Streptophyta > Magnoliopsida > Solanales > Solanaceae > Nicotiana > Nicotiana tomentosiformis. The sequence goes on from NC_090814.1 coordinate 34,657,753, forward strand.
CCACAACATAAGGAGATTCAAAATCAGTGCTGAGTAAAGGCTATGACCACAACTTAAACTAGTAGCTCGTTTACGTAAATTTGGGTAGCATATCCCCTGTAACAAGGCCCTCCTTCAAGACAATATACGAATAACAACAAGAACACAACAATAAAAATATGTATGCATCATATTCCAACCTTATCTCCATCACAATATACCACAAAACAGCCCACACACCCTAATCACTTGATACATAAAACAACAACCAAAGTAGTGTAAAACAACCTAAAAAATGTAACGACGAATAACCAGCCCACCATTACGTCACTATGTGGTGTTTCTCCACACCGTGTCTCCTCCAAAACACCATAAAACATCAGCACAAGTGGCCAACACGAGTGGACTATAAAATAATCCACTAAAAGTGAAATAAATCGTACTCACGGCTTCCAATCCCTGTCCCATGGATTCTAACTATTAGGAAACAAATTTATCAACCTTCCTTGATATTTAAATGCTTAAATACAAAAATTAGGCATTTTCTTACTATGAAGTACCTTCCAAAACTCAAACTATAAAGAAAAAGAGAGGCGATATAGCGACACTTACGTCGTAGGGATTGTTCTAATGTTATCGCTTATTAATTTCGTACTCGGGATGTTAATATTCTTTGGTACCCTTGTAAAGAGCTTAAAGGTAAGTTTTGGGGGGTTCTCTAGTCGTTTTCTATGAAAAATGAAGAGAAAGACGAATTAAAACCCCATATATATCAACTTTTCAGAAGTCAAAGAGGTGCTAGCTTGGCACCCTAGCATTGGCCTTTCTTCTGACGCTTATATATATTAATTTGGTATATATATATATATAACATTGGCCCTACATTTCAAGACCTTCAATTTGGTATATATTAAGTCCAAAAAGACCTCATATAACACATAAAATGTATTGCTCAAAAAGTTTTAGTGACTCACCAACTTGTCACCTATGCAGTCTGCGCAGTCTCGCAAAAATGCACATATTTCTATACTCCAGTGTTGTATCGATGAATGGTTTAATGCGTCAGAAACTAGACTCGTAGATCGTCAATTTGATAGGTAGATCATCCCATGATTCTTAGTATATTGGGAGAAATGCTCGGCTACATTTAACCTAATTATCAGCATATTTATGAATGTAACTTGTGATGATCATTGCCAACTTTTGTTCCACAACTCGCTTGACTTCAAAACATAACACACGAATATCATAAGACAAAAATAACTCATAACATAACATCCTTATTATTTTGAGCACACTAGTCTCACCCCAAAAGTACAATAACATTCCCAACTTGTAGACTTTCGACGAAACTTATTTTCTTCAATTGGTTTAGCTTCTAGGCCTTCCAACCCTCTTGGTACTTGTTATTCATGATCTTAAATATTTATAACCTCCATGGTAATATGATTAACTTACTTTAAGTACTTGTAAATATGTTCTCATTTATGAGCTTACATCAGTTGACTTACGACGTACTCTCACATGCAAATACATGGGGTATAACATTTATGACTTGTACGCATAGTCAAAATCAAATTTCGGAGAGTTCAGAGTTGATTCAGATAGAAAATTCTAAATTCAAAAGCTTTGAGTTGGAAGAGTTGACTATGGTCTGACTTATGAGTAAACGACCTCAGAATTGGGATTTGAAGGTTCCAATAGGTTAGTATGATGATTTTGGACTTGGGCGTGTATTCGAGTTGAGTATCGGGTGGTCCATGATCATTTCGACACTTATTATGGAAAGTTAGAATTTTGAAAGTTTTATAATTTCATAAGTTTGGTTTGAAGTGTATTTTGATGTTAACAATGTCCTTTTGAGGTTTCGAGCCTTGAAATAGGTTGGTATTGTAATTTATGACATGTGCGTATAAGTTTTGCGTCATCCCAGAATGTTTAATTATGAATCAGACTCGTTCTTTAAAGTTTGAATGTTTGAAATTTGAAAGAAGGTTTCGATCGTGGATAAATAGTTTTAATGTTGTTTGGCTTTATTTGAGACCTCGAGCAGGTTCGTGTTATGTTTTGGGACTGGCTAATTTGATTGGATGGGGTCCTGGGAGCCTTGGGTGTGATTCGGAGTGGTTTCAGTCCATTTTTCCTTGTTTTGCAACCACTGGTGCTGGTGTCTGTTGTGTTCATCACAAATGCAAAGGGTCTCACCCGTTTGCGAAGAAGGATTTTCGGGCTTCTAGGATTTGCTCATTGCGAGCACGACACATAGGTCGCGAACACGGAGAAGATATGAGTCAACCTACATGAACGCGAAGAAGGTTGGGTGGCTGCAAGGCAGAAGGCCTTTGAGAATGTAAGGGGTGAATCGCGAACATGAAGGGAAGGTGCAGCTGGGCATCGGGAACACGGTCCGGTGGTCGCTAATGCGGACGGGCCTAGGCAAAATTATTTTAAGTCGGGATTTTCGCTCATTTCACTCATTCCTCTATTGCTCGGGGTTATTTTTGGGGCGATTTGGAGGAGCCATTTTCATCATCAATCTTGAGGTAAGAGATTTCTACACATTGAAAGTTAAATACATGATTTATATATGAATTTAAACGTGGGAATTAGTAGAAATTATGGGGTTTTGGTAGAAAACCTAGAAATCGTATCTTTGGATTTTGATCACGAAATTGGACATGAAATTTGGAATAAATCATATATTTCACTTCGTTATGGGTAAAGTTTATCTATAAAAAATTTTGGAATCCGCGCACGTGGGCCCGAGGGCCTGAGGGTTGACATTATTGACTTTTCAAATATAGCCGGGAATTGTTATAAACTAATTCATTATGAGTATTGGAGTATATTTTTATTGGTTTGCATGTTATTTGACTAGTTTCGGATTGTTTGGTTTTGAATTGAGGAGTTAGAGAGGCATTGGAGCCGGTTATGGAACTTCAGAGCGAGGTAAGTCTCATGTCTAACGTTGTGAGGGGGAAACTACCCTCTAGGTGATGTAATTGTTATGTGATACTTGCTGTGGGTACTACGTACACATGAGGTGACGAAAGTCCATAAGTAGTTGAAGCATGTTTATGTCCAGATAGACTTAGGACTTTATCATGAATTATTTAAATTATTTGGACTCATTTTGCTAGCTTAATTAATTGGAATTAATTGAATTTGATTTAGAAACATATTTATATTAGGCCGAGCTTTATCACCTTGAGTTGTTTCCAAGATATTTGATAAACGTAAAGGAGTGTATTCACTACTATGTACTTGTATCTGTGTTGTAAGCATATGACTCGTAATTCGATATGTTTCTTCCTTTCTAGTGGAGCGGACCAAACACCTTGGTTGTGTAATAGATGCATCTATGATTCGTGTCGGTCGACCCTCGATAGTGTATACATTATTCTGGATCGGGCCATACGACCTCGGCATAATCGTGCATTATATCGCTAGCCGTCCGAATATTCACGAGACTATTCTTCAACTAATGCTTGGAATTTTATATGGTATTCCTTATCTTTTTGATACTGGCACGTGATACATCGGAGCTATTGAGATAAAATATGAGACTGAGAAATTTATATCTTTAAAAGATTTTTTTTGAAGGTTATGTAACTTACAGTTTTACCCCATTATTGTTGGTGTGCTTTATATCTGCTTACAGTTTATCATATTGCTTTATTGGACCTATAGTAAGTGTCGATGTCAACTCCTCATCACTACTTCTACGATATTAGGCTAGATACTTACTAGGTACGCATTGATTTACGTACTCATCCTGCTCTTCTGCACTAAATGTGCAGGATCTGTCAAGGTTCCATTGGTGGTCATCCAGGCGCGTAGGCGCAGCTGCTGAGGAGACTTTATGGTGAGCTGCATTTCAGCATACGTACCACAACCCACCGAGTCTCCATCATACTATTTACTTTATCCTGTCTTATTTACATTCAGGACAGATGTTGTATTATCATTGTACTCCTTAGTAAATACTCCTGCACTTGTGATACCGGGTTTTGGGATAATTCTAGAATTTGTTTATGGTTTGTTTAAGCTCGATACACTTTTACTCGTACAATATTTAAATTGTATTTATCTACTACTTTAATGCATTTATGTATCCACTTAACAAGATTCATGATTTAAAAAAATTGAATAACTAAGTTGTTAGTTCATCGTTAGCTTGCCTAACAACGACGTTGGGTGCCATCGAGACCTATAGTGGGTTTTGGGTCGTGACATATGCGACACTTGATTGAGTTATGCTTGTCAAAAGTCCTTTGGGTCATCAAATTGTTTGTAATCAGATCTATCGAGGTTGTCCCTTCAAGATTCTAGATCTAATCTTCCCTACTGATCTAATTGAAATGCCTTGCCAAGACTATGATGTCATCATCGGTATGGATTGACTTCATAGATACCATGTAGTAGTTGATTGTAGGTCAAAACATGTGACCTTTAAAGCTCCTACATTTTCACACATTGTTATTCAAGGTGAAAGATCATTAACATCTAATGTTATCTATGCGGCTGTGGCAAGAAAGATGATTAGTCATGGTTGTGAGGCTTATCTTGCTCATATAGTTGATGAACACCTAAAAAGTCCAACACATAAAGACATACCAGTTGTAAGTGAATTTTTTGATGTTTTTCTTGAAAATCTTCCTGGGTTGCCCCCAAAAGGGAAGTTGAATTTCCTATAGAGGTTATTTCTTTAACTACTCATATTTTCATAACTCCTTACAGAATGGATCCAGCAGAATTGCAGGATTTGAATGTATAACTGCAAGAACTTGAAGGGTCTTATTCGCCAGAGTGTTTCTCCTTGGGGAGCTTCTATTTTATTTGTGAAAAAGAAAGATGTGACTCTTCGTCTTCGTATTGATTAACGGCAATTGAATAAGGTAACAATTAAGAATAGATATCCATTTTCTAGAATCGATGATTTATTTGACCAGCTAAAGGGTGCTAAGTTATTCCCAAAAATTGACTTGAGTCCTGGGTATTACCAAGTGCGAGTAAGTGAGCAACATGTCCCTAAAATTACTTTTAGGACTCGATATGGTCATTATGAATCGTATATTCAAGCTTTATCTTGATCAATTTATGGTGGTATTTATTGAAGATATTTTAATATATTCCAAGAATATAGAAGATCTTGATAAATATCTCTGTATTATTTTGCGAAATTTGGAGGAGAAAAAGCTTTATGCCAAGCTTTCCAAGTGTGAATTTTGGCTTAGTGAAGTGGTTTTTCTAGGGCATGTTGTGTCAGCTGAAGGTGTGGAAGTTGATCCTAGTAAAATTCAAGCTATTGTTGAATGGAAACCGCCTAAAAGTCTAACTGAAATAAGAAGTTTCTTGGGCTTAGCAGGATACTATGGAAGGTTTTTCAAAGGCTTCTCGATTATAGCCTCTCCTTTGACTAAACTTTTAAGGAAGGACCTCAAGTTCGTGTGGGATGACAAATGCCAAGAGAGCTTTGAAAAGCTCAAATCTTTATTGACTAAAGCTCCTATACTTACTCTACCAACTGAAGAGAAAGAGTATGTGATATATAGTGATGCTTCTCATCATGGTTTGGGCTGTGTTTTGATGCAAGAAGGGAAAGTGGTTGCGTATGACTCTCAAAAATTAAAACCACATGAGTTGAATTATCCTACTCACGACCTTGAGCTTGGTGCCATAGTGTTCTCTTTGAAAATTTAGAGACATTACTTGTATGGAGAAAATTGTCATATATTCACTGATCATAAGAGTTTCAAGTACTTAGGTACACAAAAAGAGTTGAATTTGAGACATCGTAGATGGCTTGAGCTTATAAAAGATTATGACTGCACAATTGACTATTATCTCGATAAAGCCAATGTGGTTTCTAATGCTCTAAGTCACAAATCCTTTGCCGATTTATCCTTATCCTTTGCCTTTGTTTCTTGAATTAAGATCCATGAATGCTTGTCTTGCATTTAAAGCTGATGGTTGTATTATTGCTAGTTTGCAAGTCAAGCCAGTTCTACTTAAACAGATAAAAGAAGCACATAAGTTGGATGAGAAGCTTATGAAATTGATCAAAGAAGTTCAAAATGGAGAAAAACTTGATTTTAAATTGAGGGAGGATGATGTCCTAATTTATCAAAATAGGTTATGTGTTCGTAAAGATGATAAACTAAGGAAAAACTTCTAAATGAAGCACATACGTCACCATATGCAATGCATCTTCGAGGCACTAAAATGTACCAAACCATCAAAGAACACTAATGCTGGAATGCTATGAAGAAAGACATTGTAGAGTTTATCTCTAGCTGCTTGATTTGTCAATAAATAAAGGCCGAGAATCAAGTCCTGGCTGGTTTGCTATAACCCTTGTCGATACTCGAGTCGAAATGGGAGAGAATAACGATGGACTTTGTTTCAGGGCTTCCACGCACTCAAAGAAATCATAATACAATTAGGGTTATAGTTGATACTCTAACCAAGAGTGCTCATTTCTTGGCAATTCGAATATACTACACACTCGAACGTTTAGCATAATTGTACATTAATGAGATTGTGAGGCTGCATGGGGTTCTTGTTTCTATTATATCTAACTGAGACCCGAGGTTTACCTCAAGATTTTGGGCTAGTTTGCAAGAAGGTTTGGGCACCAGATTGAATTTTAGTACTTCTTTCCATTCTTAGCCCGACGGTCAGTCCGAGACAGTAAAGAAAATATTGGAAGATATGCTTCGAGCCTGTATTATTGAGCTTGAAGGTAGTTGGGACAAACACTTAGACTTGAAAGAATTTACTTACAGTAGTAGCTACCAATCAAGTATTAGCATGCCTCCTTAATGAAGCTTTATATAGGAGAAAATGTAAAACTCCTTTTTGATAGAACGAGGTTAGTGAAAGGAAATTGGTGGGTCCTGAGATTGTGCAAAAACTGATAATAAGGTAAAAATCATCAAGGATCGCTTAAAAATTTCTTCAGATAGACAAAAGTCTTATGTTGATCTTAAGAGGCGTGAAATTGAGTATCAAGCGGGAGATAAGGTATTCTTAAAGGTTTCTCCATGGAAGAATAATATGAGATTTGGCCAAAAAGATCAACTTAGTCCTCGATTTATTTGACCTTATGAAGTGCTTGAAAGAGTTGGCCAAGTTGCTTATAAACTAGCTGTTCCACCTATGTTAAAAAACATCCATAACATCTTCCATGTTTCTATTCTTAGAAGATACCGTTCAGATCCATCTCATGTTCTTCAAGTTGAGTCTATTGAGATCAATCCGGATTTGACATATGAATAAGAACCAATCCAAATCTTAGAGCGTGAGTTACAAGAGCTTAGAAATAAGAGAATCCCCTTAGTGAAGGTCCTTTAGAGAAATCATTTTGGTAAGGAAGCTACTTGGGAGCGAGAAGAGGATTTGCAAGTTCGAAACTCTACTAGACACGGCTCATAGACAACCCCTAGGACAGACTTGCTCTGATACCAAGTTTGTCACGACCCAACTGGAGGGTCATGACTAGCACCCGGGCCATACTTGCCGAGCACCAACATACATTTTATCTAACCTTCCTTATTATCTTTAAGGGCCGACAAGATCAATATAAATAGTAGACATGGATCATGAACATCCAACAATGAAAGATAATGTCATGAACATACATAACATAGGACGATAAGACTGTCAAGAAACTATATATAAGGTACGAGCTATCATGATGCCATGAAAGACTATACAACAAAAATCAGCCGAAAAGGCATTCTAAACCATACATAAGTCGACACCTGTCTATGAGCCTCTAAAGGAACATAAGTGCTACAACATTGCCGGAACAGGGCCCCGACATACCCATAATGTCTATAACAAAAATGCATACCAAGACCACGGCAAGTCCGGAGAAGGGATCTCGCCAATAACCGCTGAACTGGACAGCCTACTGTGGTGGGGGAGCTACGTCTACCTGTCTATCAGGACCTGCAGCACGACATGCAGCGTCCACAAATAAAAAGGACGTCAGTACGAATAAAGTACTGAGTATGTGAGGCAAGAAAGCATAAGTAAGAACAGTAATGTAAACAGGGATAGAGAATATACAACCTGTGACATCTGGGTACCTCTGAGGGCTACTGACATGAAATACATGATACATACATATATATACATAAACTTTTAAAACATACGCCTTTGTGGGCATCACCATCATCATATCGTACCCGGCCATAATAGGCTCGGTAAAACGTACCCGGCCATCATAGGGCTCGGTAGAATCGTACCCGGCCACGTGGAGCTCGGTAAAACCCAACTGATCAGTGGTTGCACAATAGGTGCCGTACCCGGCCGACTATAGCGCGGCTCGGTAGAGTAAAATAGATACATATATATGATGCATGCTGGACTCATTGGAATCACATTTTGAACCTTTCGGAGTGACATAAGGTTGGTATCCTTCGCACACGTTATTAGGATTAACTCTTCATCAAGAATCTTATAAGAATCAGGAACTACCAACAACATTGATAATATAAGAATAAGAGAAGTAACATCAATATCAATCGTTTCATAAGAAGGGCAGCAATGTAAGTACTACTAGCTTCTAAGAGTAGAGTATCTTTGGGAGCTCGTTCATTACATTATGTACAATCGGAGTCATGCAGAAGAATGAAGGGGATAGCCTCACATACCTTGTATATACTGCTCAACCTCAAGCTATGCAAATGTCACGACTCCTTAGTCTACAATAAGACAAATGACACTATCATTATCGTTTAAGCGTCGTAACTATTATGTATCGACCACAACCTATTTTACGATGAAACGGACAGCACCTCCCCTATTTATATGAATTCCCCACAAGTCAATACAATCACCAAACAGTCCAAACAACATCATTAATAATCATATTGAGCCTCCAAAACAGTCCACCAACCAACAACATTACTACCAAGCCTTTCGATATATATTTCACAAGTTCTAGCTTCAACGACTTAGCTGCAACTTGGATAATCTTAAATATATATAGAGTAAGAGGTTCCTTACCTTTAAACAGAAAGAACAACTCCAATTTGACCTTAATTTTCCACGAAATATCCCTTCAATTCTGCCACAAGAACAAGGAAGCGAAACTAGCAATTAATTCGGGTTTTTCGGCACTAGAATTACTTTAGAAGACTTGAAATCACCTAGGGTTGATATTAAAAACTTGAAGGTGTATTTACAGGACATAAAACACTTAAAACAACCTCCCACACGAGCTGGAACAACACAAAAATCAGCAACAACAAGAAGAACAAGAAACTTACTAGCGCCACGGGATTCCCGACATTTGATTTGTGTTGTTTGCCCTTTGTTTGGGTCTTGGATCATGAGAGAACCTTGAGAGAATGTTTTTAGGGTTATAAGGTCTGAATATACTGAAAAATAATGACTTAAAATGGGGTTGAGTTATCTTATATATGTCCATATGTCTTAAACCGCCTTTGTAGGCCCCATAGAGAGCAGCTTGGCGCACTCTCGCGAAAACGCGAATATCTCTCTATTCCGAGATCGTATCGATGAACGGTTTAATGCGTTGGAAACTAGACTCATAGATATTCAAATTGATGGTAGATCAGCCCATAATTCCAAGCACATTGGGAGAAAAATGCAGTAACATTTGACCTAAAGTTTAAGTAAAATTATAAACCTAAGTTGCGACAACTTTTATCGACTTTTGTTTCATAACTCGCTTGACTTCAAGACTTATGATGCGGATATTATATGATTCAAATACATTAAAACAAGACCTCTTGGGACAATTAATCACCTCTAGTGTTACCCGAAAATACGGGTTACAACATCCTTGATTCGTTTAACTTCAAATACTTGTTAACCACTCTTATACACCCTTGTATCGTTTAAGACCAATAGGATTAACTTCTTATCATCTCAAAGATAATCTCTTCTTGGATTTACGTCGACTAACTTACGGCGTGATCTATGGTATGCGAATTTGGGTTGTAACATCCTCTCCCCCTTAGGAACATTCGTCCTCGAATGTAAAGGTTTATGGGGTGTCTAACTCATCGTGGATTCCGACGGAGATTTCCGGCTGAGTTTCCCTTATAAAATGGACACTAGCCAAACTTGCAAGCAGTTAAACCCAACCTATGGCCATACAAGACTATACAAAGCATTATGGATATGTACATTATCTGCATATCACCATTTTGTATTAAAAAAAGAGTATTCACAAGCTATTGCTTACCTCATAGAGCCGTTTCACCTTATAATGCGTCCTTCTTTCCCCCGGCATCCTCGTTATCTTCACTCTGGAATAGGTAAGGGTATTTAGACTTCATCTCCTCTTCTGCTTCCCATGTCATTTCTTCTATATTCTTGTTCCTCCATAATACTTTCACGGAAGCTACATCCTTTGTTCTCAGCTTGCGGACTTGTCGATCTAATATAGCCACTGGCAGTTCATCATATGATAGATCCTTTGTAACTTGTACATCTTTGATAGGGACGACCCGAGAAGGGTCTCCAATACATTTCCTCAACATAGATACATGGAATACCGGGTGGACAAATTCCAATTCAGATGGCAATTCTAACTCGTAAGCAACCTGTCCAATTCGTCGAAGAATTTTGTACGGCCCAATATACCGTGGACTCAACTTACCCTTCTTCCCAAAACGCATAACACCCTTCATCGGCGAGATCTTCAGGAAAACCCAATCACCAACCTCAAATTCCAGATCACGACGTCGGACATCGGAATAAGATTTTTGCCTGCTTTGTGCCGTCCTCAGCCGCTCTTGTATCAGTTTCACCTTCTCAATGGCTTGGTAAATCAAATCTGGCCCATATAATTCTGTCTCACCGACTTCGAACCATCCAACTGGTGATCTACATCTCCTCCCGTACAGTGCCTCATACGGGGCCATTTTAATACTGGAATGGTAGCTATTATTGTAGGCAAATTCTATAAGTGCCAGATGGTCATCCCAATTCCCCTTAAAATCTAGAACACATGCTCGTAGCATATCTTCCAGCGTCTGGATGGTACGTTCAGCCTGTCCGTCAGTCTGCGGATGGAATGTAGTGCTGAGATTTACTTGTGTGCCTAAACCCTTCTGAAAAGACCTCCAAAAGTTAGCCATAAATTGAGCTCCTCGGTCTGATATAATAGATACCGGCACACCATGAAGCCTAACAATCTCCTTGATATACAACTTCGCATAATCTTCAGCCGTGTAAGTTGTCTTCACTGGCAGAAAATGGGCAGATTTTGTAAGTCAATCAACTATCACCCAGATGGAGTCAAACTTATGATAAGAGCGAGGTAATCCAATAATGAAGTCCATATTAATCACCTCCCATTTCCAGGTCAGAATCTCTATATTCTGAATCAATCCACTGGGTTTCTGATGCTCGATCTTTACTTGTTGACAATTAGGACACTGGGCTACAAATTCTGCAATAGACTTCTTCATGTTGTCCCACCAATACTGCTCCTTAACGTCATGATACATCTTTGTCGAGCCAGGATGGATAGAATATCGGGACTGGTGAATCTCAATCATAATCTTCTCTCGCAACCCTGCCACACTAGGTACACATAATCAGCCCTGGTATCTCAGTGTCCCATCTCCTCCGATCTTGAAAGCTGTAATCTTACACTGCTGAATTCCCTCTCTCAATCTTACTAAGGTAGGATCTTCATATTGCCGTGCTTTTACCTCGGCTACCAAAGATGATTCTGCTGTATTCTGTACAGTAACACCTCCGTCATCAGAGTCCAACAATCTGATTCTCATATTGGCCAGCTGGTGAAGCTCTTTGGTCAACCCTTGTCTACCTGCCTCAATATGTATTAAGCTTCCCATTGACTTACGGCTGAGAGCGTCTGCCACAACATTAGCTTTACCGGGATGGTACAATATCTCGACATCGTAGTCTTTCAGTAATTCAAGCCACCTATGCTGCCTCAAATTCAACTCTTTCTGCTTGAAGATGTATTGTAAACTTTTGTGATCTGTGTAGATGTCAACATGGACGCCGTATAAGTAGTGCCGCCATATCTTCAAAGCATATATTACTGCAGCCAATTCCAAATCATGAGTCGGGTAATTCTTTTCATGCTTCTTCAATTGTCTTGATGCATAAGCAATCACCCTCCCACGTTGCATCAATACGCACCCCAAACCTATACCTGAGGCATCACAATATACCACATAACCTTCTGTTCCTTCTGGGAGAGTGAGCACTGGCGCGGATGTCAATCGATTCTTTAGCTCCTGAAAACTATGTTCACAAGCATCAGACCACTGGAACTTGGTAGCTTTCTGTGTTAACTTAGTCAATGGTGCTGATATAGAGGAAAACCCTTCTACAAACCGCCTATAATATCCTGCTAGCCCCAGGAAGCTGCGGACTTCTGATGGTGTTGTAGGTCTCGGCCAATTCTTCACTGCATCGATCTTCTGAGTGTCGACACTAATACCCTCATCAGATATCACATGGCCAAGGAATGCTACTGAGTTCAGCCAGAATTCACATTTAGAGAGCTTAGCATATAACTTATGATCCTGAAGGGTCTGTACTACTATCCGCAAGTGGCCCGCATGTTCCGCCTCCGAACGAGAATACACCAGAATGTCATCAATGAATACGATCACGAACACATCAAGATAGGGCCAGAATAGACTATTCATGAGATCCATAAAAGCTGCTGGGGCATTTGTTAGCCCGAACGACATCACCAAGAACTCAAAATGCCCATATCTTGTCCGGAAGGCCGTCTTTGGAATATCCTTCTCCTTAACCCTCACCTGATGATACCCTGAACGCAAGTCAATCTTGGAGAAATACTTGGCACCCTGGAGTTGGTCAAACAGGTCATCAATTCTTGGAAGTAGATACTTGTTCTTTATTGTAAACTTATTCAACTGTCGATAATCGATACACATCCTTAACGACCCATCTTTCTTCCGCACGAACAAGACTGGCGCACCCCAAGGTGAAGTGCTAGGCCTAATGAAACCCTTATCCAGCAAGTCCTTCAACTGTGCCTTCAACTCTCGCAACTCTGCCGGGGCCATCCTGTATGGAGGGATAGAGATCGGTTGAGTGTCAGGCAATGCATCAATGCTAAACTCAATCTCCCTTTCAGGAGGAAGGCCTGGGAGTTCATCTGGGAAAACATCTGGAAATTCATTGACCACGGGGATTAATTGTAGAGTAGGCGGCTTCGCCTCCACATCCCTAACACGAACAAGATGATAAATGTAACCTTTTGATATCATCTTCCTTGCCTTAAGATAGGAAATAAACCTACCTTTCGGCATAGCAATGTTCCCTTCCATTCAATGGTGGGTTCACCCGGAAACTGAAACCTAACCATCTTCGTACGACAGTCAAATTTGCATAGCATGAGGCCAACCAGTCCATTCCCATTATCATATCGAAATCAACCATTTCTAACTCAAATAAATTTGCCGAGGTTTGACGACTACAAATCATCACAGTGCAACCTTTATATACCCTTCTAGCAATCACAGAATCTCCTATCGGAGTGGATACCGCAAGTGGTTTACTTATCAATTCAGGTTCAATGCCAAACTTATTAGCCACAAAGGGTGTAACATATGATAAGGTAGATCCTGGATCAATTAGCGCATATACATCATAAGAAAACACAGACAATATACCTGTAACAACATCCGAAGATGACTCGAGATCTTGTCGACCTATTAGAGCATAGGTTCGATTTTGAGCACCACTCAAACTCGGCACTGAACCTCTACCTCTACCACGACCTGTCAACTGTTGAAAACCTTGTGCTGGAGGTCGAACTGATGAGGAAGAACCAGACACAGATCCAGTCGGTTGAGCCATACCACCACCTCCTCTGTTAGGACAATCCCGCATCATATGGCCACGCTGTCCGCAAGAATAGCACGCATCGGAACCTCGACGGCACAGTCCAAAGTGGGCCTTGCCACACTGATCACAACGAGGTGTTGGGGGTCTCGTCTGACTAGTATCTCTATGAAATTGTGAGCCTGATGCCCTCGAACTCTGACCTGAACCAGAATAGGTAAATCGATCATACCGAGGCCTCTGAAACTGTGGAGGAGCACTAGCTACAGGTGGCGCCGAACTCCTCGAAGATTGGGGCCTGATACTGCCTCTGAACTCATCAGAATACCCTGCAAATCTCGCCCTCTTATGCTGGCCCCTATCCTGCTCCCTATCTGCCCTTTGCTGGCGCTTACGATCCTCTAGGGTCTGGGCATAAGCCTGAATACGGGAAATATCCATGCCCTCTACCAAGGAGGCTGTTGTGCACTCATTTATCAGATGTGGTCCCAACCCGTTCACGAACAGATGCACCCTATCACTCATCTCTGACACCATATGGGGAGCATACCTTGCTAAAGAATCAAACTGTATACTATACTCTCGTACACTCATATTACCCTGTCGAAGGTTCAAGAACTTATCAGCTCTAGCTCGTCGTATCTCAACTGGCAAGTAGTGACGAAGAAAGGCCTCAGAAAATTCCTTCCACACGGCTGGAGGAGCGTTCGGACCCCTAGATCTCTCCCAACTATCATACCAGAAAACCGCTAAATCCCGTAACCGATAAGAAGCCAACTCTACTGCCTCCGTATCACTAGCATGCATAACCCGCAATGTACGATGAATCTGATCAATAAATATTTGTGGGTCCTCCTTGGGGTCTGATCCGGTAAACACTGGAGGGTCTAGATTAATAAAATCACGAACTCTCGCACTAACCGGTTTATCAGCAGCACCGGTATTCTACCTCTGAGCCTGAGCAGCTACCAAGCTAGTCAACAATTGCACCGCACTGCGCATATCGTGGTCTGTAGTGCTAGACGGAGGAACTGGATGTACTGGGTGCCTCCTAATATCCTCTAGAGGAGACGAAGAGGTATGAGACGGCATCTCACTCTGAGCCTCACTTTGGCCTGCTTTGGCTGGAGGGACCTGAATGTTACCCTCGCCCACAGCTGTATCAAGCCGTTTACTAATCGCTTGCTTCCTAGTCGAAGGCATCGCTGAAAGAAAACAATGTGAATATTAGATATGAACACTTACGACTCAACTCTACGCACGATCTAGATTTAGGAAGAAGGTAACAACCCTAGATGTCATGTAGCCTCCTGATTATAAATGTGGCGCGCTACACATCCATAATCAAAACTCTACTAGACACGGCTCATAGACAACCCCTAGGACAGACTTGCTCTGATACCAAGTTTGTCATGACCCTCCAGTTGGGTCGTGACATTGTAACACCCCAAAGTTTTGACTAATATTAATATTCTAAAGTGACCTTATTCATAATGAGGATAGATTTTACTTTGCCCTTCCTAAACGTGAATTTGATGATATAGAAAAGTTGCTTGCTCTAGATTGTGTTAATATGAAATAAGTGCCAAGGTGTTTTTGATTACATTTTATTAAACACAATAGATATATACATAATACTTTGGGAAGCAAATTATCCATATTATCTAAAGATATTAAGTAGTTTGGGCAGCCACTATTTTCATACTTACCCAAAGATCATATATATAACTTTTGTAACTTGCTTTTCCATAACCTCCTCTCAAATTTTATTCCTTAATGACAAAGAAACCCTTACCCTCTTTCCTTATTATCACATGAATTACTACATGAAAAATATCAGAAATTCTCACTAAACCAACCAGCCAAAGGTGAATCTCTTTTGTGGTAAGTTACTAAACCCGTTTTTACACTAGACAACTATTAGTGTTTGTTTCATATCTTCTTGTATAGATATCCGTTTAAAGTGATCCAAGCTTTGATTGAAAGATATTTCATAGCTATATAACTCTTATTGAGACACAAAAATCTAGGTTTTCTTGTTTGTTTCCAAAAAGGGGTGATAAAGTACGGGGCATGTGCGCCCAAATTTTCTGTTTTACAAACCATCCATATACTACTATTAGTATTGTTAGCATAAATCTTCAAACAAAACTGGTATTTGGGTGGTTCAAGACTCCCCGGAACCTTAAGACATATATCTACAACTTTAATGAAGACCATAAATTCTATTTCTTTCGTTTATATCTTCAATACTTAGCCACAATACAAGACAGTGGTACTGTCCAAAATTGTTATTTAACAAATATAGGGTGTTTTTACCAATTATCATGTTTAGTTCGACATATTGAAATCACTAAAATTATATAGATAGTTTATTATGTATTTAAGGTATATATACCCTTGTAAAATATAAGGGGTAGTGTTTGAGGAAGTGCACGAATTTGGTTGGTCTATGACATGGACAATTCAAACGCCCTCAACTTGTGGCTGAATTGTTTTATGGTAAAATACCAAAGTTTGTGTATAAACATGAAGTTGTACTCTTTTTACTTGCTCGAATGTATCGAAATAACTTAATCTTTTGTTTTCTTTATCTTCAATATATATTGTTGT
The DNA here is from genome assembly GCF_000390325.3 of Nicotiana tomentosiformis. Taxonomy (NCBI): domain Eukaryota; kingdom Viridiplantae; phylum Streptophyta; class Magnoliopsida; order Solanales; family Solanaceae; genus Nicotiana; species Nicotiana tomentosiformis. The sequence goes on from NC_090814.1 coordinate 34,674,190, forward strand.
ATTCGTATTATATCAAGTATTGCAAGATATTCGGTAACTCGCCCACTTGTATGGATTGCTTGATCATTTTGCATCCTAGTTGGGACTCTGTCCTTCTAGTGGCAGTGACTTCGTCACCTATGTTGGCATGCCTCTTGATTTGGATCTGATGCCATCTTGACTTTGGATTTGTAGTTCATATTAGATTATGGAACTTTTCCGTGTTAAGTACGAACTAGAAAGCCATTTTTAATATGGTTCTTGCTTCTCTTGACTATTGGGTTTCAACCCTACTTGATTTGGGGCTTCGGTCCATATTAATACCTGATTATGCTTAATGTGATGACATGGCATACATATTGGGTGAATATGAATATTTGGCAAACTTTCATGGATTGATAGTATACGCTTTCTTGACACTTGAATCTTGCGCATTGTTATTGATATTTGGAAACATTTCAAGGTTTGATATTCGATACTTTTGAAATATCTGTTACTTGCTTTAAATTTATGTATCATTTGAGATACATGTGACTGAAAAGGGGAATTGGAGAATGAATGGCTCTAAGCCTAAAGTTTATACACCACTAAGCTTTATGCTTAGCAATAGTTATTTCCTATTGTAGGTAATGTGCGAGATGAGATTCGAATGAGGCCTTTTGGAGTATCCATTTCGTGAACTTCTGTGGAGATCACATTTCAATATGCACCTATATTTTATATTATTTTGGGACTTGTACATGACCTAAATATCACACTTATCTATGTAAATTTGGTGACTTGTTTTACTGTTTTAGGGCGTTTTAATAGCCCAAGTCTTATAATATGCTAAATTTACACTTTGTCTTGTAAATATGTACAAAGGAGAAGACTAGTTTACCTTTTATGCTCACTAATTTGAGATTCATATATAATACAAACCTGCAGTGATGTCGAACGAAAAGTATAATTTGGTTAATGTATTGATTATTCAATAAGGTTGTATTACATTATCTTGATACTTTGACAATGTATTTCATTAAGAAATTTTACGAAGTGTATTTTCAAAAACAAAAATATTGCACTTTGAGCCTTATCGCATGGGCCTATTTCCGCTACTAAATTATAATGAAAGTCATTTTAGATTAATATCTTCTGAATGTTGTAAGTAGTTAATTAGATTTGCTTTGTAAGTGAAATTCCAACAACAAACAACTTGAATATTGTCAAATGCAATTCAATAACGTCAAGCAAAGCGTAGTAATCTATTCAAACAATAAAGATTCGATCTTTAATCAAATCCCCAAAGTTAACAAAGTCAACCCATGTCCACATGGTCAAAACCCGAGCCAAGGGGTAGATCCCTGATAACCATAACCCGACGAGTCTAATTATGTGCTTAGATTCCAAAATTGAGTCCAAATCAACCCTCAAATCCCCATAATACACCCTCCTATGTTGTAAACAAAAATCCCAGATTTCACTTTAAAATTTCAAATATTAGGTGCAGAAATTCCCGGGGAATCAAGATATAAAGCCAAATCCAAGTGAAAATTGCTTACCTCCAGATCCAAGTGAAAAGTCTCGAAATATAACATTTAAAGGCCTGCCCAGGTAAACCCTTCATGATCACGAAGAATAAATCTGTACCTATCTAGAAAGACTTCATCGCAAACACGAGAATACCATCGCAAATGCGGTGACCAACCGACTAACCTTCGACTAACGCGAGCTATCCATTGAGAACGCGAAGGTCTATACCCTCCAACCGGCTACTTCCAATTTGAAAATGTGCATCTATCTCGCAAACGCGGAGCATCTGCTCCCACCTCTACGTGAACGCGACTTCCAGCTCATAAACGTGATATACTAAACACTAGTGAACAAAATTACTCTGTGTGAACGCGACCCACTAACCGCGAACGCGAAGCACATCTGAACACCAAAAGATTAGTAAATTCAAAGTGGTTCAAGATGATCTGAAACCTCCTCAAAACTCACCCGAGCTCCTCAGCACCACGTACAAACATGCCAATAAGTTTGTATACATAAACCAAACTTATTCAAAATCTCTAAGCACCATAAATAAAATCCAAACTAAGAATCAAAGACCAAATTATTTTCTTAACTTTCAAACATTCAAATTTCGGCCAAACTCGTTTGAATACCACTTTGACATACCAGATCAAAACCAAACTTTGTACACAAGTCCCAATCAACCAAATGAACCTATCTAAAGTCCTATAACACCAATCAAAGCCTGATAATACCAAAGTCAACTTCCGTTCAAACTTATGAATTCTCCAATCCTTCAACATGCCAACTTTCGACAAAATAGGCCAAAATTCTTCTAGGAACCTTCGAACCTAAACCCGAACACACAAATAAGTCACAAATTACCATACAAATCTACTGAAATCATCAAATCTCGATTGCGAGGTCGTTTAGTCAAAAGTCAAATCTTGGTCAACTTTTCCAACTTAAGGCTTCCAAATTGAGAATTACTCTTCCAAATAAACTCTGAACCTCTCAAAAATCAAATACAACCATACACGCAAATCATAATGCATCAAATGAAGCTACTTAATATTTCAAACCATCGAATGGAATAAGGGCTCAAAAGAACCAATAAGGTAGATACATTCTCCCTCACTTAAACATACATTCGCTCTCGAACATGCCAAGAGTCGTTCCAAATGTACGAAATCAATGTGTACTAATCATCCACGTACTCATGGGCGATCTCACATCACCTCAAACCATACAAGGCCATTACACCATTTGGAAAGACGATTGTTCCTGCAGCCTTAGCTTACAATCCTTAGAACCCAACTCCAACTTCCCGAGCTCTCTCTAAGATCCATTTCTAATATATATCCATTGTATCAATCTTAACCAATTGTATAAAATCATAAGTATACTACCGAGATGTAACCACATGATGTACCGCGGAACTCATATGCCTATAGTAATATCTTCCGGTCACAATACCTACTTGTCACCAAACCCAATACCGGTAATATACCTCATGACAAATAAAACCTCATTGCAAACCTTCACAACACTACAAATCAAGAAGAAACATGTAGAAACTCAAAACCATATATCCAATCAATAGGTTGTGGAGCTCTTTCGCCTGACAATAACCATTGCAAAATTCCGCACTAATTAGAGACCTTCCCCTACCAAACATACCTTACACAAATTCGCTTGCATTGATTCTAGGCCCAATGACCTCGTCTCACCCAGCATAAACTGATCGACCAACATCCACATCAAATACCATCACGAATCTCATTCAACGTGATCCATGGGCCCAACAAGTAACTATCTGAATATGACCAATAATGGAAAGGGAACCCCAAGTACGAGAACTACCCACCAAGTGTAGCAATATGAAAACAAAAACATAATGCCATGAATTCATCCCACAGGAGAAGCAAACACACAACAAGCTCAAGGAATTGTATCCATCATAACTCCATTAAGGCATGCAACCCAATCCATACATATTATCGAGGCGGCATGCTACCCGATCCATACATGTACCCGTGGTGGCATACCACCGGACTCACACGTAATTCCTGTGGCGGCGTACCACCCAATCCACAACAATCTCATTAATAACCATGGGGACACAATTCTCATACTCCCAAATACAAGTGTATCAATAACAAGAACGTAAAGTACATAAACGTAGCTATGGGGAGACGAGTAGAAAAATGTGGTATGAAAAGGTAAGCACATCTACAGTGCAATAAACAAATAAACATCTCAAGAGCCATCTCGCTCATATATCGCCACAAGGCCTTAAAAGAATTACAACATGCGTGAGAATAATCAAGACACCTCACAACCTATCATAGCCAGAGTGACACATGAAATTAGACAGGGCATGAATAACATCCATTATGCCCGATAACACTCCCATAGAAAATGTTGCTCTGAATAAGCAAACCCAATCCAGTGTGGAATACACATTTCCATTAGGCGTACTAATGGGCCTCCAAACCGATTTGGATCATTCCAAACTAGGTCAGTAGCCTTCCAAAAGTCCACAGTGACACTATCTATGGCACATACAATCAGTGGTAAAACTCTAAACACACTCCCACAGCCCGTAGCTAGAGGGAAAGTCCACCTCTCAGAAATAGACTCTCGAAACCGAGAGAGTACTAGTGTCTTCATACCTTATCTATAACCTTCTCACCTATATGGCTGACACATCATACATACAAAATCACATAATAAGAAATACTCTATAATCTTCTGCATCAAGTAGCAAATAGAGACAATAGAGATTATTGCCATGCGACTTATGTAGTACTAGTCAAGTATCCGCAAGACAATACTGTAAGGCCCCATAAAATTTCACCTAAAAACCCGAAATTTCTTGGTGCCGAGATAGGCTTATGTGTTAGAAATAGAAGAAATTCTTCGCGGCGAGCTGGACTTTTTGGGTTGAACAATACGCTAAAGAGTTAAAGGAAAATGTTTTGCAGCAGTGGGCATTTCTTTATGCGCCCACACAATCACTCTGTGGGCCGCAGAGTGAGGCAGTCTTTTGGGCCATTTTTGATGTCATTTTTGCGGCCCATTATGCGACCGTAGAACTATTTTGCAGGTCACACTCTGAATGTATATCCAACCTTGAGATTTTTCAGATGATGGTTCTGCGACGCAATATGCGACCGTAAAACAGGTCTGCGGACCGCAGACTGGTCGCAGACTGAAGTAGAAAATGTAAGCTCCGGAGGGTCAATTATGCGGCCCACCTTGCGGACTGCAAAAGTATTATGCGGTCCCATATGCGATCGCAGATCTGTGTCGGGCTCCTCTTTTTTTAATTTTTATAACCCGACCAAATCTCATTATATAAGTATTGTGGACCATGTTTCTTGGAAAACCTGATACTTTTAGAGTGAGAGAGTGCTTAGAGTGGGGAAGTGATCTTCAATAAATTATCCATCAATTCTTGCACAAATTATTGAAGATTAACACGGAGAAATTCAGTAAGTCTTCATCCTAGAGGTAAGAATTTATACGCTATCCCTTAATTTCGTAAATTAACAAACAAATGGGTAATTAGCAAGAACATTCTTGGATAGGGGGTTGGTTATCTTGCATGCATGTGTGATAAAAGAGTATAGGGAGGATGGTGAGCTAAAAATGGTAAAGAGTTGGGTGTGGGGTGGTGAAGTCTTTCATAAAAGAGCCTTAAAACCTTAATGCACACTTGGTGGTTGATAAAATGGTTAAATGATCTAGAACCATGATCATTTCCTTATATTTAGTTTAATTTGTTATATTTCTAAAATAGATTGGCGTTGCTAAGATTTCCAGTATATTTTAGAGTGTAAGGGAGCTCAATTGAGGTATGTATGGATAAACGTTTCTCTTAGAATTGAACCCCACAATATCCATATAAGTCCCGAGTTGCTCACTGTGAGTTGAACATTCCGAATAAGCTTGTGCCAAAACATATCCATGTTCAATATGCAATTTCAATGCTCTTGTTATGTTGTACTCTTATTTTAAGAATGTATTCAAAATATGGGTTGCATGTTTAAATGCCTTGACATGAAGTTGTGTTTCAAATGAAAGCTAATGACAATTCTATAAGAAATCTCAATGTACCTAAAACTCTGAGTTGCTCATGTGCGTGCTTAAATGTTATGAAATGAAATGCCTTGTTGTTGGAAATCTATGATGATTGTTGAAAGCAAAATACAAAATATGAGATACAAAGCGAGGAATACTAAAAGTGAAATATGAAATGTGAAATATGAAATACAGCCAACGTGAAAAGTGAAATAGTATAATTGTACTTGATGTCTCTTGTGAGATGGCCTAGCCGATCAGGTCGTGATTGGACGCCATGTCGTACACATGGTGGTGACTTCATTGGAAAATAGTAACTGAAATTGTGATTGTGGTTGATGATTCATATAAGATGACCTAGCCGATCGGGTCGTTATCGAATGCCATGTCGTACATATGGTGGTGACTGTATTGGGAATTGAAATCGAAATGGTGAATAGTTGCAAAATGGTACTAAAGACTTCCCTAACTTAAAATATGAAAATTTAATTGGAAACTTATCTTATCCCTTGTTAGATGTTTGATAAATGTTCAATGCTTTAGCTGATATAATGACTGTTCTTAATTGCATTATTGTTCATTCTATTGAGGTGGTGTTTAGCTGTACGTACTAGTACTATTCAACGGTACTAACGTCCCTTTAGTCGGGGGAACTGCATCTTTAAATGGATGCAGGTGGTTCCACAACAGGTAGCGTTGATTAGTGATATCGGTACAGCCTCCTCCCAGCAGTCTTGGTGAGCCCCACTTCATTATGGAATCATGTATTATATCTTTTGTTCATATTGTTGTCACATTTTGAGGTATATTCGGGGCCTAGGGGCACTATCTTAACACTCTTTTTGTATCTTAGAGGCTTTGTAGACACTATATGGGTTGTATATGAGTGCTAGAAAGGTCAACGGATTATGTTGTGTTTTGGACTCTTGTTCCACTCAATCATAAGAATGTGTGTATTTTGAAACTTAATAATGACGTAACTAATGAAATGATTTAGTAATGTATATATGATCTTCCCACTGTCCAATTAATGAAAACATGCTTTCTTTTGATGATAAGTGAGTTGGGTAGAAAGTGTGTAACATGCTTGCTCGACCGGGTCTACTCGGTTAAGCGCTGGTCGCGCTTCCTGAGGTTGGGGCATAAAAAACTTGGTATAAGAGCCTAAGGTTTTAAAGTATCATAGGATGTCTCAGAGCTGTGTCTGGTAGAGCCCTTCTTATCAGTGTGTTGTCGACCACATCTATAATTAGGGAGCAACTTGGACATTACCCTTTTTTGATGTTCTATATCGCGCGTTAGAGCTGAATGTGAAGTTGTTCTCCTCTAACTCGTGCATTGCTCTAAATTTTTAGTACATGGCACCTAAGAAGAAATCAAGAACTGGCCAAGAAGCCAATGCTGCCCCAGGAGTGGCAGTTGATTCATTACTTAGGGGAGCTATCCAGATTTTGGCTCAGATAGTGGCTTCCCAGGCCCAGAGATCTAATGTTGCACCCACTTCTTCTAGCCAGCAAGAGGATTCTACTGGTACCAGGGTGAACATGTTTCTCCAGTTAGATCCTCTAGTTTTCACACGTACTAATCCCGAGGTGGAACCTCAGAATTTCGTTGATGAGATGCACAAGACTCTCCGAGTTATGCCTGCTACTTAGACAAAGGGAATGGAGTTGGCCTCCTACCACCTGAAAGGGGGTGGCCTATTCATGGTTTGAGATGTGGGAGGATTCCGGTGAGGAGGGGAGCCCTCTAGTGAGGTGGAGTGAGTTTGCAGATGCCTTCATGGATCATTTCTTGCCTGCCAAGACTAAATCAGCCCATGCCACTGAGTTTGAGAACTTAAAACAAGGAAACAAGAGTGTGTGGGAGTACCATATGGTGTTCGCGCACCTGTCCAAGTATGTTATTCACATGATGCCCACTATGGAGGCTAGAATGCATGGGTTTGTGCAGGGCCTTAGCCCTTTGGTTATTAACGAGGCTGCCACAACTGCTCTAAATTCTAATATGAACTATGGAAAGATGGTGGCATTTTTTCAAGCTACAGAGACTCGTAAGTTGAAGAACATGATGGAGCAAGAGGGTAGCAGTAAGGCCCGATCCGCGGGCAACCCTGGAGATTCATTTGGTGGTGGTAGGTCAGCATTCAGGGGAGGGTCATCAGGACCATCCCAGTCTTTTGTTCAGTCTTCAGCCAGTGCACAGCCATCAGGGCCCAGTCAGTAGCAGTGGAGTCATTTCAGGCCCAGTTAAGGCAATAAGGGACCCCACCAGCAGGGTCAGTCAGGAGGGATATCCCAGCAGCAACGGAGGCCACCATGCCCCATGTATGGGAAGATGCACTTGGGGATCTGCTACATGGACTTACCCACAGACTACGGGTACAGGTTGAGGGGTCATATTTAGAGAGATGGTCGTTTCTGCCAGGGCGCAGGCAGGGGCACAACATCACCATCCAATTCTGCTGCTGCTACATCTTCAGAACCCCATCCAGCTCGAGGCACTCCAGCACCAGCAGGGCGTGGTGCAGCTAGGGGTGGTGCGTAAAGTTCAAGAGGACCCAGCCGTTTCTATGATATGAGTGGTCGCCAGAGTGCAGAGGCTTCTCCATATGTCGTCATATGTATATTGACTCTCCAATCTCATGATGTATATGCTCTTATTGATCTCGGGTCCACCTTGTCCTATGTTACCCCTTATGTTGCTATGGAATTTGGGATAGAACCGGAACACCTTCGTGAGCTGTTCTCTATATCTACTCCGGTTGGCGAGTCTATTATGGTCGTGCGGGTTTATAGGAATTGTGTTGTCATGGTAGGTGTTCGGGATACCATGGTTGATCTCATTGAATTGGGGATGGTCGATTTTGATGAAATAATAGTGATGGATTGGCTTTATTCATGTTTCACCAAGCTCGATTGCCGAAATAGAACTATGAGGCTTGAATTTCCAAATGAGTCAATTGTTGAATGGAAGGGGGATAATGTGGCACCAAAAGGTAGGTTTATTTCTTACCTTAGGGCCACGAAGATGATTAACAAGGGGTGTATCTATCATTTGGTCCGGGTCACGGACACCGATGCTGAGGCACCTACACTTCAATCTATGCCGGTTGTGAATGAATTTCCGGATGTCTTTCCAGATGAGCTCACTGGGATCCCACAAGACAGGGAGACTGATTTTGGGATTGATGTGATACCAGACACGCAACCTATATCTATTCCACCTTACCGAATGGCACCGACATAATTGAAGGAGCTAAAGGAACATTTGAAGGATTTGTTAGAGAAGGGCTTCATCCGACCGAGTGTGTCTCCTTGGGGCATACCGGTTCTCTTTGGAAGGAAGAAAGATGGGTCGCTACGGATGTGTATTAACTACCGACAACTCAACAAAGTCACAGTAAAAAATAAGTACCCCCTACCAAGGATAGATGATTTGTTTGATCAACTATAAGGTGCCAGGTACTTCTCCAAAATTGATTTACGCTCAGGGTATCACCAATTGAAGATTAAGGAGCAGGATATTCTGAAAACAGCCTTCAGGACCCGGTATGGGCACTTTAAATTTCTGGTAATGTCTTTTAGGCTAACAAATGCCCCGGCATTTTTCATGGATCTTATGAATCAGGGTTTCAAACCTTTTCTTGACTCTTTTGTGATAGTTTCATTGACGATATCCTTGTATATTCATGAAGTCGAGAGGACAATGCCGATCACCTCAGGGCAGTTCTGCGAACTTTTCGTCAGCACCAGTTGTATGCGAAGTTTTTAAAGTGTGAATTTTGGCTTGAATCTGTCATATTTTTGGGTCATGTAGTTCTTTAGTGAAAGAATTAAGGTTGATCCTTAGAAGATTGCAGCAGTGAAGAATTGGCCTAGACCTACAACTCCAACAGAGATTCACAGCTTCTTGGGTTTGACCGGGTATTACAGAAAATTTTTGGAGGGGTTCTCTACTCTTGCCTCTCCGTTGACTAAATTGACGTAGAAAGCGGTTAAATTCCTATGGACTGATGCTGGTGAAAGGAGCTTCCAAGAATTGAAATCAAGATTGACTACGACACCGGTGTTGACTTTACCAAAAGGTACATATGGGTTCATGGTATATTGTGATGCTTCAAGGATCGGGCTTGGGTGTGTGTTAATGCAACATGGCAAGGTTATAGCTTATGCTTCTAGAGAACTCAAGAATCATGAAAAGAACTATCCAACACATGACTTAGAACTTGCGATTGTGGTTTTTGCACTGAAGATTTGGCGTCATTATTTGTATGGGTTCGTGTGGATGTATTCACGGACCACAAGAGACTTCAATATATATTAAAATGGAAGGAGTTAAATTTGAGGCAGATAAGATGGCTTGAGTTACTCAAAGACTACGACATCGATATTCTATATCACCCGGGAAAAGCTAATGTTGTGGTGGATGCTCTTAGCCGGAAATCTATGGGTAGTTTGGCTCACTTAGAGGCATGTCGAAGGCCATTGGCCAGGGAGGTTCACCAGTTAGATAGTTTGGGAGTTCTCTTTGCGGACTCTAATGAAGGAGGAGTAATTGTGCAAAATAGGGCTGAATTATTACTCGTTGTAGAAGTCAAAGAGAAACAGTACGACGATCCATTGTTGGCACAACTGAAGGAGGGGATTCATAAACATAAAACTTTGGCTTTTACTCTTGGCATGTATGATGGTTCACTAATGTACCAAAGGCTACTATGTGTTCTGAATGTAGATGGTCTCTGGGAGAGAATCATGACCGAGGCTCACGCTTCTAGGTATTCCGTGCACCCAGGTTCTACAAATATGTATCATGATCTCAAGGAAGTCTATTGGTGGAATGACATGAAAAGGGATGTGGCGTACTTCATGGCAATGTGTCCGAATTGTCAGCAAGTAAAGGCCAAACATCAACGGCCTGGTGGGTTGGCATAGAACATAGAAATTCCAATATGGAAGTGGAAAATGATTAATATTGATTTTGTGGTAGGGTTACCGCACACTCCGTGCAAGTTTTTACTCAATTTGGGCGATCGTGGATCGACTCACAAAATCAGCACACTTCTTGCTAGTTGAATCTACCGACACAGCGGAACAGTATGCTCAATTATATATCAAGGAAATAGTCAAGCTGCATGGCACTCCAGCTTATATCATTTCCGATCGAGGGGGTCAGTTCACGGCCAATTTTTGGAAGATATTTCAGCAAGGTTTGGGTACTCAGGTAAATCATAGTACAGCCTTCCATCCACAGACCGACGGGCAAGCAGAGCGGACTATTTAGACATTTGAGGACATGTTTCATGCTTGTGTTATTTACTTCAAGGGTAGTTGGGATGATAATTTACCACTCATAGAGTTTGCTTATAACAACAACTTCCCTGCTAGTATTCAGATGGCACCATTTGAGGCATTATATGGTAGGAAATGTAGATCTCCCATTGGGTGGTTCGAGATTGGGGAAGCTGAGTTGATAGGGCCAGACCTCGTGCATCAGGCTATAGAGAAGGTTAAGCTCATTAAGGAGCGGTTAAAAAATGCTCAGAGTTGTCAAAAGTCCTATTCGGATGTTCGTCGCACAGATTTGGAGTTCAAATAAGATGATTGGGTATTCTTAAAGGTTTCCCCCATGAAGGGTATAATGCGGTTCGGAAGGAAATGGAAATTGAGTCCGAGGTATGTCGGGACGTACAAAATCATTCCAAGGATCAAGCAGGTGGCGTACAAGATTGAGCTCCCACCCGAGATGTCATTAGTCCACCTGGTATTCCATGTGTCTATGTTGAACAAGGTAATTGGAGATTCGTCCGCTATTGTGCCGGTAGAGACCATTGAGGTTAATGAAGAACTGTTATATGAAGAAATTCCAGTGTTATTCTTTATAGGCAAGTCCGAAAGTTGAGATATACTCCATGAAAGTGTTATGTCAATACCAACAGGTTGAAGAGGATACTTGGGAGGCCGAGGAAGAGATGAAGAAGAAGTTTCCTTACTTGTTTGAATAGCTGTGTAATCTTTTTTATGAACTTGTCGCCTATGAATTTTGTATCACTTGTTCAGTTGATGTAAATGTTTTCCTTTTGATTATATGTTGCTTATGAGGAAACGATTGGTGTTATTTTGGTGTTATGTTACATCATCGAGTCATGAATATGTTGTTGGGTTGCGTTAGTCAAATTTGGGACTGTGGGTGTGTGGTATGAAAAACTGAGTTGCATAAGATGTGAATGGTGAACCTTGATCCTCATTCGAGGATGAATGATCTTAAGTGGGGGAGGATGTAAGGCCCAGTAAAATTTTACCTAAAACCCCAAAATTTTATGGTGCCGAGATAGGCTTATGTGTTAAAAATAGTAGAATTTCTTCGCGGCGAGCTTTGTCACGACCCAAACCGATAGGCTGCGACGGGCACCCAGTGCCTTACTCAACCGAGTACCAACATAACATATATTTCTTATCTTACAATCATTGGCAAATGGCCAAACGAGCCATCATGGGCTAACCAGAATAAACATAAGGGAATACTCAATATAGGACGACCCAAGCTGATATAAAAACTTATACATGTGCCATACGGGCCTATAAGGCCAAAATGAACACTCGTACACTGAACATAGGATGACAAGGACATACTATATTTCATATACATGACATATGTCTACAAGCCTCTAAGAGTAGATCAATATCATAAAGGTCGGGACAGGGCCCCGCTATACTAATCAATACACGTCCAAAGGATAATAACCAAATAAGCAACTCCGGAGCAAATAGAGCGCACCAACACCTTTCGCTAAGCTGATAGCATACTTGGAGGACTCTCGACTTGTCTATCGGGACCTGCGGGCATGAAACGCAGCATCCCCAGGCAAAAGGGACGTTAGTACAAATAATGTACTGAGTATGTAAGGAATGAAAATCAGTAAATAATACACATGAGAGAAACATGGAGTAAAAGACTCGACATTTAAGTCTAAATAGGTTTGTAAATCATTTAATATTTAAAATGTCATGCATATGCGTATAAATGGAATACCATGCATAGGTATATGTGTTCATAACATCATCAAGCCTCTTAGGGCATCCCATCATATCATCTCGGCCACTGTGGGCAAAATCATACACGTATACCAGCTAATCAGGTGGTGGTGCGTATATAACGTCGTAACCTTTTTCCATATCCCATATATATATATATATATATATATATATATATATATATATATATATATATGCGTATATAGTGCCATCTGGTCATGAGTCAATGTACATGTATAAATGAATGCAATGCATGAGAATTACGTCAATAAAATCTCTCGGAACATCATAAGACCATTATGCCTTTGAATAATATCATGAAATAAATTTATCAATTCACGTATTTTCTGAGACCCATAAACAGACGATAGAATAATAAGACATATGGGGAATCAAGAATAGAGGAACCTCTAGTATTTCTATGAATAGAGTCATTTATGGAAGTTGAGCATTTGCTCATTTTGTTTGTATCATATGGATCATGCCAAAAGGAAAGAAGGGATAGCCTTAACATACCTGAGCCGATTCTCTTGACAATCCCTCTAACACACGTCTTTGTGAAAAATACGTAATGATAGATCGAGGTAGGGGAGAATACGTATGATATTCTTGAGAAAGATTGTACCGTATTTTCATAAAATTGCGTCTCACGCATAATAGGATCTTGTATAAATTTGTTGAAGCCTCATCCGCACTTTGTAGTCATAAGCCTCCATTTTGTGAATTTAGAGAGCCTTTCTCAATAGCATCTTTCAACAAAAAATGAGATAAGGAATCTCTTAAATTTATTGGTTTTGTGGGGCCCACTTGATAAGAATGACTTGGCCACAAAGTCCTCTAATTGTGCCACCAAGTTACATGACTTAAGAGTCACATATTTGGGCTTTAAGCAAGATCCCTTGGCTGCCACGTTAAAGTTCCTTAGGCTTTATATAAAAGATCCTAATTAATTATCCACTAATTTTTTAATTAACTTGTTAATTTACCATCAACCAATAATTAACCAATTACCCACATAATTAAGAATTATCTCAAATTACTTAAAATAGTACTCTGTTTTAAATGCGGGGTATTGTAACTTGGGCCGTATTTTATCTCAAAATGTCAATCTTACGATGAAACTCATTTTCTTCGATTCGCTTACCCTCCGACTTTCACGAACTTACTTATCACTTGTTTGAAATAACGTAATACTTATAATTCTAAAATAATCTCATTCCCGAACTTACGTCGATTAAATTACAAGGAAGCTTCAATGTACGAAAATGCGGGATGTAACATCTCATTTCCTAGCTTTCATCATTTTACTTATGGTGTACTTTTACAGACAAAAATATGGGGTGTAACGAGCTTGCTCATCGTGGCTCGGACTTTTTTGGTTGAACAGTAAGCTAAAAAGTTAAAGGAAAATATTTTGCAGAAGTGGGCATTTCTGCGGCTCATTATGTGGCCGCATAATTACTCTGCGGATCAAAAGAGTTAATTAGTGGTTGGTTTTTGTGTAGATGACTCGGGAATGGAGTTATGATGGTTCTGATAACTCTGTATGGTGATTTTGGACTTAGGAGTATGTCCGAATATTGATTTGGAGGTCTGTAGGTCGTTTTGGCTTGAATTGGAGAAAGTTGGAAAGTAGAAGGTTTGGAAAGATTGAGAGGTTTGACCAAGAGTAGACTTCATCGATATCAGGGTCCGATTTCGGTTCCGAAAGTTGCAATAGGTTAGTCGTGTCATTTATGACTTGTATGTAAAAATGGAGCTCATTCAGGTTGGTTTGATATGATTCGGCATTGCTTTTGAAAGTTGAATGTTCATGGATTCTATAGGTTTGAATTAGGGTGTGATTCATAAATTTAACGTTGTTTGATGTGATTTTAAGACTTGAGTGGGTCCGTTATGTGTTTTGGGACATTATGGTATGTTTGGACAGTGTCCCGGGTGCCCCGGGCGTTATTCAAATTGATTTCGGGTTCTCTTGGGAATTAGGGAAATTGTTGTGAACAATTGAGTTTCTAGTGTCATCGCTCCTGCGGTGGGCTTGGCAGCAGGTGCGGCGCCGTAGATGCGACGTGGAGGTCGCAGAAGCAAAGAGTAGCTAGGCTTGCCAGAGACCGCAGATGCTAGGAGGTTTTTGCATTTGCGAGCCCGCATGTGCGAGCAATTGATTGCAGAAGTGGATATGGCAAGGATGGTCTAGATCGCAGGAGAGGAGGTCATCCACAGGTACGGACACGCAGAAACGCCTTGTGGTCTGCAGAAGCATAAGCGCAGGTGAGCGTTTTTATCCGCAGGAGTGGAAATCCTTGAGTTTAGTTGAGGTCGTACCTGCGATGGACATTTTCGCAGGTGCGATGTCGCAGAAGCGACCAGGCGTCCGCATAAGCAGAATAACTAGGCAGAAAAGGGTTAGAGTCGAGGGTTTATTTGGGGCAAGTGATTTTGACTCGGATTTGCTTATTAGTCATCAATCATCATTGTTTTTATGATTTAATAAGTGATTTGAGATGGATAAAATGGGGATTTTTGTGAAAACGTCCTAAACTATAAATTAAGGATTTGAAGGTCTATTTTGGGTCGGAATTGGATAATTTTAGTGTGGTTGGACTCGTTACTGAATGGGTGTTCGGATTTTATAAGTTATGTCGGGTTTCGAGGTGTGGGCCTAGGATGACTTTTTGATTTTTTTTAAAGATAGCAACTTTATTAGCAGGAATAGTTTCCTATGGCTTGTATTTATGGTATTAAGTTATTTAGTTAGATTCGATCCGTTCGAAGTTGGATATTCACGGAAAAGGCTTACTAATGGGTTGATTTAGCTTGTTTGAGGCAAGTATCTTGCCTAACTTTATGTGGGTGAACGGGTTGATTGTGCTATTTGTGTTATGTTAAAGCCATTTACTCAAGAGGATGAGTGGGTACACGGGCTATATGTGGTAGTTGACCGGTTTAGGCTATTTAGACTCTTCTTATGCCTTTAATTAAATTGTCATAACATGTTATATCTTCCGTTGTTAATCTACCTTCCATGTGTTGACCTATCCTTACATACCTTATTAGAAATTGTTAACACTTGTTCTATCTCTTGCTTGTTATTTTTCTCTTACATGCTTTAGTTGAAGTTATTGCCTTCTTTGTTGTCTTGTTAATTCTTTAATTATTAAATTACCTAACTTGAAGTTGTTATTTCATGGAATATCTTCTGTTGCGTTATTGGTGTTAAAGTTGTAAAAGTCATTATCACATTAAGGCGAAGTTGTTAAAATATTGAGATATCTTTCTTGTTGAGCTATCCATTTTTACTCCGTTATTGTTGAGGTTCTTGTGCACATTGTGGTTGGGCCACGGGCTACTTGTTGTGGAAATATTTGTATTGTTGATTCTTTTGACAAGTTGTGGCATATGGGCATTTGTGGTGCGAGTTGTTATTATGTTGTGATATTGATGTGCATGTTGCGGTATAAGGATAGGTGTTAATGTGCATGCGGCGGCATAAGGTGGGACTTATGTGCGTGTTGCTAGTAAGGGAATTACTTGAAGCCATGCGACGACATAAGGTAGGCAAAAGTGTGTGTAGCTATTTCGGGAAAAATGTTTTCCAAATTATCTTAATGTAAGGCTCACGCGACGGTATAAGGAAATATTTTGATTATGACTGTGAACTTAGGTTACGAGGCGGTACCTCGATTGTGATTTCTGTTCTTATCCATCATTTACCTTACTTGCAATTGTCCGCATTGTTTTCTTGATGTTCTTATTATGTGTTCCTCCTTTGTTGCCTTTATTGCATTAGATTTAGTTGTAGCTTACCTTGTTATATTGCTTTATTGCCATTATTTCCTTGTTTCATTATTAGACTATATTATAGTTGTTAAGTTTGTTTTTCTTATCCTAGTAGGTGTCTTGACTTAGCCTCGTTACTATTCTATCGATGTTAGGCTTGGTACTTACTAGGTACTGTTGTGGTGTACTCATACTATGATTCTGTACATTTTTGTGTCGATATAAGTACCTCAACTCAGGCTAGGCATCAGTGAGAGGAACATTCAATTTGGAGACTTCAAGGTATACCTACCTGGAGTTCGCAAGCCTCAGAGTCATCATCTGCCCTCATTTTACTAATGTTTACTCTTTATCTAAAAATTGTTGTACTAAGGATTTTACGGTATATTCATGTAGAGCTTAAGACTTAGTTCCACCAGATTTTTGGGAGTTACTGTCAGCGTACTGTTGAGTTCTATTATGATAGCTTAGATGGTTTATATGTTAAATTTTATTATTAATCCCACTATTTCTCTATGCATGTTAGGCCTACTTAGTCTTAGAGAATAGGTGCCATCACGACATCCTAAGGTGGTAAATTGGGAGTCGTGACAAGTTGGTATCAGAGCTCTAGGATCATAGGCATTGCGAGTCATAAGTAGGTTTAGTAGAGTCTTGCGCATCGGTACGAAGATATTTGTACTTTATCTTCGAGAGGCTATGGAACTGTTAGGAAAACTCCACTTCTTTGATTCCTTATCGTGCGAATTTGTTGACTTAGAAATCCGAATCTTTGTCTTTCTATTCTCTCACAGATGGTGAGGATACGCACTGCTCGATCCAACAATCAGACACTAGCTCCCCCTGCTAGAGCCGCGAGAGGCCGGGGTAGAGGCTAAGCTTGAGGAGGGGCACAGGATACAGCTAGAGCACCTGACCTAGCAGCGACTGAGGAGCCACCAGTAGCTCCAGTTGGGGGACAGGTACTCGAGGCGCCTGATGTCACCCCTGCACTTCAGGAGACCCTATAACAGTTCTTGAGCATGTTCGGTACTCTAGCTCGGGCAGGGTTGATTCTACTTGCTCCAGCTATATTTCAGGCCGGAGGAGGAACTTAGACTCCCACGGCTCATACTCTAGAGCAGCGGTTTCCTGTTGATCAGGTCACAGAGATTATGCAAGCATATCGTGTTATTCTGGTTCAGCCCATGGTTAAGGTAGTGGCTTCTGAGGAGGAGCAGCTTAGACTTGAGAGGTTCAAGAAGTATCATCCTCCTACGGACACCGGCCTACCTACAGAGGATGCACAAGGGTTTTTAGAAAAGTTCCACTATATTCTCTGCACCATGGGTATTGTGGATATGATCGGGGTTGCTTTTACTACATTCCAGCAATCATGAGCAGTGTATCAGTGGTGGCTTGCTTACGAGGAGGGTAGCCCAGCCAATGCAACTTCACTAACATGGACTAAGTTTTCAAAGATATTCTTGAGAGAATTTGTTCCCCAGAACCTTCAGGATGCATGGCACGCGGAGTTTGAACAGCTGCACCAGGGTACTATAATAGTGTCAGAGTATGATGTCAGATTCAGGGGGTTGTTCAAACATGCAACTGCCTTGGTTTTTTCAATCAGAGAGTGAGTCTGTCGATTCATCGAGAGGCTCAACTATGGTATTAGATTTAGCGTGGCTCGATAGTTGGAGATAGATACCCCATACCAGCAGGTGGTAGAGATCGTACGGATGTTGGAGGGTATGTAGGGCCGTGAGAGAGAGGGCAAGGAGGACAAATGTCCTTGAGGTACTGGAGGGTTTAGTGGTGGTCGCGCTGCTCCAACAGCCCGTCATGGTAGAGGCTATGTGAGCTATCTAGTTCATTCAGCACTTCTAGCTTCTAGTGGTGCTCCGGCTACTCCGCGATCTCAGGTTGCCCATTTTTGCTCAACCACTATCTAGTGTAGCTCCTGCATGGGGTGCCTTCTGTGGTCAGTCTGGTTGACTAGGCGAGGGCCAGTTTCAGCAGCCATGTACATCGAGAGTGTGCTTTGAGTATGGTGATATCCTACATGTGGTGAGGGAAAGCCCAGACTTAGGAGGGTGCACCTCCACAGGCTCCACAGGCTACACGTATTCTATAGGGTCCATAGACTTCTTAGGCCGTGGTTACTGCTCGAGTTGGTGCTCCACCTGCAAAGCCATCTAAGGGTGGAGGTCAGCCGGGTAGGGGTCGCCTTAGAAGGGGAGGCCATGCCAGATTCTATGCTTTTCTTGGTACGACGGAGGCGGACACATCAGACACAGTCATCACAGGTATTATTCCTATTTTTCATAGAGATGCATCAGTCTTATTTGATCCAGGATCTACTTACTCATATGTGTCACCTTACTTTGCTCCGTATTTGGATATATCTCGTGATTCTTTGAGTTCTCCTATATATGCGTCAATGTCTGTGGGAGATTCTATTGTTTTGGTCAAAATCCAAAATTAAGACCAAATCATGTTTACACATTGTCCCCCAGTCCAAATATATAAATTATTTCGAGATCCAATCTCAAATCGAGGTCTAAATCTCTAAAATAAAAAAATCCTAAATTTCGACCTAAAAACCCTATTTCTACTCTATGAAATCTTAGATTTATTAATGAAAATCTTTGAAAAAGCAATAAAAAATGAAAAAATAGGTTAAAGTTATTAACATATGAAGTTGCGAGTCTTAGAGACTAGGTGCCATCACGACATCCTAAGGTGGTAAATTGGGAGTCGTGACAAGTTGGTATCAAAGCTCTAGGTTCATAGGTGTTGTGAGTCATAAGTAGGTTTATTAGAGTCTTGCGCATCGGTACGAAGATATCTGTACTTTATCTTCGAGAGGCTACGGAACTGTTAGGAAAACTCCACTTCTTTGATTCCTTATCGTGCGAATTTGTTGACTTAGAAATTCGAATCTTTGTCTTTCTATTCTCTCACAGATGGTGAGGATACACATTGCTAGATCCAACAATCAGACACCAGCTCCCCCTGCTAGAGCCGCGAGAGGCCGGGGTAGAGGCTGAGTTTGAGGAGGGGCACAGGATGCAGCTAGAGCACCTGACCTAGCAGCGACTGAGGAGCCACCAGTAGCTCCAGTTGGGGGACAGGCACTCGAGGCGCCTGATGTCACCCCTGCACTTCAGGAGACCCTATAACAGTTCTTGAGCATGTTCGGTACTCTAGCACGTGCAGGGTTGATTCTACTTGCTCCAGCTACATTTCAGGCCGGAGGAGGAACTTAGACTCCCACGGCTCATACTCTAGAGCAGCGGTTTCCTGTTGATCAGGTCACAGAGATTATGCAAGCATATCGTGTTATTCTGGTTCAGCCCGTGGTTATGGTAGTGGCTTCTGAGGAGGAGCAGCTTAGACTTGAGAGGTTCAAGAAGTATCATCCTCCTACGTACACCGGCCTATCTGCAGAGGATGCACAAGGGTTTTTAGAAAAGTTCCACTATATTCTCTGCACCATGGGTATTGTGGAGATGAGCGGGGTTGCTTTTACTATATTCCAGCTATCATGAGCAGCGTATCAGTGGTGGCTTGCTTACGAGGAGGGTAGCCCAGCCAATGCAACTTCACTAACATGGACTAAGTTTTCAAAGATATTCTTGAGAGAATTTGTTCCCCAGAACCTTTGGGATGCATGGCACGCGGAGTTTGAACAGCTGCACCAGAGTACTATAACAGTGTCAGAGTATGATGTCAGATTCAGTGAGTTGTCCAAACATGCAACTGCCTTGGTTTTTTCAATCAGAGAGTGAGTCTGCCGATTCATCGATAGGCTCAACTATAGTATTAGATTTAGCGTGGCTCGATAGTTGGAGATAGATACCCCATACCAGCAGGTGGTAGAGATCGTACGGAGGTTGGAGGGTATGTAGGGCCGTGAGAGAGAGGGCAAGGAGGACAAAAGTCCTTGAGGTACTGGAGGGTTTAGTAGTGGTCGCGCTGCTCCAACAGCCCGTCATAGTAGAGGCTATGTGAGCTATCTAGTTCATTCAGCACTTCTAGCTTCTAGTGGTGCTCCGGCTACTCCGCACTCTCAGGTTGCCCATTTTTGCTCAACCACTATCTAGTGTACCTCCTACATGGGGTGCCTTCAGTGGTCAGTCTGGTTGACTAGGCGAGGGCCAGTTTCAGCAGCCATGTCCACCGAGAGTATGCTTTGAGTATGGTGATATCCTACATGTGGTGAGGGAAAGCCCAAAGTTAGGAGGGTGCACCTCCACAGGCTACTCAGGCTACACGTATTCCATAGGGTCCACAGACTTCTTAGGCCGTGGTTAGTGCTCGAGTTGGTGCTCCACCTGCAAAGCCATCTAAGGGTGGAGGTCAGGCGGGTAGGGTTCGCCTTAGATAGGGAGGCTATGCTAGATTCTATGCTTTTCTTGGTACGACGGAGGCGGACACATAAGACACAGTCATCACAGGTATTATTCCTATTTTTCATAGAGATGCATCACTCTTATTTGATCCAGAATCTACTTACTCATGTGTGTCACCTTACTTTGCTCCGTATTTGGATATATCTCGTGATTCTTTGAGTTATCCTATATATGTGTCAATGTCTGTGGGAGATTCTATTGTTTTGGTCAAAATCCAAAATTAAGACCAAATCATGTTTACACATTGTCCCCCAGTCCAAATATATAAATTATTTCGAGATCCAATCTCAAAACGAGGTCTAAATCTCTAAAATAAAAAAAATCCTAAATTTCGACCTAAAAACCCTATTTCTACTCTATGAAATCTTAGATTTATTAATGAAAATCTTTGAAAAAGCAATAAAAATGAAAAAATAGGTTAAAGTTATTAACATATGAAGTTGCGAAGAAATTTCTCTCCAAAATCACCTATATGTTGAGTCTCGATCTCAAAAATAAAATAAAATGAGCTAATTCTTGAAACCCTTGCCTTTTACCCAGTTGCAGGTATCGCAATTGCGAACTATTACTGGCAAAAGCGAACAGGTGATTGGAGATGCGATCAAGCCCCGAGTTCACACTTGCTACATATGTATCGCAATTGCGAAAGTCACAAATGTAACAAAAGCATCACAAATGCGAAGGTTCGACCCCTCGCAAAAGTGACCTAAGCTTCGGAAATATGAAGCTGGCCAATTTCACCCCACCATTTCATTTGTGGACATTGCAATAGAGTTCGCAATTGCTCCATCTGCAGGTGGGTAATAGTGGAAAAATGGGACTTAGCTCATTTTTCAACCCTCGACTCTAGAGATGCAATTTCCTTAGAGTTTTTTCTTTTCAAATTCATTGGTAAACATCTTTAATTAGTTTTCAATCAATTTGAACTACTTTTCATGAGATCTTTACAAAAATCTATGAATTTCAAGCTAGAAATTAGGGGTTTTGGGTAGAATTTAGGAAATTGATAAAATTTACGAATCACATATCCGGGATCGGGGGTGAATGTGTAATTAGGATTTGGTCTGAATCACAGATTTTGACCACGTGAGTCCAGATTAACTTTTTGTTGACTTTTTCAAATATGATCAAAATTGAACCTTTTTCATTCGCGGGTAGTTTCTAAGACTTATTTTGGATTGTTTGATTGATTTTTGGCTAGATCGATTGGTTTGGAGTCTTGTTTGAAATGTCGTGGTTGATTGTGATTTTGTTGCAAAAAGAGTTGAGTGTTATGGTTAATCTTGATTTAGGAAAATTAAGGTAGAAACGAATCTATTTGATGTGTGAACTATGTGTTGGGGACGGCATATATGCAAGGTGACGAGTGCATATATGTTGGCGATTGGGATAAGCATGCAGGTGGGAAGTTTGTCTTAATTGTACCACACTATTTCCTTTACTATGCCTTCCGGGCCTTAGATTGATTGCTTATTCCTTAACTAGTTGCTTTCAAGTTATTTATCATATTGAATTGTTGAGATATTGGGTGTTTAGAACGTGGAACTTGTGATTGATTGTTGGCCATAATTGTGGAATGATTCTCATATGACGAGCGAATTTCGATATTATTGTTAAAGTTGAATTTTCTTCCCACCTTACTTGGTATTGTGTTTTTGTGAATGCTTGGTGAGGAAGAGTGAAAATCACGAAGGTTGTTGCCGTGCCTTGTTTTCATATTGATATCTTTCTTAGAGTGAATGTGAGGCTATATCACGAAGGGTGATGTTGTGCACCTGCTATTTTATTACTACATGGTGAGGATAATAGTAAAATAATAAAGGGTGATTCTGTGCACTTGCCTTTATGATATATGATGAGGATGAGAGTAAAAGCGCGAAGGGTGATGCCGTGCAATTTGTTGAATTTGTTTCTTGATCTAATATTCTAGTCGTGTTCTTGAGTTGCTGGTTAGGTGTTTATTTTGAGCGAGGTTTCTTAATGATTCTTACTCTCTATTTTCATGTGTTGCCCCTTTCTATATGTCCCTAGCCTATTGTTTCTTTGATGCTTTACTTGTTATATATATGCACAGGTTTTTAGCAGGTATCTTACCTTAGCCTCGTCACTACCTTGTCTGGGTTAGGCTCGACACTTACTGAGTATATTGGGTTAGTTATACACATACTATGCTTATGTACTTCTTGTGCAGATTTTGACATTGGTACCAACGGAGTCCCGAGAGGCACTTAGCGGATACCAAACAATGATTTGAGGTAGAGCAACATCTCGCTCGCAGGCCTTAGACTCACTTTCCTATTTCATTGTTCTGTTTCCATTTTATTTCAGACAATGTTGTATTTTTTTTCAAAGCCTTGTATATAGCTTGATCTAGATGCTCATGTACTTGTGACACCAAATGTAGGGGTGGTTACATTATGTTATTGATTAGTTATCAGATATTTATTGCTTTCCTTTCCGTATTATCTTGTTGTGTTGGCTTGCCTAGAAAGTACTTTTAGGCGCCATCACGAACCCGATTGGTTGGGATTTTGGGCCGCGATAAGTTGGTAACAGAGAACTAGGTTTCCTAGGTCTCACGAGTTATGAGCAAGTTTAATAGAGTCTTGAGGATTGGTACAGAAACATATGTACTTATCTTCTAGAGGCTATAAGGCTTTAGGAAATTTCACCTTCTTTATTTCTATATCGTGCAACTTTACTCTATTATTGAGTTTGAATCATTCTATTCCTATTCTCTCATAGATGGTGAGGACACCTATGATATGCACAACTGATTAGGAGCCAGAGCCCCAGGTTGCTGCCACTACCAGGGTAAAGGTCGTGGTCAAGGCAGAGCCAGAGGTAGAGGCATAACTCAGTCTAGAGCCCGTGCAATTGCACCTTTTGCAGAGCCTTAGATTGCGCAGGATGAGTAGATCCCTTTTCAGACCATGTCAGTTGGACCGACTCAGGTCCCATAGGGGTTCATTCCCACCCCCGTACTTCAGGATGCCCTAGTCCACATGGTTGGCCTTATGGAGAGTTTGGCCCAGGCCGGTGTGTTTCTTATGGCACCAGCCATCTCTCAGGCTAGGGGAGGAGCCCAAACTCCCGCTACTCACACTCAAGAGCATATGGCTCATGGATATCAGACTCCAGCAGTTCTGCCAGTTGGAGCAGTTAAGCCTGTTATTGCTACTTAGTCCGGGGAGGGACTTACGTTGTTGTCCAAAGGGCTGAAGAGGTTGGACATGTTCACCAAGTTATTTCATATTCGCTTTCGTGGTACACCTTCTGAGGACCCTCGAGATTGTTTGGATCATTGCCCTGAGGTATTGTGCAACATGGGTATAGTGGAGGCCAATTGAGTTCACTTAACAATGTTTCAGATGCATGGCTCCGCCAAGAGGTGGTGGCAGGAGTATGTTCGGGCCAGACCAACACGTTCACCTCCTCTCACTTAGGCTCAGTTCTCACAGCTATTCTTGGTGAAGTTCATTCCCTTCACTCAGCAAGAGGATCTACGTAGTTAGTTTGAGCGCCTTCAGCAGCGTAGCATGACTACTACCCATTATGAGACAAATTTGTGGATCTATCACGCTATGGATCTATCTTGATTCCTATTATGAGGGAGAGAGTTCCAAGATTTATAGGTGGACTTACTTATGGTACCAGTCCATAGATGTCAAGAAAGACCGAGTATGGTATCTATTTCACTCGAGTGGTGGGGATTGCTTTCAAGATCGAGATGATTCATGCTCAGGGTAGAGTGACGCAATCTGAAAAGAGGCCTCGGCATTTGGGTGGTTTCAGTGGCGCCTCATCTAGAGATAGGGGTTCATTTGGTAGAGGCCATTCCTTCAGGCAGATTCCGTCAGTGCTTCAGGTATCACACGATGCCTTGGGCAACCGTGGTTCTTGGTGGGGCTTAGCCCCATTGCTATGCATTTCGAGCTAGACACGAGGCAGAGTCATTTGATGTGGTCATCACAGGTATTGTTCCGATTAGCCATAGAGATGCATCAGTTTATTTCATCTGGGCTCTAATTATTCGTATATGTCATCCTATTTTGGTTCATATATGGATATGTCTCGTAATTCTTTTTGAGTGCTCATGTTTATGTGTCTATGCCCGTTGGGGATTCTATTCTGGTGGACCGGGTCTATCATACTTGTTTGGTCACTATCGGGAACTATGAGACCATGGATGAGCTTCTATTACTTAACATGGTATATTTTGATGTGATTTTGGGCATGAATTGGTTGTCACCATATCACGCTATCTTCGATTCTCATGCCAAGGCTATGATGTTGGCCATGTCGGGGTTTCCATAATATTTGTGGAGAGGGGCTCTTGGTTACTCTACTAGCAGGGACATTTTATATGTGAAGGCTTGGGGTATGGTCGAGAAGGGGTGTTTGGCATATTTGGCTTATATATGTAATTCAAGTATCGAGGTGCCTTCAATGGATTCAGTTCTGGTGGTGAAAGAGTTCCCAAAGGTGTTACCTACATATTTGTTAGGTTTGCCACCCGACAGGGATATCTAGTTTTGTATTGACTTAATTTCGGGCACTCAACCTATTTCTATTCTACCATATTGTATGGCCCTTGTTGAGTTGAAAGAATTGAAGAATCAATTGCACGATTTGATTTTTAAGGGGTTAATTAGACCTACTATCTCGCCTTGGGGTGCACCGATGTTGTTTGTGAAGAAGAAAGAATGATCGATGAGAATGTGCACAGATTATCGGTAATTGAAAAAGGTCATTATCAAGAACAAGTATCCATTTCCAAGGATTGATGAATTATTTGTCCATCTTCAGGGTGCCATATTGTTTTTCAAGATTGACTTGAGATCTGGCTACCATCAGGTGAAGGTTAGGGCATCAGATGTCCCAAAGAAGCTTTTCTGACTCAGTATGCTCGCTATGAGTTCTTAGTGATGTCATTTGGCTTGACAAATGCCCAACAACCTTTACGGATTTGATGAACCAGGTGTTAAAGACGTATCTATATTCCTTCGTGATCGTCTTTGTTGATGAAAGTTTGTTTTACTCCCGCAGTCGAGAGGAGCAAGAGCAGCATTTCCGGATCGTTCTTCAAACTTTGAAGGATTGTCATTTATATGCAAAGTTTTCGAATTGTGAGATCTGGTTGGACTCGGTTGCCTTTTTGGGCAAAGTTGTGTCTTCCGATGGCACTAATGTGGATCATAACAAGATTGATGTACTTTAGAACTGGCCTAGACCTACTTCAACTATATAGATTCGGAAGTTCTTGGGATTGACATGTTATTATCGTTGGTTTGTGGAGGG
Source organism: Nicotiana tomentosiformis (assembly GCF_000390325.3). NCBI lineage: Eukaryota > Viridiplantae > Streptophyta > Magnoliopsida > Solanales > Solanaceae > Nicotiana > Nicotiana tomentosiformis. The sequence continues at coordinate 34,700,261 of NC_090814.1, forward strand.
GTTTTCATCTATCTAAAACCCATTGAGCAAGTTGAACCAGTAGAGTACTTTTTTCAGATGGTCCGACAAATGTGAGGTGGGATTTCAAAAGCTCAAGACTTCCTTGACTACAATCCTTGTGTTGGTGTTGCCTACCATTTTTGGATCTTACACCGCGTATTGTGATGCATCATGTATTGGGCTTGGCGCGGTATTGATGCAGGACTTATTGCCTACGTGTCTCCGCATTTGAAGGTTCATGAGAAGAATTACCGTGTACATAATTTTGAGTTGGCAGTCACTTATCCCACGGTCCCGGGCATGTCCCAAGCCCGGACCGGCTCACTTGCCACCCTTAACTCAACGAGAGGATCTACGTAGTCAGTTTTAGCACCTTAGCAGGGTAGCATGACCACTATCCACTATGAGACCAATTTGTGGATCTATCACACTATGGATCTATCCTGATTCCTATTGAGAGGGAGTGAGTGCCAAGATTTATAGATGGACTTACTTATGGTATCAGACCATAGATGGACAGAAAGTTCGAGTATGGTATATCTTTCACTAAAGTTGTGGGGGTTGTTTTATGGACCGAGATGATTCATGGTCAGGGTAGAGTGACGCAATCTAAAAAGAGGCCTCGATATTTCGGTGGTTTCAGTGGTGCCTCATCTGGAGGCAGGGGTTCATTTGGTAGAGGCCATTCCATCAAGACGATATCGTTAGTGCTTTAGGTATCACACGATGCCTTGGGCAGCCGTGGTTCTTATGGGTCTCATCCTGAGCAGCTAGCATATGGAGCACCTTCAACTCTGATTAATGCACATTTGATTTAGAGTTATTCGGATAGTTATTCAGCTAGACAAGGTCTGTTCTAGGGCCAGAAGTCACACACAACCCGAGGACTTGTTATACTCTTGGAGATCTGAGGCAAGTCATGAGGTTTTGCCCGAGGTCACAAAGCAACATGCCATAGTAGGGTACTCGTGCCATGGTTTCGGACCGATTGCTCCACCACCCGCTCAGGCAGCTAGTTGGGGTCAGGCAGCCCGAGGTGGTGGTCAGGCCATTAGAGGTGGAGGCCAAACAGGGAGAGGTCGTCCGAGAGGCAGAGGTCAGATTGGTAGGGCTCAGCCCCGTTGCTATGCATTTCGAGCTAGACACGAGGCAGAGTCATTTGATGCGGTCATCACAAGTATTGTTCAAGTTTGCCATAGAGATGCATTAGTTTTATTTCATCTGGGCTCTACTTATTTGTATATGTCATCCTATTTTGCTTCATATTTGGATATGTCTCGTAATTCCTTGACTGGTCTTGTTTATGTGTCTACGCCCGTTGGGGATTCTAATGTGGTGGACAGGGTCTATCATACTTGTTTGGACACTATCGAGAGATATGAGACCATGGATGAGCTTCTATTACTTAACATGGTAGATTTTGATGTGATTTTGGACATGAATTGGTTGTCACCATATCACGCTATCTTCGATTGTCATGCCAAGGCTGTGAAGTTGGCCATGTCAGGGTTTCCATAATAGGAGGGGAGAGGGACTCTTGGTTACTCTACTAGCAGGGTCATTTGATATGTGAAGGCTTGGGGTGTGATCGAGAATAGGTGTATGGCGTATTTTGCTTATATCTGTAATTATAGTGTCGAGGTGCCTTCCATGGATTCAGTTCCAGTGGTGAGAGAGTTCCCAGAGGTGTTTCCTACATATTTGTTAAGTATGCCACCCGAAAGGGATATCGTCTTTTCTATTGACTTAGTTCCAGGCACTCATCCTATTTCTATTCTACCATACTGTATAGCCTTTGTTGAGTTGAAAGAATTGAAGAAGCAGTTGCACGATTTGATTTTTAAGGGGTACATTAGACTTACTGTCTCGCCTTGAGGTGTACCGATATTTTTTGTGAAGAAGAAGGATGGATCGATGAGAATGCACACAGATTATCGGCAATTGAATAAGGTCACTATGAAGAACAAATATATGTTACCAAGGATTGATGACTTATTTGAATAGCTTCGGGGTGTCAAAGTGCTTTCTAAGATTGACTTGAGATCTGGCAACCATCAGGTGAATGTTAGGGAACCAGATGTCGCAAAGACAAATTTTCAGACTCAGTATGCTCGCTATAAATTCTTTATGATGTCATTTGGCTTTACTAATGCCCAGTAGCCTTTATGGATTTGATGAACCGGGTGTTAAAGCTTTATCTATATTCCTTCATGATCGTCTTCATGATCCTTCATGATCGTTCTTCAAACTTTGAAGGATTGTCATTCATATGCCAAATTTTTAGATTGTAAGTTCTGGTTGGACTCGGTTGCCTTTTTTGGAAACATTGTGTCTTTCGATGGCATTAATGCGGATCATAGGAAGACTGAGGTAGTTCAGAACTGGCCTAGACCTACTTTAGCTACATAGATTCAGAACTTCTTGGGATTGGAAGGTTATTATCGCCGGTTTGTGGAGGGATTTTCATCTATCTCAATCCCATTGACCTAGTTGACCCAGAAGGGTACTTTTTCAGATGGTTCGACGAATGTAAGGTGGGATTTCAGAAGCTGAAGACTTCCTTGACTACAATCCCCATATTGGTGTTGCCTACCATTTTGGGATCTTACACCATGTATTGTGATGCATCATGTATTGGGCTTGGCGCGGTATTGATGCAGGATAGTAGGGTGATTGCCTACGTGTCTCCAAATTTGAAGGTTCATGAAAAGAATTACCTTGTACATGATTTTAAGTTGGCAACCATTGTTCTCGCACTGAATATTTGTAGGCACTACCTATACGACGTTCCATGTTAGGTCCATACTAAGCATCAGAGCCTCCAATACTTGTTCAAGCAGAAGGACCTTAATTTTGCAGTGGAGATGGTTAGAGTTGTTGAAAGACTATGATATTACCATATTGTACCATCTGGGGAAGGCCAATGTAATGGTTTTTGCATTGAGTTGGAAGGTTGAGAGCATGGGCAGTTTGACATACTTACCGGTAGTGGTGAAGCCATTATCTTCATGCTTTGTCCAACCGGTTCGTGAGATTGGATGTTTCGGAGCCAAGATGGGTTCTTGTTTGGGTTGTGGCAAAGTCATCATTGTTGGGCATATCAAGGCTCGCCAGTTTATGATCCTCACTTGTTGGTTTTGGAAGACATGGTGCAACAGGGTGGTTCCAAGGAGGTTGTGATTAGAGATTATGGTGTTATGCGGATTCAGGGACGAATTTGTATTCCAAATGTTAATGGGTTGAGGGAGTTCATCCTTGAGGAGACTCATAGTTTGCGCTATTCCATTCACCCAGGCATCACGAAGATATACCGTGACTTGAAATAGCACTATTGGTGGCAGAGGATCAAGAAAGATATTGTCAGTCATGTCTGTAGGTATTTAAATTATCAACAGGTGTAGTATGGGCATCTGAAACCGGGTGAGTTGACTCAGAGATTGGAGATACCAAAGTGAAAGTGGGGTGGAACAACTGTTCACTTTTGCGATCTGGATGGGGATTGCTTTTGCGACCCGGTGTCGCTTTTGCGATACTGTACTAGGTAGAGCAGCTTCGCATTTGCGAGGAGGGTGTCCTTTGTTGTTATTTCTGATATATATATATATATATATATATATATATATATATATATATATATATATATATATATATTTAGTAGGTGTCTTGCCTTAGCCTCGTCACTACCTTGTCGGGGTTAGGGCGACACTTACTGATTATATTAGGTCGGTTGTACTCATACTATGCTTCTGCACTTCATGTGAAGATTTTGACATTGGTACTAGTGGAGTCCCAAGATGCACTTATCATACAAGACAGTGATTCAAGGTAGAGCAACATCCCGTCCGTAGGTCTTAGAGTCACTTTCCTATTTCATTGTTCTATTTCCATTTTATTTCGGAGTGTTGTATTTCTTTATAAACCTTGTATTTAGCTTGATCTAGACGTCGTGTACTCATGGCACCGAATCTTAGGGTAGTTTATGTTATGTTATTGATTACTGACGTCGTGCTATAATAATTTGACGTTATTTACCTTACTTGCTTGTTGTTTAGATGCTAATTTGTGCGATAGTTAAGCTTAATAGAGTTAATTTTACGTGTAGGAATGATTGGATATGAAGCGGAGAAACGTTGCATGAAATGGTACCTCAAAGCTACAAAATGGAGCAATAAACAAAGACGCGCAAGGTAATGAAAAGTGACAGCCATAGATAGTGCAAGGCTTTGTCTAGGGCATTGTCATTGACACCTCTGATAGTGCCTCGCTGAGTAATGTTGGCACCTCTGATGGTGCCTCGCGGAGTAATGTTGGTGGCTCTGACAATGCCCCGCGCCGATGATGCTTATCCGAGCCACTTTTATTTCCTTATTATGTTTGGGCGTGTAGACTTCGACCCTACCATATAAATACCTCTTAAAGTTAGTTTTTGAGGGGTGAGACATTATTGGAGCGGCAAAAGGTTACGGGACACTTAGAAGCAATGAATCACTCGAGTTTTCTCTTCCCTTCTTCCTCAATCTGTATTTGAATTCTTTCAATTATTATCACGATTATTAATATATTTACGTGTAGCTAAACTTTCTCATATAGGGTTTGATGGAACCTTTTGAAGGATGATTTTCTGTTGCATTTAATATAATTTAACCCTTGGATTTATACACTTGTTCAACTACGTGCTTATTTCAGTTGATTGAATGGTCATCGATTGACTGTACCTATTTATCATGTGTTACTTGAGAAAGGATATATATTTAGGCGGTTGTTGAGCAACATCACTTCTAAGATATATGAGAGATCAATACGGCAGATTTAAAAGCGGAATTAGAGATAACGAAGCTTTGACGTGATCATAGTGAGTAGTGAAAAAGTGCGAGCTGACGTAATTCGAGAGAATATGACTAGTACATTATTATAGTTGCTCGAGAAAGAATTATGATAAGTCGAGTGCTCATGATTAGTAGAGAATACTAAGGCCAATTATAGAAGATGTAGCGGGAAGGATTCCGACAATTTGGGAAATCATAACTCTAGGCCTCCTTAATTTTGTTTCCAACCCTTAGTTTCTTTAGTTGATAAATTGCTACTACTTTTGATAATCATTAGTTAATTAGTTTAAGTAACTTAGAAGTTATTCGAGCTTTCCCTCTTGGTGATATTGAACAGTTATAGTGAAACCTTAGTTCTATGTGGGATTCGATTTCGGACTCTTAGACCGGATAATATTTGCAGTGATCGCTTATCCTATTTAAGACTAGAGTAGAGCGTGATCAATTAGTTATCAGATATTTATTGCTTTGCTTTTCGTATTATGTCATTGTGTTGGCTTGGCTAGCAAACGATATTGGACGCCATCACGACCCCGACTGATTGGGATTTTGGACAGTGACATATCAAATTCATATGCGTAAGAATTAAGAGTTTCTCTTCCAACTCATTTTGGAATGATTACTATGACAAAATAAAGAAGACAAAGAGAAAATGGGTCCGGAAAATCGGAACAAAAGTTGCCTCCACAAGACAGAAGTTTTACTATAATCAGCGACTGGTCATACATTCACTAAATGGAAGTGAAGCCCATAAACTTTGAATCATGGATGATCTTTACTCTGAGTATAAATATAGTCAATATGAGCCTCCATTGTCCTCCTCTTCAAGCAATCCTCTTCCTCTGCCCCTCCACATATTCCTTCATCATTTTCAACTTTATCATCATGCATCCTACCCACATGACCACACAAATTTAGTAAACGGAGAAATATCAAGAACTCGTAATTCTCTAGTGATGAATTATACTCCCTTTGTTTTAAATTATGTGATATACTTCGCTTATTGAGAGTCCTTTGACTAATATTCGAAAATAAATTGAATTAGTTCAATTCAATATTTTGAAAATAAAATTACATATTTAAAAACTACACGAAAAATCCTATAAAATGCTATTCTTCTTGTATCGATATGATAAAAATGTATTTAAAATGAGGTCAAACATCACATAGTTTGAATATCGAAAATCAAAATGTGTAATACAAATTAAAATAGAGCAAGTAACGGGCTAATTTGATCTGTGTGACAGAGGTCTCGAAGTATCTGCAAATTTAACAAAATCGTGATTTTAGAAAAAAAAAAAAAACAAAAAAGGTACAATAACTAAGATATGTGTTATGAAAATAATTATATTGTGGATATCCATTTATTACTCCGCTATAGATAATCTTCCTGAAGAAGATTATCCATTTAGTACTCAGTTGAAGTTTATCTACAAGCAGCTGATGCAGACAGGTTACAAGCAGCTCAATAAAATAATTTGCAACAGATTCTTATTAAACAGGCAGGTTGCAAGCAGCTCATGCAGACAACTTACAAGTAGCTAAAGAAAAGCCTTGCAGCTGCTTCCTGAAAAAGCCTCGCAGTTGCTTCCTTTCTTCTATAAATAGAGGAGTTTTCAGTTCATTATGTACATAAGTTTGAAGTTTGAATAATATATCAATCTCTCTCTATACTTGTCTTCGGTTTATTTACTATAAAATTTTTATTTTATAACACGTTATCAGCACGAGACTCTGTCATCTCGAGCAAATACTTTGAAAGTATCACATGTACGAACTTTCTTTTTCTAAATAATGCCAAATCTTCCTAAACTTGAATTTGTAGCCCTGGATATATCAGGCAAAATCTACATGTCTTGGGTGCTTGATGCCGAAATTCATCTTGATGCGATGGATCTAGCAGACACCATCAAGGACAAAAATCAGACATCAAACCAAGACCGTGCCAAAGCAATGATATTCCTACGCCATCACCTTGATGAGGGCCTGAAAATTGAATATCTTACTATTAAAGATCCAGTCATACTGTGGGATAATTTGAAAGATAGATATGACCACCTGAAGATGGTCGTTCTTCCACAGGCACGATATGATTGGACTCATTTAAGGCTACACGATTTTAAATCTATCAGTGAGAATAATTCTGCTATGTTCAGAATTATTTCTCAATTAAAATTATGTGGTGATAATATTACTGATCATGATATGTTGAAAAAACTTTTCACCACTTTTCATGCCTCGAACATGCTCCTGCAGTAGCAATATCGAGAGATGGGATTCAAAAAGTATTCTGAACTTATCTCACATCTTCTTATAGCCTAGCAACATAATGGGCTACTAATGAAAACCATGAAAGTCAGCCTACTGGTTCTTGTCCAATCCCTTAAGTGAATGAGACGAACTTCCACCAAGCTAAGCGTGGAAGAGGACGTGGCCCCAGTTGTGGTCATGGCCGTGGTCGGGAAAGAAACACTAATCATGGTAATAACAATGCACCAAAGAACCATCCTCACCACCAGCAGTGGAAAAGGAAGGAACAAAAGCATGAAGCGGTGCAAGCAGCAAACGTAGAAAATGCATGCTATAGATGTAGAAGAAAAGGGCACTGGTCATGTACATGTCGTACGCCAAAGCACCTGGTTGAACTGTATCAAGCCTCCCTGAAGAAGACTGAGAAAACTGCTGAAGCAAATTTTATTTCTGAAGATAATTTAGACTTCATGCATTTGGATATAGCTGATTACTTTGCACTCCCGAAAGGAGAAACAAGCCATGTGATCGGTGATGAATCTGTAAAGATGTAAATATTTTAATATTTATTGTTTGTAGTAGATAGTATGGTTATGTAATAGGTGTACATAAATAAAAGTTATGCTTTGATAATGATGTTCACTATCATATTTATTTTGTTTATGTCATTTTAAAGAATATGGATAATCCTCAAATTATGTTTTGATCAAAGACCAATCATGAAGATATTTGTGTAATTGATAGTGGAACAACTCATGCCATATTCAAAGATCAGAAATACTTTTCTTATTTGCATAAGGAAAAAGTAAATGTTTCTACAATTTCTGGTAATATAAATTTGATTGAAGGCTCCGGAAGAGCTATTGTATTTCTGTCTAAGGGAACAAAACTTATTATAGACAATGCATTATTCTCTCCAATTCCCGAAGAAACTTGTTGAGTTTTATGGATATCCGCCGGAATGGGTATCATGTTGAGACGATAGATGAAATGAATATGGAATATCTTTGTGTTACAAAGAATTTTTCTTGCTAGAAGTGCATTGTAGAAAGGTTACCAACTTTATCTTCTGGCTTATACTATTCAAAAATTAATGCAGTTGAGGCACACTCTATCGTAAACCGAAAGTTTACTGATTCAAATACTTTTGTGCTTTGGCATGGCCGTTTGGGCCATCCTGGATCAATAATGATGAGACGAATTACTGAAAATTCGAGTGGGCATCCATTAAAGAACCTGAAGATTCTTACAAATGATGAATTTTCTTGTGATGCTTGTTATCAAGGCAAAATGATCACTAGACCATCACCAATGAAGGTTGGCATTAAGTCCCCTGCCTTTTTAGAGCGTATACATGGGGATATATGTGGACCTATATACCCACCAAATGAGTTATTCAGATATTTTATGGTCCTAATAGATGCATTTTCAAGATGGTCTCATGTGTGCCTACTATCATCTCGTATCCTGGCATTTGAAAAGTTATTAGCCCAAATAATTCGATTAAGGGCACAATTCCCAGATTATCCTATAAAGGCTATTCGCCTTGATAATGCTGGAGAATTCTCATCTCAACCTTTTGATGATTACTCTTTATCAGTTGGGATAAAAGTTGAACATCGTGTAGCTTATGTTTATACTCAAAATGGCCTTGCAGAGTCATTTATTAAACACCTGCAGTTGATAGCAAGACCACTACTTATGAAAATAAAATTGTCCACTACTGTTTGGGGCCATGCTATCTTGCACGCAGCATTACTTATCCGTCTCAGACCGACACATTAAAATAAATATTCTCCGTCACTATTAGGTTTTGGTCATGAACCAAATATTGCCCATCTACGAATTTTTGGATGTGTTGTATATGTGCCAGTAGCACCACCACAGCGCAGTAAGATGGGCCCGCAGAGAAGGTTAGGAATATACGTTGGGTTTGAATCACCCTCTATTATTCGCTATCTTGAACCATTGATGGAAGATTTATTTACTGCTCGATTTGCAAATTGTCGATTTGATGAAACAAATTTCCCACAATTAGGGGGGGAGAAACAGGAAATCAAAAGAGAAATTGTGTGGAAAGTTTTATCATTATCTCACTTTGATCCACGTACCCCTATATGTAATCAGTAGGTCCAGAAGATCATCCATTTACAGAATATAGCAAATCAAATGCCAGATGCATTTACTAATTTGAAAAGGATAACTAAGTCACATATCCCTGCGGAGAATGTGCCTATCCGAATTGATGTCCCAGCAGGACCATCTACTAGCATGAGAGCTAGTGAACCTAAAGCACGCCTGAAGCGTGGTAGGCCTTTGGGTTCTAAGGATCTAAATCCTAGAAAACAAAAATCGACAAATGATCGAAATGATATTACGAAGGGATCTCTTGAAGAGACCTAAGATCTGATTAGTTCTGAGATTCCTGAAGAAATCAATGAACCCGAGACTCAAGTGAGTGAGGAACTTTTAATAAGTTCTAATGGTGATGGGATTAATTTAAATCGATCTGAAATAGTGGTGGATAATATTTTTGAATATAATGTTGCACTTAACATTATACAAGATAGTGAGAATCTTGAACCCCGATCTGTCAAAGAATGTCGACAAAGATCTGATTGGCCAAAATGGCAAGAGTCAACTCAATCGGAATTGAAGTCACTTGCTAAAAGAGAGGTCTTTGGACCAGTAGTCCAAACACCTGCTGGTATAAAGCCAGTTAGTCATAAATGGGTTTTTGTACGAAAAAAGAATGATAAAAATGAAGTTGAAAGATACAAGGCTCGCCTTGTTGCACAAGGATTCTCACAACGACCTGGAGTCGATTATGAAGAAACATATTCACCCGTTATAGATGCCATAACATTTCGATATCTGATCAGTTTAGCCTTACATGAAAGGCTTGAAATACATCTAATGGATGTGGTTACAGCTTATCTATACGGGTCACTTGATAATGAAATTTACATAAAAATCTCGAAAGGATTTAAAATGCCTGAAGCATATTCAAAATCTCGAAAAATGTACTCAATCTGGGCGCATGTGGTATAATCGCCTCAGTGAATATTTGCTGAAAGAGGGTTACATAAATGATGTTATTTGTCCTTGTATTTTTATAAAGAAAATGGATTAAGAATTTGTTATACTTGCTGTTTATCTTGATGACATAAATCTTGTTGGAACTCCAGAAGAGCTCCAAAAGGCAATTGAATATCTTAAGAAAGAATTTGAGATGAAAGATCTTGGAAAGACAAAACTTTGTCTTGGTCTGCAAATTGAATATTTAGGAGACGAGATCTTTATCCATCAATCTGCCTATACAGAAAGGGTCTTAAAATGCTTTTACATGGACAAAGCGCACCCATTGAGTATGTCGATGATCGTTCGATCACTTGAAGTGAATAAAAATTTGTTCCGACCTCCAGAAGAGGATGAGGAACTCTTTGGTCCCGAAGTACCCTATCTCAGTGCAATTGGTGCATTAATGTATCTTGCTAATGCTACAAGGCCTGGCATAGCATTTTCTGTTAATTTACTAGCAAGATATAGTTCTTCTCCTACACGGAGACATTGGAACGGGATTAAGCATATATTACGATATTTAAAGGAAACTCTTGATATGAGTTTGTTTTATGCTAACAAAGATAGTGCAGATCTTGTTGGTTATGCAGATGCATGTTATTTATCTAATCCCCATAAAACTAGATCTCAAACCGGGTACGTATTTATATATGGATGTACTATCATATCATGGCACTCCACAAAGCAATGTATTGTTGCTAATTCTTCAAATCATGCTGAAATAATAGCTATTCATGAAGCAAGTAGGGAATGTGTATGATTGAGATCAATAATTCATTTTATTCGAGAAAAATGTGGTTTGGAATGTGAGAAAAGACTCACAATTTTATACGAAGACAATGTTGCATGCATAGCCCAATTGAAGGGAGGATTTATAAAAGGAGATAAAACGAAGCACATTTCACCAAAATTATTCCACACACACGATCTTCAGAAAAATGGTGACATTGATGTGCAACAAATCCGTTCAAGTGACAATCCGACAGATTTATTCACTAAATCTTTGCCAACTTCAACTTTTGAGAAGATGGTATACAAGATTGGAATGCGGAGACTGAAATATTTGAAACAAGGTTTTCATCAGGGGGAGTAAAATACGCGATATACTCTTTTTTTCTTGCTAAGGTTTTTTCCCACAAGGTTTTCCTTATAAGGTTTTTAATGAGGCAGTTAGAAATGCGTATTATTAAATATGTGTACTCTTTTTTCTTCACTAGGATTTTTCCCACTTGGTTTTTCCTAGTAAGGTTTTAACGAGGCATAATACCTTTTAATGAACATCCAAGGGGGAGTGTTATGAAAATAATTATATTGTGGATGTCCATTTATTACTTCGCTATCGATAATCTTCCTGAAGAAGATTATCCATTTAGTACTCTGTTGAAATTTATCTACAAGCAACTGATGCAGGTAGGTTGCAAGCAGCTCAATGAAATGATTTGCAGCAGTTTCTTATTAAACAGGCAGGTTGCAAGCAGCTCATGCAGACAACTTACAAGCAGCTAAAGAAAAGCCTTACAGCTACTTCCTGAAAAGTTTCGCAGCTGCTTCCTTTCTTTTATAAATAGAGGAGTTTTCAGTTCATTATGTACATAAGTTTGAAGTTTGAATAATATATCAATCTCTGTCTATACTTATCTTCGATTTATTTACTTTATAATTTTTATTTTATAACAATATCGACTTACTTTGAATTGTGCTTTCGTCAAAGTGGAATCAGGGTGAGCTGCAGATTTGAGACTGAAGCACAGAAGAATGGCCACAATGAAAAGTGCGCTAAACTTTGACATGCTTTTTATTCCTGTTTACGAGAGAGAATTGTTTTCTTTGTTTGGTTCAATTTTAAAGATGGTAGCAGAAATTTGTAGGGAAAGAAAGGTTCTTTTTCTTATTCATGTGTCAAGACTTGATTGGATTTGAAGAATTCCTGACCATTCGCTTTTAGCTATGTGGGTCTTGAGCATAGTGGAAAACTACTCCACAAAAGTTAAGTTAACAAGTCGAATTTTACTTGTCAGAAATGGGAATTAATGCCCGATTGAGAAATCGAACCAACATAATTGATGCACCTAAAACAGAGGAATGAGATCACGAATTCGGCAGAATCACATGGAACGCTTCTGCATACGGTAGAAATCGGGCTACCCGATTTCACTATTTGATCGAGATAGGAATGTTACGTCGAAGGGCTAGGACGCCGAGTCTGAACTCGAAGCCTCTTTTCGGATCGAGGTCGACATCAATCGAGGCCAGAAATAGGCAGACTCTGAGTAATATCGGCATAGCTTTATAACGGAAAGGGCGAGATATCCGTGATTGATCGAGGATCGTGGCGTAAATCTCAAAACGAATCAAGCCTATAACGGTTAATTAATTGTTGACATGATTTCCTACTGTAATTAGAAATATACCTTAATTAGGACTTGTCTACATTATAAAAAGGAATTCCATTCATTTTTAATTATCATTGCTCACTGAGAAAAACATATACAATCATTTCTTTCTTGCTTACTACTTTACTAAATGTTTATCTGAGTTGCCTTGTTCTTCATTGTTCATACTACATCACCTCGAGGTTACTTTGGTTCGAGGTTGAGGCTTAGCTTATATACTGGTTTGATTTATTTTTACAGTCTATATTGTCTATTTGTTTTCTCGTTTGTCAATTGGAATTGGACATAATCACATATACTTAAAACCACAATATAAATTTAATTGTTATCCAAATTTTAGGGTAAACAGTTTGGCACCCACCGTGGGGCTAAGGATAATAGTGATTTTTCAATACTGATTCCGATAACACACACTATTTTACGCTTGTTCTTGCCAAGTATCTTTGCTTTTAGGTTAAAACATGTCAAACTCACAAAACGCGCCCACACATGGTGACAATGGCCTCGGATTTCACGGGGAGAACGACAATGTAATTGCACCAGGGGTCGAAGTGCCACAAACTGATCTCGGGAGAGCACCGGTTGCCAACCCAGTCGACGTCAATTCGCACGTTGCTTTAAATGTAGACCTAGGCACAGGCAACGAAGGGAGCATACACAGAGAAGGCCGATCTAGTGGCCAAGGTGCATAGGGCAGATGAGATGGAGGGGTTAGTCTCCAGGTAATATTTTAAATGTTACAGGCTCAGCAAGCCACTATTGCACAGCTACAAAATCAACATAGAACTCTGAGTGGGGTAGAACCAGAAGCCACCCGTTGTGCCGAGCCAGTACCAAAAAGGCCTAATAGTAATGAATCGGGGACCGATCCTGCAATAATAAAAATGCTCAAGGAGCTAACCAAAAGGATCGAGTCGGGAGAAAAGAAAATTGAAGCTAATCATAAGAAAGTGGAGACATACAACTCCCGAGTTGATCAGATACCGGAGGCACCACCAATTTTGAAAGGGATGGATTCAAAAAATATTATGCAGAAGCCGTTTCACCCAAGTGCGGCTCCAAAGCCCATTCCAAAAAAGTTTCTTATGTCGGACATACCTAAGTACAATGAGACCACCGATCCCAACGAGCATGTGACCTCCTATACATGCGCCATCAAAGGTAACGATTTGGAAGACGATGAGATCAAATCTGTTTTATTGAAGAAGTTCGGAGAAACATTATCGAAGGGGGCAATGATTTGGTACCACAACCTACCGCCAAATAACATTGACTCATTTTCCATGTTAGCAGACTCTTTCGTAAAAGCGCATGCCGGGGCCATAAAAGTTACGACAAGGAAATCAGACATTTTCAATGTAAGATAGAGGGATAATGAAATGCTGAGGGAGTTCGTATCACGATTTAAAATGGAACGCATGGAGTTGCCACAGGTCACAGATGATTGGGACGTTCAATCTTTCACTCAGGGATTGAATGAACGAAGTTCGATAGCATCACGGCAACTGAAGCAAATTTTGATCGAATATCCGGTGGTAACTTGGGCCGATGTACACAATCGGTACCAATCGAAGATCAAGGTTGAGGATGACCAATTAGGAGCTCCTTCCGGTTCAGTGCATCCAAACAGGTCAGCAGCTAAAAATCTGAGGGACGTCGACAGGGAGCCATGGTTGAACAAAGACCGATATCAACCATACATCGCAGATTGCAGGAACAGTGGCCCAGGACGCAATTCTGCCCGGAACGATCGAAGGAGTGATCGGGGACAGAATTCTCAGGGACTTATGAGCAAAAGTGGTTTTGATAAGTATGCCGATCCCACAGAGGCACCTCGATTGTCAGAATATAATTTTAGTGTCGATGCATAAGGTATTGTATCAGCAATTGGAAGAATCAAAGATACTAGATGGCACAGGCCCATACAGACCGATCCTTCCTAAAGAAACCTTAATTTGATATGTAAATATCATGGCACGCATATCACAAGACCGAGGATTGCAGACAATTAAGAGAGGAGATAGCTCGTTTACTTAATGAGGGCCACCTTCGAGAGTTCCTAAGTGATCGAGCCAAGAATCATTTCAGAGAAAGGGATGCCAACAGGAAAAATGAATAGGAGGAGTCGCAGCATGTAATCCATGTGATCGTCGGCGGGGTCGATATTCCACAAGGGCCCGTGTTCAAATGCACTAAGGTATCAGTTACTAGGTTAAAACGGACCCGAGATTATTTGCTAGAAGGCACCGTATCATTCAACGATGAGGAAGCAGAAGGAATTTCTCAACCTCACAACGACGCTCTGGTAATTTCTATCTTATTAAATAAAGTTCAAGTTAAGCGTGTTTTAGTGGATCCAGGTAGCTCGGCGAATATCATCCGATCTAAGGTCGTGGAGCAGCTTGGCTTACAAGATCAAATCGTGCTCGCAGCTCGGGTCTTGAACGGTTTCAATATGGTCAGTGAAATAACTAAAGGAGAGATCATCCTACCGGTGAACGTGGCTGGAACTATCCAAGATACCAAGTTCCATGTAATCAAGGGCGACATGAGGTACAACACCCTACTCGGGAGGCCTTGGATTCACAACATAAGGGCAGTCCCTTCGACTCTATGCCAAATGATGAAATTCCCGACGTCGGACGGGGTAAAAATAGTGTACGGGGAGCAGCATGCTATAAAGGAAATGTTCGCGGTCGATCTGGTAATACCGATATCGGCATTGTCAACATCGATAGAATCGAACATCAAAGGGAAACAGGAAGCAAAATAGCAATCATAGCCATCAGTGTCGATTGAATCAGGGAATCGGGAAATAGAGGGAGAAGAAGAAGATTTTTTGACCCCTCGAACCTTCGTTGTTCCTAAAGAATTCGACTCCACCAAATCAACGATCGAAGAGTTGGAACAGGTTATATTGATCGAGTACCTGCCCGAGCGAAAGGTATACCTAGGGACGGGGTTAACCCCAGAACTCAGGAAAAAGCTTATTAAATTCCTTATCGATAACATAGATTGTTGTTCTTGGTCCCACTTAGAAATGACCGGGATCCCACCAGAGATAACAACACATCGATTGAGCCTGGACCCAAAGTTCAGGCCAGTGAATCAAAAGAGAAGGCCCCAGTCCGAGGTAAAGCATGCATTCATAAAGGATGAGGTAACTAAACTTCTCAAAATAGGGTCCATTCGGGAGGTGAAATATCCCGAATGGTTAACCAATGTAGTCGTAGTGCCTAAAAAAGGGAACAAACTTAGGATGTGTGTAGATTATAAGGATTTGAACAAGGCATATCCCAAAGATTCTTTTCCATTGCCCAAAATTGATCGCATGATGGACGCCACGACCGACCACGAGATCCTTAGTTTTCTCGACGCCTATTCTGGGTACAATCAAATTCAAAAGAACCGGGAAGACCAAGAAAAGACTTCATTTATCACCAAGTATGGAACATATTGTTATAACGTAATGCCCTTCGGGCTAAAACACGCAGGAGCTACCTACCAACGCCTAGTAAATAAAATGTTCAAAGAACAAATAGGTAAGTCAATGGAAGTATATATTGATGACATGCTAGTTAAGTCCTTGCGCGCAGAGGACCATTTGACACATTTGCAGGAAACATTCAAGATACTGAGAAAATACGACATGAAGCTCAACCCCGAGAAATGTGCTTTCGGGGTCGGTTCGGGCAAGTTCCTTGGCTTCATGGTGTCGAATCGGGGAATCGAGATCAACCCCGATAAAATCAAGGCTATCGAAGACATCACTGTCGTGGACAATGTTAAAGCCGTACAAAGGCTGACAGGGTGGATAGTTGCCCTAGGCCGATTCATCTCGAGGTCGACGGATCAGAGCCATAAATTCTTCTCTCTACTAAAAAAGGAGAACGATTTCACCTGGACCCCGGAATGCCAATAGGCGTTAGAAGAATTGAAACGATACCTCTCGAGCCCACCATTGCTTCATACTCCAAAGGTAGATTAAAAACTCTACTTGTACTTGGCAGTCTCAGAAATCGCGGTAAGTGGTATTCTAGTTTGAGAAGAGCAAAGTACGCAATTTCTTGTTTATTACGTTAGTCGAACTGTAGGAGAAACAGAAACTAGATATCCACACTTAGAGAAATTGGCACTTGCTCTAATAAGTGCCTCTAGGAAGCTAAAACCGTATTTTCAATGTCACCCCATGTGTGTATTAACCACTTACCCGCTTCGTAATGTTTTGCATAAGCCCGAACTATCAGGCCGATTGGCCAAATGGGATGTCAAACTCAGTGGCTACGATATCGAATATCAACCCCAAATGGCCATCAAGTCTCAAATTTTAGCAGACTTCATGGCCGATTTCACGCCAACCCTCGTACCCGAAGTCGAAAAGGAACTTTTGTTAAAATCGGGTACATCATCTGAGGTGTGGACCCTTTTCACAAACGACGCTTCAAATGTGACGGGGGTCCGGGCTAGGCATTGTTTTGAAGCCGCCCAGGGGCGATACTATTAGACATCCATCAAAACATCTAAGTTGACTAACAATGAGGTCGTGTACGAGGCCATAATTGCAGGTCTCGAACTAACTAATAGCTTTGGAGCGGAAGTCATCGAAGCTAAATACGATTCCCTGCTGGTAGTAAACCAAGTAAACAAAACCTTCGAGGTTCGAGAGGATAGAATGCAAAGGTACTTGGACAAGCTGCATGTGACTTTACACCGTTTTAAAGAATGGACTTTGCAGCATGTACCTCGAGAGCAGAACAATGAAGCTGATGCCCTTGCAAATTTTGGATCATCAGTCGAGGACAACAAATCGGCTCGGGGACTATTGTTCAACTCTCAAAATCTGTAATCGAGGAAGGTCACACTAAGATAAACTCCACAAGATTAACTTGGGACTTGAGGAATAAATATATCGAGTATTTGAAAAATGGAAAGCTCCTATCGGACCCTAAACGAGGGCTCTACGAACAAAAGTTGCTCGATTCACATTGGCTGAAGATGGAACATTGTAAAGAAGGACATTCAACGGACCATTCGCAGTATGTTTGGGACCAGGGGACACCGATTATGTCCTACGAGAAGTTCATGAAGGTACTTGTGCGAACCACTCCGGCGCCGAATCACTAGTTCATAAAATCATCAGAGCAGGATATTATTGGGATAGTATGGAAATAGACACTACGGAGTTTGTTCGAAAATGTGATAAATGTCAAAGGTACGCACCAATGATCCACCAGCCTAGAGAACAACTTCATTCGGTCATGTCCCCATGGCCATTTATGAAATGGGGTATGTATATCGTCGGCCCTATGCCATCGGCCCCAGGTAAAGCTAAATTCATTTTATTTATGACTGGCAATTTCTCTAAATGGGTTGAAGCACAGGCCTTCGAGAAAGTCAGAGAAAAAGAAGTTATAGACTTCATCTGGGATCATATCATATGTTGATTCGGGATACCTGTCGAGATTGTATGCGACAATGGAAAGCAATTCATCGGCAACAAGGTAACAAAGTTTCTCGAAGATCACAAAATAAAGATAATCTTATTGACACCATATCATCCCAGCAGAAATGGGCAAGCCGAATCGACGAACAAAACCATTATTCAGAATTTGAAGAAAAGGTTGAACGACACCAAGGGAAAATATAGAGAAATTCTACCCGAAGTCCTTTGGGCATATCGAACGATGTCGAAGTCCAGTACATGGGCAACACCGTTATCCTTAGTATATGGCTCCGAAGCCTTGATTTTATCAAAGTCGGGGAACCCAGTGCCGGATTTTGATACACAACGGAAGAATCAAATCACGAGGCTATGAATACTAGCCTCGAACTATTAGATGAAAAACGAGAAGCTGCCTTCGTCTGTATGGCCGCACAAAAACAACGAATCAAAAGGTATTATAATCGAAGGACCAACCTTCGCCACTTTAGAATCGGGGACTTGGTCCTGAGGAAAGTCACCATCAACACTCGAGACCCTAATGAAGGAAAACTCGGCCCTAATTGGGAAGGAGCCTATTAAGTCCTTGATATCGTCGGAAAGGGATCTTACAAGCTAGGCACGATAAACGGCGAGCAACTACCAAACAATTGGAACATCTCACTCCTCAAGCGATATTACTGCTAAGGTATGACCTTCTCCTTTTTCATTTACGTTTTATGCTAACTTAGTTTTAGGTGTTCGAGCAAAAATATCGATAAGTCATGAGTCATAATGACATGAGTTGGTGGCCGTATTAAGAAGTGCTCTAAAAATATCGGAGTTATCATCAAGCAGGAAGATATTAGGACCCTAAAGCACGCGTTGCACTTTTTTACCCTTCGACCGGTTTTTATCCCAAATGGGTTTTTCCGGCAAGGTTTTTAACGAGGCAACCATCGTTCCTGCTGAATTAGAGTATCCGAGGTCTCCTTACATTCAACCTCAAATACTGGTGGGCATCACCCTCAGATGATTTATTTTCAAGGAAAAATACTTCATGTCAGAGGGGCCTCGATAGGAAAACTTTGTAATGGGCCAAATGGCCGAATGAACTGTGTCCATATAGATTAGTCGAGCCCCAATAGCAAAACATGTATGCATGTATGAACTATTCAAAGAAGTACTTTTCCTTATTAAATATCTGATGCTTCAATAAAAAATTTCTACTTTACAAGTTCCATACTTATGATTTTCTATGAAAAATGGCTTAAGGGCAGAAGTACAGTTACACCTCGAACGATCGACCCCCTGCTCGGGGACTACCGTCGAAAATCAACATGTTCGAATTATCTAAACTCGAAACCATAAGACCTCAAAGAGGCATCCATCGATTTATAGGCCAAGGCCATCATTCTCGGGGACTAACACTTCGAACAAGTTTGAAGTGTTATTGAGAAATAAGCCCAAGAGGCATACCCAAAGGCTATGGCCAAATTAACACGGCTCAGAGACGTCCGAATCCCACAATAAAAACAAGCTTTCGAATTCTTTGAAAATCGGTAAAAAATGGCTACCCTTGGCAACATAACCAAAGGGCTTCGATAATATCAGCCCCCCAAAACCTTAAGAGGTATAAAAATTTTCAAATACAAATTTGTGCTAAGGCACAAATGGTAAAGGGGTTTCGATCAATATCAAAAAACCCAATGGGTACTAAGGCATAACAAAATTTTACAAAGTCTTTAAGCCGAAAGAGGGAAAAAGCCATTCTTTTACGGCCATATTGGCCCGAATCAAAGATCCTAAGGGCCAATACACTTAGAGTTCGAGAACACGTTCTCACTCGATTCGAACCTAAGGGTTCCACTATCTCGACTTCGAATAAAAACCTACTCGACTACAGATATAGGATCCATTATTATTCAATACAAACCTAAGGGTTCTATTGCTTCGGGTTCAAGTTTTACTCGAACTTGACTATAAAAGCAGTATGATTATGACTTCAATCAAGTCACCCAAAACCAAAGTCTCAAACATATTGTTCAAGGCATAAAAGTGTGCTAAAAGTTTACGAGGCACAAAGCAATTTTGAAGACAAAATTTGAGAAGGAATTCAAAGGGAACATTTCTTTATATATATATATATATATATATATATATATGTTTGAACAAAAATATTTACAAAAGACCGACAAAGGTCTTACAAAAAAAAGGAAAAAAAAAATCTTAATTATGCTCGGGGTTGACTTCTTCCTCGGGGACAGCTTCTTCTTGGGGCGCCTCGCCATTATCAGACCCTCTTTGGCTGCCTTCAACATCATCGTCATCATCAGAGGAGGCAAGAAGCCAGGCATCGGCTTCAATCACCTTTGCCTGTGCTATCTCCTCAAATAGGTCAAAACCTCGAGCATGGATTTTTTCGAGTGTCACCCTTTGATATTGGTGCTTGGCAAGGTCGGCAGTCCACTGAACTCGGTGAAGGTCCTCCCTTAGTTGTGCTTGGGTGGCCTCGGCATCAACAAGATACATGGCCGCCGATTTATCAGCCATAGTCTTCGCCTTTTCGGCTTCAGTTTGGGCCTTAGCAAGCTCGGCCTCGAGCTCCTCGATCCTTTTGGCATGAGCCGAGCTCTTCTCCTTAGCACTCCGGAGTTGAACTTCGGCCGATGACAGTTGGGCCAAAGCAACCACCTTCTCCACAACAAGGTGGTCCATGCCTTCTTTCCACTGATGGCAGCCAGCTTTAACTTGATCGACTTCCTCCCGGAACAGCTCGATTTTCTCAATTATTTGCTGCAACTGAGATATCGAAATGTTAGCCTCCACCCTCGGATAAAGTCCATATATTTTCAAAAGGATAGTTACCTGCTCGTTCAGCTTGGCCTCCTCCTTACGAGCCTTGGACAAATCTACTCGAAGGTCCCTGAGCTCTTCATCCTTTTTCCCACAAAGGATCTTGAGAGCATTTCTCTCCTCCGAAGTCTTTTGGAGCTCGGCCTCACACTGGCTCAGATCGGCCCGAGAGCTGGAAAAATCCTATATGGGAAGAAAATAAATTAGACTGAAGGAAGGAAAAGAAAAAGATAACTACAACAATTAATACCTACTCGAGATAGAAGATGGTTGGCATCTTCAAAAAGGGTTGATGCATCGTTAAGGTCAGAGGAATCATCGACCCCGGTAAAGCAATCCCGAAAGGGATCCTCTTCACTAGGGACTCCGCCTATGCCGGGGTCCTCATGGCCCGAGCTTCTCTTATCGCCTCCTCGGAGTAAGCCGACAGAGAAGGTGAATGACCTGCTGTCAGTACCCTGAGCGAGTCACTCGGGGCTCTCTGATCGGCTCTCGGGGTCTCAGAACCGGCCCCCTCCGGTATATTTGTGGGTGGTCAAGGGACAATCTCGACCTCAGGCGATTCGGGGTCCTCACCCGAACCTTTCTTGGAAGCCTCCTCATCATGAGGCTTGATCTCAGCAACCACCTCCGGTTTTGAAGGTTTGGCGGCCTCGATAGTCTTCTTGGGTCGAGCCACCAACGACGAGGCGTCACCTTTTTCTTCTTCTTTTTCTCTCAAACTTCGGACCGAGTCCATGGTAAGAGCAATGACCTTCTATCTGGTCCTTCAGGCTTTGGGTTTGTGGTCCTCGGATAACGAGACCCCCTTCTATTCTTGTCTTTCCCCGGTTTCGGAACCGGGGACTTGGCCTCTTCCTTACCGTTCGGAGGCCTCAAAATCGCGTCCTTGTTCAGACGTGCACAAAAAGAAACTTGGTGAGAAAAAGAAGTATGAGTAGTACCTCGGAAATAAGAAAGAAACACTCACCGTGATTCTTTGCCTCCCATTTTCCCTTTTCCAAGTCACGCCAGCAGCGCTCGGCATAGGAGGAAGTTGAGGCCTACTTCCGAACCCAGTCCTCGAGGTCAGGAACCGCTCAAGGCATCCAGGCAATCGCTGCATGACAAACAAAAGCATTATATAAAGCAAAAAATGGAAATATGAAGACTAATGGGTAAGATGTTACTTACGCTCGGGGTTCCACTTCTCGGGGAATGGCAGTTTTTCCTTAGGGATGAGGTCGCAGGTCCTTACCCGAATAAACCGTATCATCCAACCACGGTCCTTGTCCTCATTGATGCTCGAGAACAAATCCTAGGTTGCTCGGCTCTGGAGCTTGATCAACCCTTGAAAGTGTGGGGGTCAATATAACCGCATGAGATGGCTGAGAGTGAACGGCAGCCCCTCGACCTTGCTGGAAAAGAATCGGAGCATGATTATGATACGTCAGAAAGAGGGGTGAACTTGGTCGAGGGTGACCTGGTATCTTTTGCGAAAGTCTATGATCACTGGGTTGAGAGGATCCAACGTGAAGGGGTAAGTGTAAACACTTATAAATCCCTCTATATGGGTGGTAATACTCTCTTCAAGAGCGGGGATATGTACCACGATTTTGGCCTCCCAGTTGCAATCCCTCTTCACATCTTCGAGATATCCCGCTATTATCGAGCAGATATATCTCGATACATGCTCATATCGGCCAGGGACCGATGGAGGGTTCTCGACTTTGAAGTCAGATTTTAAGACACATGGGCCGGGAACATACTCATAAGGGAGCGGTTCCACCAGCGGTTTATCACCAGTCGGCCGGGAAGAAAAAGAGGAAGCCTTCTCCTTTTGTGGAACGGTTTTTGATGTTTTTTCCATTTTGCAAGTAGCAGAAAGATAAAGATATTAAGTTTGGTGGTTTGAAGATGGCGGAGATGATCTAAGAAGTGATGAAGAAAAAGAAATTGAGAGAGTTGAGAGACTTGGAAAAATTGATGAAGAGGAAAGTAATGGTTTGATTCATCAAAGGAGTCCATATTTATAGAAATTACGGTGACGGTTCGACGGCGTTAGTGGCCGAGCGCCCACTGACACGCATTAATGGTTTGGGGAACTGTACTGGCGGGACATTTCGGTCACCTCCATCACTTACGTCACGGGGATGACATCACCATTTATCGAGGTCATAAGAAAATCGAGGCTCAAGTCGTTTCTTATCATTTTATTATAAGAAACGAGGGGACTATCTGTATACAGTAGAAATCGAGGCTACACAATTTTACTATTTGGTCGAGATAGGAATGTTATGTCGAAGGGCTAGGACGTCGAGTCCGAACTCGAGACTTCTTTCCAGATCGAGGTCGACATCAATCGAGGCCAGAAAGAGACTGACTCTGAGTAATATTTCCATAGTTTTATAACGGAAAGGGCGAGATATCCATGATTGATCGAGGGTCGTGGTGTAAATCTCGGAACGAATCAAGCCTATAGCAGTTAATCAGTTGTTGACATGATTTCCTACTGTAATTAGAAATATACCTTAATTAGGACTCCTCTACTATATCAAGAGGAATTCCATTCATTTGTAATCATCATTGCTCACTAAGAAAAATATATACAATCATTTCTTTCTTGTTGTACATCACCTCGAGGTTACTTTGGTTCAAGGTCGAGGCTTAGCTTATATAATGGTTTGATTTATTTTACAGTCTAAATTGTCTATTTATTTTTTCGTTTATCAATTGGTATTGGACGAAATTACATATCCTTAAAATCACAATATAAATGTAATTGTTATCCAAATTTTAGGGTAAACAACTTCATAGTTAGGATCAAATCCAACTCTTATAACTTAGCCCACCTCCTGGTTGTCGATCGCTCGATCACTTTCTTTTTCACTAAGTGATTGCTTAGGGACCTTAGCGTACGATCTGGTCTGTTTCCTTCTCGACTTTAGATCTTAGTACCAAAAAGTATGTCTGTACAAACTATAAATATTAGCATCAAATTTTAAGGTTATCTATTAACAGATTATATCTATAGACTGAAGTGCATACTTCTAAACGTGTTGAGTCAAATAATGAAGTCTTACTTAGTACATTTTGACCGATTAGCCCTTGTTATTTACCCTCTTTTCAAGGTGACAACTCCACCCTAACACAAGGTCAAGTTGGCAATAAAGAGTGGGTAGTTAATTGATAAGAAAAGAATGTATGAGATTATTAGAAAGTAGTAGATTCCTTTTTGTTATGATTAAAGCTGCAGTTCACGGAGATGAATATCTTTCATATGAGTTACAAATTATTAGTAGTCTAGCGAAGGTTTATACCAACTTTAATTGGTTGAACATATTACATGCCCTTTCTTTTCAGTTTTCCACTTGAGTGATTAATACATTTGACCTAATAAACTGGTTGAGCAATCAGTCGTAGCCATTGACCCCAGCAGCTATAACTCCATCAATTCCAACTAACATACAATGTTTTGTGGCGAAAGACCTAACTACGTACGTACAATACATTTCATCATTTACTTCTTATACCTACTTACATGTTCATCCGACACTTTAATTTCTAATAACCAAAGTAAATGAGTTTCAGATAACACATTCACTGAGTATATTTTTGTCACGACCTAATTTCCCCTATGTGAGGTGTCATGCCATAAAATTTATAATTTCAAAACTGGTAGTACAAGTCATAAGCTCTACAGATTTATCTACAAATTTTCAAATACAACTGTTTTGAAATAAGGTAAACAATGTGAATACCAAATCAGAAGGTGACTCCGAAGCCTGCGAACGCAGCAACAGGTTTACCTTGAGTCTCCACAGCAACAATCCGCATAACTAGCTAATAATCGACTGACTTCAAAATACCTGGATCTACACAAAAAATATGTAGAAGTGTAGTATGAATACACCACGGCGGTACCCAGCAAGTATCAAGACATACCTCAGTGGAGTAGTGACGAGAAACGGTCAAGATACCTACTGGACTAAATAACCTAAACAAGTATAATGGTAGAGACAACATAGTATGATATCTATGTAATGACTGCGCATAATGACAAATAATACGATAATTGCAGTAAGAAAGAAAAGCAACAACTAAAAGTGGATGACACAATAGATGAACGGAAATACAGTCTAAATTCGATGATCTTGATAAATGGAAGGCAAATAACAACTCAACAAAACGACCGCTTTCACACCAGGTTTTAGCCAATAACCTCCACGAGGTACCAAACCTCAGAATATTCACAACTCACAAATCTCAATTCCTGAACTCTAACACTTGGCATCCAGTGCTCTCATTATAATTTATAACCGCACTGACGACTCACGTGCCAAATTGAGCGCCATTATCACATAGAGGGCAAGGAAACAAGGTTGTGCATCTATACTCAATAATATAAAGGAAACCTCTTAACCAATAAGAGTGCTTAACTATGTGTATGCTTGTGCAAGTATCCAACATAGTTCATGCCAGCTAGTAAGTATAGGAAAAGAGATGGACAACATGTAGAATGTTTTTCCACAACTTTGTATAAGTCAAAGCTCACACAAGTAAGTATACCACTACACAATATCCACAACAAGAATGCCCCCATGCCATCACAAACCAATCCCTGACACAACCTACCTTGTCTCGCCACATGTGCAATAGTAAAGTAAGTGCCCGCCTTGTCTCGCCATACGTGAATAATAATATTTCCACCTTGTCTCGCCACATACGAAACCCACATATGTATAGCCCGCCTTATCACGCCGCATGTGCAAATATCAATAGTCACAATAGCACGGCAAAAATCTCGTGCAGCCCCATAACAACAACCGAACGGCAGAAACATCATGCATCACAATAACAACCCCACGACAGAAACCTCGTACATCACCAAAATAAGTACAACAACAATAATGACAATAAAATACCAGAGTACGGCAAGTAAATCAACTCAGAAATTCTAGAACTCAATGAAAGGGAAGAACAAATTCACAAGTAGTAGCCACAATAGAAATGCAATTCATAATAAGAACAACTCAACGGGAAAGGAAATAATATGTAACAGCGGGATCACAATGTACAGTTCGATAACAAGAGAGCTAACACAAGTCAAAAAATTTCAAATAAGGACAAGTCAAATAAGGTATAGGATATCCAAACTACTTTTAAGTTTGGACAGTTACGAAAGAGAAATAATAAATTCAATTAAGGATAAGCAATAGATAGATAATCATGACCTCAATTAAGGCTAAACAGTTACAGAAGAGATAATAATAATTTCAAATAAAGATAAGCAGTTATAGAAGGATAGCATAGCAATAGAAGAGGTAAATATCTTCAGGTAAGTCATATAAGAGCCAAGTAAGCAATAAGAGTAAATCATGAATCAATTAATTCCAATTAAAGCAGGTAGGGGTGAAACTAGTAATTTAGAAACTTAATCATAATAAAAACAACTTCATACTCAGTGAACATACGAACCTAAGGACCCTAAAAGGCCAACTCTCCACAAATAAGCACGAGCACGTAGTCGTCACCTCGCGTACACGGACTAAAATTAGCATAGAAGACTCAAATCCTAAGGGGTAGTTCCCCCACACGACGTTAGGCAAGATACTTACCTCAAAAAAGATAGATCGATACTCAAAAATGAACTTCTCGGTGAAATGATCTCCGGACGGCTCAAATCTAGCCAAAATAACTTCAAAGCATAAATAAAACTCATAAGATTGAGACTTTATGATCCGGAATAGTTTCTTATGAGTTTATGAGACTCATAATCCCGGGGGTTCTGAGGTGCGGGCCCGCATCTCGGAACCCGACAAATTTTATAAAATCCGAACACCCATCCCGATACGAGTTCAACCATACTAAAATTATCAAATTCCGATACCAATTCGTCCCTCAAATCATAATTTTTCATTTTGAAGGTTTTCTTAAAACATCCTCATTTTCCCCACTCAAAAACACTAATGAAATAATAAAAATAAAGATAAAATCATGGAATATAATAAATTATATATGAAGAACGCTTACTCAATCGATTTGTTTGAAAATTCCACAAAGAATCGCTCAAAACCGAGCTCTACAAGTCAAGATATGATAAAAATGGCCTAAACCTCGATTTGGAAGATATATTATGTTGCCTAGGCGTCAAAGCATCGCGAACGCTGAAGAATGATCGCGTTCGCAAAGAAGAAAATGGCTGCTGCCAAGTTTGTGCTTCGCAAACATGACAACACGCTCGCGAACGCGGAGAAGAAAAGTCAGTTGGCTCACGACTAGCCTATACAAACGCGTGGAATAGTACGCGAACGCGAAGAATGGGATGGCACACCTTCGCAAACGCGAAGAGACGGACGCGAACGCGAAAGAGGGAATGGCAGGATTCTGCAATCACGGAAGGAGACATGCGAACACGAAGAACAAATAATGCATCCTCCAATATTACTCTTTGCGAACGTGGAGGTATTGACGCGAACGCGAAGAAGAAAACCAGATGACAGAATCAGCAGTTCAAAATAGAATAAAATGGCCCGTAGCCCATCCGAAACACACCCGAGGCCCCCTGGACCCTGTCTAAACACACCAACAAGTTTCATAATCTAACACGGACTCGCTTGAAATCTCAAATCACATCAAACAATATCAAAACTATGAATCGCACCATGAATGAAACTTATGAACTTTCAAATCTTCCAACTTCTAAAACGCGCGCCGAAACCTATCAAATCAACCTGTAATGACGTCAAATTTTGCAGGCAAATCCCAAATAACATAATAGAGCTGTTCTAACTCTCGGAATCGTATTTCGACCCTGATATCGCCAAAGTCAACTCTTAGTCAAACCTCTCAACCTTCAAAACATCAACTTTTTCAACTTTCGCCGAAATATTTTAAATTACCCTACGAACCTCCAAATCCAAATCCGGACGCACGTGTAAGTCTAAAATCACCATACAAAGCTGTTGGAATCATTCAAAACCCATTCCGGAGCCGTTTACACAAAAATCAAATTTCGGTCAACTCTTACCGCTTAAACTTCCAAAACTTGAATCCTTCCTCCGATTTGACTCTGAATCATCCGGTAACTGAATTCGACCACACACGCAAGTAGTACACACAGTACGAAGCTGCTCAGGACCTTATGCCGCCGAACGGGACTTAAATTCTCAAAACGACCGGCCGGGTCGGTACAATTTTGATCACAAGCTTCTCATTCGTATTTTGATCATTGATATTGTTATGGCCATTTGGTAAATAAATATTGAGGTTTTATTGTCATATGTAAAAATACTGGTTAACTTTTTTAGATTTTATCAATTACACATTATGTTGATCAATATTTTATTTAGTGATAAAATTCGGTAAGGTCTATATATAGTTGAGTAATATGAAACATAACTAATGGCTCAGCTTCATAGGGTCGCTTAGGAATCTAAATAGTGTTGTTCAAAGAATTCACTAATTTTATAAGATTGTGTTTCCAATTTATCTATATATCTATATCTACTGTATTAAATGCACAAAAGCCCATAGTGAGATGTTGTTTTCCTTTCTACCTTTCAAAAATAGATTTTACATTACATAATGACCATGTACTTACCTTTCTAATAATTAGGACTTTTAATTCGAACAAAATTTTATTTATTATTTATTTTCATATTTAAACTCTGAAGAAACAAAATCTAAAAATTTTACACCTCAACCTCAGGAGGTGCGACCGGCACATGATGCTCGAAAGCCCGTGCGAACCGACATCCATGCTTACACCTATTTAACCATAAGACCTGGGCCAACAAGAACTCGAAGTAACAATAACGGAAATTTGAAATGTACACAACTCACTGAGAAAGAAACATCAACATTTATACTGTTGCAACCTATTTTTGTACAAGTCAAAACAAACTACAATTTATAATACTTTACAAAATTAATTGGAGTTTAGAGTCGCCACCTAGTATTTAAGGTATACTAGTGTCACGACCGAAAAATTCAATTAGTCGTGATGGCACCTAACCCAACCCGCTAGGTAAGCCAATATCAGTAAACATAATCTAAAGATAACAATAAAAGTTAAAAAGTAAAATAACTTAATTTAATATATTTTTTTCCAAGGACTGGTAGTGCAAGTCACGAGCCTCTTAGACTTAAAATATACAAAACTGGTACGAAATAAATACATCCTCTGTTCGAAATATACATAAACATATTTAAAAATTTAAAGCTACCATAACAAGAGGCACCAATAACCGAAATGCAGGTACATCTTCAATGATTGCTCCCGTCATACACAGCAACATCGGCTCCAAAATCTACAGGCAAGGTGCAGAAGTGTAGTATGAGTACAACTGACCACATGTACTCAATAAATAAGAAACATAACATTAGTTTGTAAGTAGTGGCAAGCTCAAAAAATGGTCAGAGTCCAACACCAATAGCTAAATAACAACTCGTAATAATGTAATGAAGGTAGTACGAGCAATAACTCAAAAGATATTATGCTCAGCTCATTCACAGTTACAAAAAATATAGACATGCTTTTCAGGTATAACAGTAAAGCCCAAATTTTTTGCCGGAGTCACAGCAATATGAGTATATCAGAAAAATTATGATTTTCCCAAACTTTCAACAGCATATGAGGCATTTCATTATCAGATAGTACGAGAAAAGTACATCTCTATGCCTACATGGCAATATGCATATCAAGTCATCAGTTATCATATACCGTCTAGCATGAAAAATATACATCACAATGCCTACATGTCAAATATATATGTCAAATCATGAATGACACAATACTGTCTAGCATTAGGATTATACATCTCAATACCCACATGTCAAGTGTACATGTCAAATCATGAATGCCACAATACCGTCTAGCATGAGAAAAATACTTCTCTATGCCTACATGCTAAGTATGCATGTCAAATGAATGATTTCACGGTGATATTACCATGTACTCTCACACTCAGCATACTTAAATTGTCTGGCTCAATTGCCCATTTTATCACACACACACAATCACTCAGCACTGTACGGGTGCCTGGCTCATAAGCCCCTCACTAAAGCGCGTGTATATATATCATTCTTCCTGCACTCAATGTTCGTATGTCAAACTCTTGATGGGCGCATCTTGCCCAAGCGCTAATCAAAAGCCTATAAGGCCTGCTGCGGCATGCAACCCAATCCACAATAATATATAAGCCAATAAGGGCTACTGCAACGTGCAACCAGATCCATAATAACACTCACAACACAGCTCTCAGGCCTACCTGAGTCATCAATCTCTCAAGTCTGAAGGGCTCACAATCTCATACCACTCAGCCCAAACAATGATAACATGTGATGTAACAGTGAATGATAAACAGAGACTGAGCTATGATATGCAAATTATCACGATCCAAACCGATGGGCCGCGACGGGCACC
This sequence comes from Nicotiana tomentosiformis, assembly GCF_000390325.3. Taxonomy (NCBI): domain Eukaryota; kingdom Viridiplantae; phylum Streptophyta; class Magnoliopsida; order Solanales; family Solanaceae; genus Nicotiana; species Nicotiana tomentosiformis. The sequence goes on from NC_090814.1 coordinate 34,730,492, forward strand.
CGATACCTTACTCAACCGAGTACCCACATAACATATTTATTTTATTACTTCATCATATACACGTGACATACGGGCCTAATAGGCCAACATGGTCATTCATAAACTCAAAACATAGACTGACAAGGCCGTACAATCTTTCACGTACACAACATATGTCTACAAGCCTCTAAGAGTACATAATTATCATAAAGGTCGGGACAAAGTCCCGCCATACCAAACCATACACATCTAAATCATACTGACCAAACAAGAAACTCCAGAGCAAATGTAGTGCACCAATATCTTCTGTAGAGCTGATCGCCTACTTGGAGGACTCTCGACCTGTCTATCGAGACCTGCGGTATGAAACGCAGCATCTCCCGGCAAAAAGGGACGTCGGTACAAATAATGTACCGAGTATGTAAGGAATAAAAATCAGTAAATAATAGACATGAGAGAAACATGGAGTAAAAGACTCGACATGTACGTCTGCATAACTTTGTGAATCATTTCATTTTTATAACGTCATGCATATGCGTATAAATGCCATACCATGCATAGGTATATGTGTTCATAACATCATCAAGCCTCTGAGAGCATCCCATCATATTATTTCTGTCACTGTGGGCAAATCATCAACGTATACCAGCTGATCAGGTGGTGGTGCGTATATAACGCCGTAACCTTTTCTCATATACCATATATGTATATATATACGCGTATATAACGCCATCTAGTCATGGGTCAATGTATATATATAAATGTATGAAATGCATAAGAAATACGTTAATAATATTTTCTCGGAATGGCATAAAAATAATATACCTTTCGGCTAAACTTTATCAAATATGTATTTTTCTGAGACCCATGAACAGAAGATATAATAATAATTCACATGGAAAAATAAAAAATATAGACACCCCTAGTATTTCTATGAATAGATGCATTTATGAAAGTTGCGTATTTTGCTCGTTTCATTTATATTATTTGGATCATGCCAAAAAGAAAGAAGGGATAGCCTTAACATACCTGAGTCGATTTTCTTGACAATCCCTCTAACACACGTCTTTTGTGATAAAATACATGACGACGGATCGAAGTAGAGAAAAATCCGTATGATATTCTTGAGAAAGTTTGTATCGTGCTCTTTTAGAATTGCAAATATCATTGCGATTACACAGTATAACTTTGTTGCAAATTTCTTAGAGTGTGAATCCGTATTGAATCTTCATCCCTCACTTGGCATACTTAGAATCATTATATCTAGATGTTGGAGTGGCATTCTCATTCTCATTCTGTTTATGACAATTACATTACGTATGAATAATTATAACTTTTGGACTCTCCACTAAGTAAGCAAATCTCATTCTCAATACAAAATTCTTCTATATTCTTGAATGAGAATGATGTAATAATAGCGCAAATTGACCGTTAATAGTTACTAGTACCTTAATAAGGTAAATCTCTTAACATTGTTGGATTTCTTTGTGGGCCCTAGATAGGGATGTCTTGGCCAAAGAGTGTCCAAATTATGACACCTTGAACCCCATACAACTCATATGATCTTGAATATCACCTCGGATTTTACTCCCCGTTTATTAGCCATGGTGGGTGCCACTTTCTTATGCAGTGCATGCAATGTTGTGTCGAGACTTGTTATTACATGACTATTTCCTCTTTAGGTCACTGAGCTTAGGTTGAAGCCTTCTTCCTTACTTTCTCAGCTAGTCTTTTATTGTAGTATTTAGGGAGGACCCGTTGACTTTTGCAAGGCTACGAGCTTATTACATCGTATACTCAACGGAAGTTTTGATATTCGTACTCACATATAAAATTCCTTAGCTACTTACCTCCATACTTATATGCTTGTAGGGCTGCTTCTGAACTGATATTTTAACTATCTTCCCAGTGGGACTCTCTTTTATTTCTGTAACACTCATACGGTACCTTTACTACCCCGACTCCTATCTGAATATTTCTCAAGTATCAAAATGTCATATTTGCGAGACTGAATTTCCCATGTTGGGGTTCACTATGTTTATCTTGCACAATCTGTTGATTTGTCTGTGTCCTCTTGTTTAGCCATAACTAGGCTCTTCCTAGATCAACTACTAACTACTCGTTGGCTCATTCTCATATCAATATTCTCCATAATCTTTCTTGGGTTATTTCTTTTGCATTAACTTACGTCTCGCACTGGCTCCTTATTTATCAATAACATCTCGGGCAGAAACTCTTACTTCCTCTCCATGACGTTGTGTTTGCATAATGTCATGTAATCATTGCATGTCTATAGAACTTGAATGAGTGCAATCTCATCCCTTTCTCATTTTTATCGCATTCTCCCTTTACCATTCTGTAGTTACTAAAACCACTTAATTTTGACTTAATGCCACGTCACTCCATATTTTCCCCTTTATGGGAGTACTAAGAGTTGGAACTACAACAACCTACCTATAGATATTTTACCTCTTCATCTTTGGCGTCCTTTCACATCATCGGTGACCCTTACTCGCCTAGCAGTAATCCTTCTGTACCAAGGATAATAAAATTCCTTACTCGCGATGGTGGCACTTAGTGCAACTGGCACATACAGTCCCTTAAACTTAACTTTACTCACCTTACTTGCTTTAGGGAAGCGTCTTCCTGAATGAACTTTAAAGGGTATTCTTCTGTCGTCCATTCTTTTATCGCCGGGACGCAATCTCTGAAATTCTCATGATGTCGACCATTATCAAATCATTCAGTCTCTAATTCATGTTTAGTTTATCTTGTTCACCAGCCCATACTGATTTCTATTACTCGGGGGTCTAACTTTTCCTTCTGGTAATCACGTTGGAGTCACGAACTTATTTCTCGAAAGGAGGTTATGACTTTATGGCCTATATTCTTTTGTTGTCTCAAGGCCTGTCACCTCTCGCCTTTTCCTTTATTTGACAATAAACTTTGTAATACTGTCGTCTTTTTGATCTACCGTTGTCACCCATGTATCATATCTTACTCATAATGCTTCATTAACTTTCTTCTTATTTCCCGCTAACATTATGTCCATCACATTATTCTGAAAACTTCAATAAGACATTCTTTGGCTTTTAGCTCCCCTTTGCTTCACCCAGTGACTCTTCGGGTTGCTTAACGTTCTCACTGTGCTAGGGACACGAACCATATCAAGGTAATATTTATTCCTTCCAGGCTTTTAGTGCTTATCTTCTGAATTCTTTTTTTTTTTGATCATGCTAGTATTCACATCTAATTGTAATATTCTAGAGTGTACCATCTGGGTGTCTCACAAGGAGGTCTATTAGCACCTTTGTAATATCCTTCGGAAATGTCAACTAACACAAACAATCCATTCCCCATTTTGGGTTACTCTAACCCCAGCCGGATCCTAATATCCCGTCCTTTTCTTAAACTACACCTGTTAGCTCCCGTAGAGCATAAGTGAGATGGGTGTGATCAATTGTATATATCCCTGTTATTGTTGAAGGTACTCAAAAGGCTTATATTTCTCTTCCTGAATTGTAGATAATGATCATCTTCACTAACTGGGTACCTCGTACCCTTCTTCACCTTGCTTCTTTTACTTGTTAAAATTTGTATCTATCTTATAAATCTCTCATTGCCTTTCACCATAGAGGTGTATAGATATTCTTGCCTTAAGGCTCCTTATGAAGAAGCATGCACGTCTTAGTATCCACATATTCTGCTGGAGACCTTACATTTACTTATCATAAGCATGATGCAAAATCGAGTTCCTCTGACTCAATTCTTCCACAACCATATTCAATCTCTTACCAACAGTCTTTCTAGATGTCGGCATCGTCATAATAGGAATAAGATAGAGTTTAGAAAATTAAGTTCCTACAATTGAGCTCTACCACACGATCTAAAGTAAGAAGAAAGAGTGACAGTCCTAAATGCCCTGTAGCATACTGCTTGTAAGTGTGGTACACGACACACCCATAAACAAGACTCTACTAGACACGACTTGTAGACTCCCTAGGACAGAACTGCTCCGATACCACTTTTGTCACGACCCAAACCGATGGGCCGCGATGGGCACCTGGTACCTTACTCAACCGAGTACCCACGTAACATATCTTTTTTATTACTTCATCATATACACGTGACATACAGGCCTAATAGGCCAACATGATCATTCATAAACTCAAAACATAGGCTGACAAGGCCGTGCAATCTTTCACGTACACGACATATATCTACAAGCCTCTAAGAGTACATAACTATCATAAAGGTCGGGACAAAGCCCCTCCATACCAAACCATACACATCTAAATCATACTAACCAAACAAGCAACTCCAGAGCAAATGGAGTGCACCAATATCTTCTGTAGAGCTGATCGCCTACTTGGAGGACTCTCGACCTGTCTATCGAGACCTGCGGCATGAAATGCAGCGTCCCCCTGCAAAAAGGGACATCGGTACAAATAATATACCGAGTATGTAAGGAATAAAAATCAGTAAATAATAGACATGAGAGAAACATGGAGTAAAAGACTTAACATGTACGTCTGCATAGCTCTGTGAATTATTTTATTTTTATAACGTCATGCATATGCGTATAAATATAATACATCATTTCAGCCACTGTGGGCAAATCATTAATATATACCAGCTGATCAGGTGGTGGAGCATATATAACGCCGTATCCTTTTTCCATATCCCATACACAAATATACATATATATACGCGTATATAACGACATCTGATCATGAGTCAATGTATATGTATAAATGCATGAAATGCAAAAGAAATACGTTAATAATAGTTTCTCAGGATGTCATAAAAATAATATACCTTTCGGCTAAACTTTATCAAATACGTATTTTTCTGAGATCCATGAACAGAAGATATAATAATAATTCACATGGAAAAATCAAAAATATAGATACCTCTAGTATTTCTACGAATAAAGCCATTTATGAAAGTTGCGTATTTTGCTCGTTTCATTTGTATTATTTGGATCATGCCAAAAAGAAAGAAGGGATAGCCTTAACATACCTGAGTCGATTTCCTTGACAATCCCTCTAACACACGTCTTTTATGATAAAACACATGACGACGAATCGAAGTAGAGAAAAATTCTTATAATATTCTTGAGAAAAATTATACCGTGCTCTCTTAGAATTGCAAATCTCATTGCGATTACACAGTATAACTTTGTTGCAAATTTCTTAGAGTGTGAATCCGTATTGAATCTTCATCCCTCTCTTGGCATACTTAGAATCATTATATCTAGATGTTGGAGTGGCATTCTCATTCTCATTTTTTTTAATGACAATTACATTACGTATGAATAATTATAACTTTTGAACTCTCCACTAAGTAAGCAAATCTCATTCTCATTCCAAACTTCTTCTATATTCTTGAATGAGAATGATGTAATAATAGTGCAAATTGACCGTTAATAGTTACTAGTACCTTAATAAGGTAAATCTCTTAAAATTGTTGGATTTTTTTGTGGGCCCTACTTGATAGGGATGTCTTGGCCAAAGAGTGTCCAAATTATGACAACTTGCAACATAATGTAAGAGTTATTTTATTGACTACATCCTGCTGCCAGGTTGAGGTTAAAGATTTATCCAAAATATCTTAGTTAATTACTAATTTCTTAATTAACTCGATAATTTTTTGCTAATTAATAATTAACCAATTACCTACCTAATTAAAAATTATCTCAAATTACTCAAAATACTACTCACTTTCAATACATTTTGTACACCTTACTATTATGGTCATGTGGTACCTTGTATGGCACTAGTCCATAAATACCGGGTATTTTAGCTCGGGCCCTATTTTATCCCAACATGTCAAACTTCGACAAAAATTTATTTCCTTTGATTTTCCTACCCTCTCACCTTCATGAATTTACTCATCACTTGTTTTAAATAGCATAATGCTTATAATCTCAAAATAATCCTATTCCCGAACTTACGTTGATTAACTTACGATGAAACTTTAACGTACGAAAAATACAGGATGTAATATCTCATTTCCGTGCTTTCATCAATTTACTTATGCCGTACTTTTACGTACGAAAACATAGGGTGTAACATAAATAAAGGATCATGACTGAATATATAATTACAGTTAGAGTAGATAACATGATTTTAAGATGAATCACAGCTCAATTACTCTAACAAGTAGGAATAACACAGATAGAACAAGATATAACAGCAAAAGAAGTCCGGTCATAGTCTAATAGTTAACTTGAATCATGATTACCCCGGTGCACGCCCAAACGTTCGTCACCTAGCATGTGCATCACCCTAATACATCCCAGGGTTAAGTACCCTGAAATACAAGTTTAGATATGTTACTTACCTAGAACAAGCCAAATCTAAATAACGAGCAAGCCAAACAATACTCTATAAATGTCACCCTGCACGTATCAACCTCTGAACAGATCGAAACTAACCAAAAGCAACTCACATGGTTTTGTGGTTTCGCTATTTATTTTAAAAGGGGTTCACTTAGTGATACTTTACTTTATGTTTTCGATTGTTATCCCTTTCACATGTCCCTATTCTGTTATTATATTTGATTATTTACCTGCTATTTCATTACTTCTTGATATATATAACTGCACAGATTTATTGTAGGTGTCTTGTCATACCCTCGTCACTACCTCGTCGAGGTTAGGCTTGACAGTTACTTTCGCACCCCGTTTCTCGCGAAAGAGTGTTTCGACATGTGCGTTAGGGCACCTATTTGCAAAAGAGAAGAGTCTCCACCTAATAATTTTTAAGGTACCTATTTGCAAATAACTCTGTTTTACAACGTCACCAAAGATAAGGTACATGCTCAAGTTACCTCAAAGAAAAGGTGTTAGACACTCTTCGAGTTCCATAACTGTGGGTCCTGACTGAAGTTTACGCTATGTGGATTATCATATTACAATTGCACTAAGCGATCATATAAGTGAAGGAAGACATGGAATTTAAAGGTTCTATTATGAATACGTACAAAACAAAAAAGGCAATAATTAGACCATATCAATACAAATCTTTAGAGGTTACATGGTACAACTATTCTATATTTGATTACTAAGTGTGACAACAAACATATAAGGGAGGGGGGGTGGTCCTAAGTTTCTTAGCCTAAAGGATCACCCCGTGCAACATAAATAATACTTCGCAACTCTCTTAAAGTAGGGGTTGCTCATATTATTCAGTGGGCAAAGACTATAATCTACTGCTACCCGCTTACTATGTTGATGTTGTTTACTTAAAGGCGCTCTAATTTAATTCTAAGTTGTGTCCAATGCGTGCACTACCCGTATCATGCCTATGGTCCAGGAAGCTTTGGACCTACTATTAGGTGGTTCTAGACTCTACTTGGGAGTGATAAACTAATGCACATTCAAAACATATAGGACTACACATAATCAGTGGTTCAAGTTTGCCTCCTCATATAGACACATATTAACGCAGACAGTTATGAACTTATGCTAACGACGTTCAGATTATTAGGCAGGAAACAATATATAGGTAGGCTTGGAGTCAAGGTATATTAAATTGTTCAAGACATATAGGCATGATTTCTATGTGATTGAACGATTCATAAGTGGACATAAAGTCTTATAGGCAGGTTGTCTTGACAAAACGATTGATTTTAATATATGATTCTATTAAAGATCCTACGGGCATAATTCCTAGGATAGTTACAAAACTCTATAGACATGATCTCTACACGATTTACGTCTGGGCAGTGAAGCCATTAAAAACGCAGAATTACTCATTTTATCACTATAGGCATGATTTTTAGATGATCTATGTAATAAGAAGAGAAAAACAACAATATCAGTTTCAACTTAATCCATTCGAGATCTTATAGACATGGTATCTAGATGAGTCAAGTGATTGCAAGAAGTACGTTAAAGCATGCATTTAAAGTCATTGCATTAAGTTCCTATATGCATGATATCTAAGCGCTACAAATCCAATTTCAGACCTTATAGGCATACTTACTAACGTTTGCAAGTTAGGAATTATATTAACCCTAGGTCGTGCTTTCTAAGTGAATATATAAGTTAATCGACACGTTGTGCAGATAATTCCCAAAGGTGGGACATGAAAAGAAAATAAATAATTAGAGCCCTATAGACATGCTTTCTACCCATTCATGTGAAGATAGAGTATCCGAGCCCCCAACTTTCACTAATCTCTAGTGTTGTTTATTACAAGTTATTACATGCCTAAGTGGAAGAATACATCCTTCAAATACGACTAAATTACAAGCTGAAACAAATACAGGCCTAATAAGCAGTTACAATCCCAAAGAAAATAACCTAATGACACTTCCGGGTCTTCAGCAGCCCCTTTCTTTGCACAAACAGCAGACTACTAAAATCCCAGGCTCACCCAAGGCATAAGAGTGTGCCAGTTACAAGGTATGATTCGAACAACACACATGGATCAAAACTAGGCCCAAATGGATGACTTACTTATCCAGCCGGATGCCAAACTTAACCATACAAGTAACAAACTACACAGTACATTAATTAAACAACCTTTTAACAAACTGAATTCTAAAAGCTGTATCTAACAACAGTTTTCGCTAAAGCATATTGACAAGTTCATAGGGCATACATAAGGTAGGTCCATGCTTGCATTCTTTGAGAACAAAGCTATGGTTACAGGATTAACCAACATGAGATAGAATACTACTTCACGTAGTGTTACAAAGCAAACATGGTCCTGAATTAGCATAAAGAACTTAGTCATGAGATTTTAAACATAAGACTAAAAAAACCATGGACAGAGAGCCAACAAAGTATAGTCATCACATAAGGATGTCTAACACGAGAAACTAATGAAAATAGCATAACCAAATCAAGTTGGTGGACATGGTATACAAACAAACCTTAATTTGAACATGCTAAGTACCAGTCATAGCATAAAACGCTTAAGCAACACCAGAACTTAGTAGGCAATGATATATCAAAACTTGACTATCAGAGAGAAACGCTGGATGATGCACTTTCACCTTGTAAACCATAGGTAGTACTAGACAACATGGGATTAAGCCACGCAGGGAACACACCTTAAATTTCACAATTAGCAGGGCAATATGCTTGGCTAACAGTGTGGCTAAGAACTAACTCTAGTAGGATATTAAGTAAACATGAGTAATCCAATAGGAATTAGAACACACGAGTTGGTTTATCACAAAGATACAGAACAAGGCACTGAGCTAAACTTAGGATGAGTGGCAGGTATAAACATTTAAACACACAAAAATACACTAGTCTAGGCATGCTTAAGGTCGTGAGAATCTTTCATAATGAACACATACAATAGGCATACATCAGAGTCAGAAGTTGGACAAGTTCAGATGCTAGAAATGTTATGAGTCATAAAATGAAAGCGGTAATACAATAGCATATATATTCACAAAGTTTAATGAGAAGGAATGAAATTGACAGAGCCAAAGACACTAACCAGTTGCGAATCAACTAAAGGCTAAACAAGAAGAATAATTCCAACAAAACTTCAATCGTTGACAACAAAAAGAGCAGACGAACCCAAAACTCAGTCCATTAGAGTTCCAAAGGGTTTCAGATGAACCCTAGGCAGTGCTCGCACTTAGAAGGTTAGTTAATCGAAATCCGATAGCCTTGGCTTTCAGCCGGCCAAGAGCCAAGAGTGCAGAAAGTATTGAAGAATCAGAATAGTGGTAACAACAATTAAGTAATGACTCGATGAGACATAGAAAGGGAACGTGGAAAGGGGTTTACACAATAGCAGAAATTGAACGAACAAACATGGAAAATAGTCAATCAAGCACAAATAAGGAAAGAAAATATCACATGCAATCAGTAACAAAACCAGTAAAGGGGAAATTTGAATTCAAACCCTAATTGGAATTGGACTCAGGGAAATCGTTCACAAACCCTAATCACGACAGAATCAATGGAGATGCGCCATAAACAAGAAGAAATTTACTTTTTCTGATGTATAGAACCACAATCACACCTAGCACCATAGAATGGAAGCCAAATCTATGATAGTTGAACTTGCCATTAGTATAAAGGTAACGAAAGTTACCATAAGTGAATGATAATAGCAAAAAAGGTAAGTAGGATCCGCGTCTGGACGCTTACGAGGAACGGAAAAAAAGGGCTCTTTTAGATTGGTTAGGGTTTGGTCTCTGATGAAGAGAGCGTGTGAGGGCGGCTGTGGAGAGATAAGTGAGGGCTAGGGTTTGGGGACGAGTAATTTTTAAATGGCGAGGTTGTTGTGGGCCATTGATCATCTTAGATCAACGATTAGGATTTAAAGAAGATGGAACGGGTCAGGAGACGGGTGTAGGGTAATGGGCTGCTAATACTGGGTTAAAGGGTTATTGGGCCAAGGTTTTGGGTCCTAAAATTAGATCAAAAATTGGACCAAAATTTAAATACATGAAAATTACTAAAACTAATTTATAAAAAATAATTAATAAATAATAAAATATTACTTATGCATTAAATGGTTAAAAATAATATCTTAACATTATAAAAATATAAAAAATGATATTTTAGTGTAAATAATATAATTTTGTATAAAATATAGGATATTATTGCAAAATTACGTAAATAGGTCAAAGATACAGGTGTAATTATATGAAATAAAGTAAAAATGTTATAAAACAGGTATGTGAGTTTAAATAATATATTTGTACGATTAGATCATGAAAAAAATAATGTGAAAGGATAATTAAATAAATATTTGAATAATTTAAATGCAAGAAAATCAATTTTAAAGTCTTAGAAATTATTCTTAGAAATTATGAAAAATTACATAAAGTACTTATATGACTCTTGTAAATTGTTGATGATGCAGGAATGATATTTTGAAAGTATATAGTATAAAAATATGAGGGCAAAATTGGGTATCAACAACTGTCCCTCTTTTCGCGGGAATGATGAAAGAGTTGTTGGGTAAAGAAAATGATGACCAATTTTGTCCAAAATGAGTGGGGATGATGCGTTTTTGAAAACATTGGCCCCGAACCCTGGCTCATGAGTTTCCTACATATCCCTGGTGTTACGGGAATCAGGCCATGTGTAGTTCTTGATCCAACGGCGGTCGAGACGGATGGAGTTGTTATAAGAGTGATCGTGTGTTTCGAAAAAGATTTTTTAGATATGATAGTGTCCTGAATAATGAATAATTTCAGGTGGAGCTATGAATGCGAATTTGAACGTTGCAGATGTATAAGACAAATATTTGAGCGGTTACGGGATAAAGAGTAATCAATTGATGATCCTCGGTTACGTCTGAGATCATCGAGGGATGAGAACGTTGTGAACGCAAACCGGAGCGAGAATTGCACCTGTTTGCATAACGGTTACCTCCCAAATTACCTGCGAAACATAAAATACGATGCGCGTAAATATATATATATATATATATATATATATATATATATATATATATATATAAGAGAGAGAGAGAGAGAGAGAGAGGTTATTGAAAAATTTAAACACGATGCAAATTCCCTTTAGACCATGTGAGTTGTCTTTAGAGGATGGGGATGACGTCCTTAGACCATGACGTCCAGGGCCATGAAGCGTATGATAAGAGATTTTCATGCCATGAAATGGTGTCCTCGGGCCATGAGGATGATGCCTCTGGACTATGACGCCTTTGATTAATGATATGCAATTTCAAGAGATCCTCCGGCCATGGCATGATGTCTTCGGGCTATGAGGATGATGCCCTCTGACTATGACGTCTTCGGACAATGTGGCGATGTTTTAGCCCATGAAATGCAAAGATACAGAGATATCAATCGTTTGATAGAGGAAAGAGTTGATGCTTAGTTGTATGCGAGAACGGGACAACGCTTAGCCTTGTGTGTGATGAGGGTAGTGTTTAGCCATTTGCAGAAGAAGACAGAGTTTATCCTTATAAAATAATGGAGGCAGAGCTTAGCCTCGCATAATGTAATGGAGACAGTGCTTAGTCTCGTGTATGGAAAAGCAATGCATAGCCTTATACAATGGTAGAGGCAGTGCTTGGCCTCATGCAAGGAAAGATAGTTCTTAGCGTTATGCAGTAATGGAGGCAGTGCTTAGTCTCATGCAAATAATGGAGACAGTGCATAGTCTCATGCAAGGGAAGGTAATGGTTAGCCTTATGAAATAATGGAGGCAGTTCTTAGCCTCATGCAATGTAGCAGAGACACTGCTTAGTCTCATATAAGGGAAGATAGTGCTTAGCCTTATGCAATAATGGAGGAAGTGCTTAGCCTCATACAATGTAGCGGAGACAATGCTTTGTCTCATGCAAGAAAAGGCAATGCTTAGCCTTATGCAATGTAGCGGAGATAGTGCTTAGTCTCATGCATGGAAAGACAACGTATAGCCTTATGCAATGATGAGGGCGGTGCTTAAGCCCCTGTGTAAGAGATAGGAAAACATGGAAAACATATTCAAAAAACCTGGACATGTCATTACAAATGCTGCAAAAATCACCTCAAATGAAGCTCTAGAACTCAAGATATGGTCAAAATACAAAAAGAACGCAGTCTGGTTTTATTAAAAGCAAAGAGATTCCGCTTATGCGCCCAAGAAGCTACACTAGTGATCTGCAAGTTGTCATTTTTGCAGCCCGCAGACCATTTTTCACCACTGCGGGGTTGCAGGTGCGGACCTCACTTCGCATATGCGAAGCACCAGCACCAGCTATCTTCTCCGACACTAAAATGGGCATAACTCCCTCATACGACGTCGAAATTTGATGATTCTTTTTGCTATGGTTCCGTAATTACGATACGATCTAATGCTTTTATGAAAAAAGCTCATTTTATTAATTTTTTACCATTTATGCTTGAATAAACGACGCTGAAACATCAAATACGAGCGCAACACAACCCAAACCTATCTGAAACTCACTCGAGCCCCTTGGGACCCCATGCGAACATACCAATTAGTCCCAAAATATAACACGGACCCACTCGAGGTATCAAATCCTACATAACCATGTCAAAATCACAAACCGTACCTCAAATCAAACTTTATTAGCTATTTAAAATTTTCAAATTCCAAACTTACGTCGAACACGTCTATAAAACTCGAAATCACCTTAAATTTTGCACAAGTCCCTAATGATGCAACAAACCTATTCCATCTCTTGGAATAAAAATCTGAATCCGACAACATCAAATTCAACTCCCCATCAAATCTATGGACTTTCCATACTTTCAATTTGCCAACCTTCGCTAATTAGGGCCAAAACCTTCTAGAAATATCCAAATGCAAATCCATGCATATGCCTAAGTCCAGAATTATTTTTCGAACATAATAAACCATCAAAACTTCAATCCAAGGTCACATACACAAAAATCAAACTCGATCAACTCTTCCAACTTAAAGTTTTTGAATTGAGAAAAATTCTTCCAAATCAATCCGGAATCACTCAAAAACAAAAACCGACCATACACGTAAGTCATAACACATCATATGAAGTTATTCAAGACCTAAACCATCAAATGTAAATGCAAAAGTTCAAAATGACCGGCCAGTTCGTTACAAAGGGGGATTCCTTGATCTCTTTATATATCGACATCATTGCACAATGGGTGTTATCGTACTTGTGAGGAAGAGTGAATATGCACAAATGATGTTGTTGTGATTGCTAGTATGTTGTCTTGTAAAGATGAGAGTATAACCACGAAGGGGGGTACCGTGTCATTTATTTGATATCTCTTGTTCCTTATTTTACCATATAGTCTAAGGATTTAACTATGTTATTTTGTGATTATTTTTGAATGGCTTGTTTGGAGCTGCTTGTGGAAGCATAAAATGTGGTTTACTTTAGTCGGTTTTTTTTTTTGTTCTCATTTTATATCTTCTTGCTTTTATATTTGTTATCTCTCTTTGCTATTATTAATCTTGTCATCTTACTTGTTATCATGTTACTATGTATCTCGTTATTTTCTCATTACATAACTGCACAAGTTTATATATAGGTATCTTGTCTTAGCCTCGTCACTACCTCGTCGGGGTTAGGCTCAACACTTACGGAGAACATATGACCAGTTTTACTCATATTATACTTCTATACCTTTTGTGCAGATTTTGGTGTTGGTCTTGGTGGTACCCAGGGGATGGACTAGCTTGTTGGTTGAGGGGACTCGAGGTAGTGCTATACATTCGTTCGCAGGCGTTCGAGTCACCAATCTCATAGTCTTGTTACTATTTATTATTTATTTGCTTTGAACATTATTTTTTTTATTCCTTACTTTGTATTTAGTTATTTGGTGGATGCTCATGTACTCAGTAACTCAAGTTTTTGAGAGGCGTTAGGTGGTAATCGATCTTATAATATATATATATATATATATATATATATATATATATATATATATATATATATATATATATATATCTCAGATTTATCCTTTATTTATGATATTATGCCAGTTTATGTTTTGCATTGACTTCATGAGCTTCAAGCTAATTATGTGAGACATATGAAGCTAGAAGAGTCCATCCCAAAGCAAAAAACACGGCTGCAATGGTTTAAAGAACGGGATTCCAATTCCAGATATTTTCAAAGCCTGTTTAGAGGGAGAAGAATGAAGTTGTTCATACATAAAATTAAAGATGATGAAGGAGAATGGGTTCGGGGTGATGAGGCTATTGGTGAAGCAGCATGCACATATTTTCAAAACATCTTCACTGAAACAGGAGGTGCAATCAGAGAAAACTTGTTATCCTGCATTCCATACTTAATCACGCCAGAGGACAATAAACTCCTTACTAAATATCCCACCTTGACAGAACTTAACGAAGTGGTCTTTTTAATGAGTCCATCAAGTGTTGCAGGACCTGATGGAATGAATGGAAAGTTCATCCAATCATGCTGGCACATTATAAAAGTTGACTTGCTGTATTATGTTATGTGACTTGTTGGCATGTTCGGACGGGGTCCCGAGGGACTCGGGTGAGTTTCAGATAGGTTTGGATTGTGGTGCGCTTGTTTTTTATGTTTCAACGTCGTGTCTTCAAGTATAAATGGTACCACATTAAGCAAACAAGCTCCAATTTCTGTTTTAATTGAAGCATTAGATTTGTATCGTAATTTTGGAACCATAGAAACTGGAAGCATCAAGTTTTGATATCGTATGAGGAATTTATGGCCATTTACCATTTTACTAAGAATTGGGTTGCTACATTTTTCAGCTTAATTACGAAATTACCACTAAATTCATATTTAAAATATCTGCACTATTTTCAAATATCGAAACCAACATATCTCCTTTATTATAAGTTCAAATGGAGTGATTCAAAAGCCTAACTTGACTGGAATTTCACAAGGAATCTATTGGCGGCATCAAAAGCGAGTTTTTGAATCATTTGGCACAAAAAACGGGGCAGAACAATTGTAAAAATATTTAATATCGAGAGTTTGTTCATTTGGTTATATTTTGAGTTGGGGAGCTCGGAGGTGGGCAATGTTTGAGGCGATTTTTTACCACATGGATTGGGGTAAGTGTTCTATACTCGATTTTGGTTATATTTCAGAAAATCATCTTTGCTTTTGGCATTTGATTGATGTTTTCAATGTTAAATTTGGGGGGAGGGGGGGGGGGGGAGGGTTGTCTAAAATTT
The DNA here is from genome assembly GCF_000390325.3 of Nicotiana tomentosiformis. Lineage (NCBI taxonomy): Eukaryota > Viridiplantae > Streptophyta > Magnoliopsida > Solanales > Solanaceae > Nicotiana > Nicotiana tomentosiformis. The sequence goes on from NC_090814.1 coordinate 34,746,096, forward strand.
CATAAATTGAATTTTTGAGTTTTGAACATCAATTCGGAATTGGGTTTGAGTGAAACTAATATGGTTTGACTCGTAACTAAATGGGTTGTCAGATTTTGTAAGTTTCGTCAAGTTTCGAGGTGCGGGATCAGGTTTGACTTTTTGGTTGACTTTGGCTTTTGATTAAAGATTCTATCTTTATCGATTGGGTTTATTTCCTTTGGTATTATTTGATGTTCTTGAGTTTCTTTTGGCTAGTTTTAAGCCGTTAAAATGTCGGTACGTGCAAGATGGCATTGCTAGAGTATTGTTTAGCTTACTCGGTATTGGATTTGCCTTGTTCGAGGTAAGTAACACTTCTAAACTGATGTTGAGTGTATGAATCCCTGAACATACATGTTATGTGTTTGGTGTTGAGGTGACGCACATGCTAGGTGATGGGCGTGTGGGCGTGCACCTTGTGAATTATGACTCGGTTGATTCTGTGATACTGTGTAGTTACCTAATCTTGTGTCTATCCATGCAATTTCTACATGTTAGAGAAATTGAGTTGTGAATCATGTTAGAAATCATGTTTAGGCTATATGCTTATTCTGTTGGGACCTACTGAGGTCATCTCTGTTGTTGAGTTATTTGCCTAAATTGTAGTTACATACTTAGTCATATTCATTCATTCGCATATCATATCTCAGTCTTTGTTATTATTTGTTGTCACATTATGTTATCATTATTTGGGTTGATTGGTATGATATTTGTGAGCCGGAGAGACTAGAGACATTGATGACTGAGTTGGGGCCTGAGGGCCGGATTATCAGTGATATTCATGGGATCAGGCTGCATGCCATAGCAGGTTTAATTGATTCATGATGGGATTGGTTAGCACGCTGTAGTAGGCCATATTGGCTTTATATATATTATTATAATATGGATCGAGTTGCACACAGCAGCAGGCCCTATGGTATTCACATATATTATTGATGGGATCGAGTTGCATGCCGCAGCAGGCCATGATGGCTTATATTCGCGCTTGGATAGGATCCACCCCTCTCGAGTCTGACGTAACAGCAGTGGCACAGTTTTTAATTATTCATAATAGGATGGGGTTGCGCGCCGCAGCAGGTACCGTACAGTGCTGAGTGACTGAGTGTGCTGAGTGATTGAGCATGATGAGTGGGAGTGTGAGACAGTGAGATGGAGTATTTTGAGAGTGTGAGTACATGAGGTCATCACTGTGATGGATTGCATTGACGTATATACTTGATATAGAGGCATAGAGATGCATTTCCTCATACTATACTTGTGACATTCAGGACTTCACATGCACATTGATATGTAGGCATAGAGATGTACTTACCTCAGCTATCCGAAATTGAAAAATCTTATCTGTTGTTGAAAGTTTTTGGGAAAAATCACAGTTTTCTGACTTACTCATATTTTGGTGATTTCGGGAAAAGAATTGGGTTTTACTGTTATACTTGAAAGCGTGTCTATCTTCCGTAACTGTAAACGAGCAGAGCATCATATCTTTGAGTTATTACTTGTACTACTTTTATTATATTGTTATGAGTGTTTCAGGATATTAGTGTTGGACTCTAACCGCTGTCCAAGCTCGTTATTGATTTCAACCTAAGGTAAGGTTTGTTACTTATTGAGTACATGTGGTCGGTTGTACTCATACTACACTTCAGCACCTTGCGTGCAGATTTTGTAGCTGATATTACTATGTATAGCGGGAGCTGGCTTTGATGATGAACCTTCATTCCTGCTGTAGCTGCCTTTTGTTCTTGGTAGCTTCAGATTATTAAATCTGTTCATGTACCTTTCAAACATATAATGTATTTATTTCGTACCACCTTTGTAAAGTCGAAGTCTTAGAAGCTCATGATTTGTACTACCAATCCTTGGGAATTTTGTATAAAAGTTCAGTTATTTCATCACTTATCTTCTCAGTAAATCTCATTTGAATTGGATGGTTCCCAATTGGCTTACCTAGCAGTTTGGGGTTAGGTACCATCATGACTGGTCGAATTTTGTGTCATGATAGAAATGCAATAATAAAATATTAGTCTGTTGCGGCGCGCAACCCGTTCAAATAATAGTAACCAGCTCTCCCAGAGATCACATCAACCAGTAACCACTCGGTTTCTCACAATCCACGTGTACACCATAGAGATAGAAACATGATAGGGTGACTCTAGGGGGATGGATCCGTATCCACGTGCTGCACGGACAACTCACGTGCTCATAATATCAAACGCACGGAAAACTCATGTGTTGCACAGATAACTAACGTGCTACAATATCAATATCTATCTCTGCACAGACAACTCACATGTTGTACGGACAACTCACGTGCTAATAAAATCAATTCGCATAGACAACTAACGTGTTGCACGGACAACTCATGATGATATCACATTCCACCCGGCGTGGTCACAAGCACAATATCATAATCCTCCTGGCATGATCACTGACACAATATCATAATCCGACCAGTGTGGTCACAGGCATAACAACACAATTTGCCCTGTGTGGTCACAAGCATAATAACACTATCCACCCGACATGGTTATAAGCATAACAACACAATCCGCCCGGCGTGGTTACAGGCATCCAGTCCAAATCATATCACACAGAAGCAAATATACAAGAACACATGTATATGATGAATGAATATCGGATTTTATGCTCCTGGACCGGTATAATAACATGCTAAAGTATATGAATGTGCAAAGTGTGCTATCATAGCTCAAATTGGTAATTTTATCATAGAAATAGCAATTACCAAGTTTACTTAGGGAATTCGCCTCTTCGTAATCTCAAACATGGCTAAAATAGTTCACAACAATGATACAAATATGAAAACGATTATAGCTTAAATCTTAACGGTCAATTCTAGGCATATCATAGCATAAGAACCCGAATAATGGATAAATACCCTAATGCTCGCACATGGGCTCAAACCCCACACATATGCGCACCCATAGCCTGTAGCTATGACAAATAATTTAGGCAACTAGTGCCTCAACCAAGTTTATATAAGATACTTACCTCAAACAAGCCAAAACAATTACCGAGCAAGCCAAACAACTCTCTAAAAATGTCATCTCACGCGTAGCAACCTTTGAACAGCTCGAAACTAGCCAAAAGCAGCTTAAAAATATCAAATAATGCCATAGGAGACAAAGTCAATCGATAAAGGTCGAATCATAATCAATTACTCAAAGTCAACCAAAAAGTCAAACCTGTTCCCGCACGTTAAAACCCGACAAAACTTACAAATTTCGATAACCCATTAAATTACGAGTCCAACCAAACTAATTTCACTCAATTCCGACTCCAAATCGATGTTCAAAACTCACAAATTTGCTCTAGGGAAGTTTATACAAAACCCCTAATTTCTCTTTTAAAATCATCAATCAAATGCCAAAATCGAAGACAGAATCATGAATTATAATCAAAACCGAGTAGAAAATACTTGCCCCATCCCATGCAATGAAAATCACCTCCAAAATTGTCCAAATCTGAGCTCTATAGATCCAAATGTGATAAAATGACTCAAGGGCCCAAAATAGAGTACTTATAATCACTGCCCAGATATATGAATCGTGATCGTGGAAATACCATCGCGATGGCGAATAAGAAAAATCCACATTGCTTAAGTCACTCTACGTGTTCACAAGCCTACTCATGCTAACGCGATGCCCACAGATGCCAAAGATATGTGTCATCTCCACGCGAACGCAAAAGAGGATTTACCAACTCTCAGCTGCTCAGCTCAACACTACACAACCGTGATTCCACATATGCGAACGCGATGCTGAAGTCCATACAACCTATGCGAACGTGGTCTCCCAGTCGCGAACGCGATGAAGAAAGTCCCCAACTCAAGAATTAGCCTACACGATCGCGTCTATATCTTCGCGATCGCGAAGAATAACTATGACACTAGATAACATCAGTAAACCAGATATGCATGAAGCTCCGTAATCCATCTGAAACTCACCCGAGCCCCTCAAGACTCCTTCCAAACATGCGAACAAGTTCCCAAACGTACCATGGACCTACTCGAGACCTCAAATCACACATAACAACATCAAAATCATAATCGCACCTCAAATCAAACTTTATAAACTTTTGAACTTTCAACTTCCAAAACTCGTGCCGAACCTTATCAAATCAACCCGGAATGACCTCAAATTTTGCACCCAAGTCCCAAATGACATAATGAAACTATTCCAATCTCCGTTACCATAATCTGAACTCGAGATAAAGTCAACTCCCAGTCAAACCTATGAACTTTCCAAACCTTCAAATTGCTAACTTTCGCAAATAAATGCCAAAACCTTGGTCCATAAACCTTGAAACCCAATCTCCAACATCTGGAATCCATTATAAGACCCAATTCTGACATTCATACACTGCATAAGTCTGAACAAGTTGTACCAAGCCATAACCATAACCCAAGATGTAATAACATGATATACCACATAACTTAGATACTCACAGCAATAACATCTAACCATAATAGCTTCCCAAAAACAAACTCGGTACCGGTAACAAACCTCATATCGACTAACTCCTTGTTCCAAACCTTCATATACTGCCAAATGGTGAATGAAACAAGCAAAAAACTCATAACCACTCATCAGGTCAACCAGTTATGGAGCACTCTCGTCCAACAAGAGTATCCAAATTCTAAGCCGATCAGTGACATTATCCTTCTAAATATACCGCAATTAAATCTGATAATACTCATTCTTGGTCCAATGACCTCATCTCATCTTGCTCAAATTCCGTCACAAGGCCCCAAACAGAACCGCATCATGTGTGCAATTAACTAGCATATCACAACCCATTGTAGCATAGAAAAGTAACACATATAACATATTGGAACACGGACAAGCTTAACTCTAACCGAATGACATAACCCTCAACAATAACAGTACTGAGTCAACAAATTTGACTAGGTATAGAATACACATCCTCATTGGGCCTATCCATGGGCCCTTAAATAAACTCTGGTCATCCCCAAATGGATAAACAACCCTCCAAAAGTCCACAACGACCTAGCCATAACATGTACTACCATCCGGCTAACTTTGGTCACATCCTCACTGCCCGGAACTACAAAACAATCTACTTCTAAGAACTCCTAGTCCCCAAATCCATAGAACACATGAATCATCATAGTTGATCCCAACTCCACCACTCGAATGATAAACACATCTCTCATACACAATCATCCCACGAGAATTACTTCTATAATTCTCCCACACCATATATAAAATCTGTATATCAGTTGTCGATCAACTAGGCAAGTGCCGCAATACTAGTGAAGCATCCGCAAGTCGAACACATTGCGCCTTTTGAAATCCAAAACCTTCTCATCAATTACCAAGTAGTACCAACATTCATCTAAACATCTGAAACTGTCCATAATGTCTAAAATGCATGACCTTCCCTTTAAATCGGAACTGCGACCTAGTACATGCAAACCTCAATCCCACACGACGCACAACATCTATCATGCCATCATATAAAAATACGAGAACCCCATTATCAACTTTGAGTTATAAGTAGGATACACACTCGATCAGTTGAAAACCTTCCACTTGATCCCATCCAGGAGAAAATCACAATACGCAACATACTCCTCATGCTGGTAGAAAATATCCATTCAAACCTTGGTAGAAATCACCGAGAACCCATATGCACATAACCAAGCCATCATAACTGAATCCCTCTAACTCAACCAAGTCACACAGGTCTCCAAACACAAGGGTATTGCCACGAAACACCTATAGAAACTCACCACATCAAAAGAACCAAAAGAACTGATTATACACATTACCATGCTGGTCCGATCTACCACCAAGTTGTCCTATTTCTTCGAGTTCCTTCCAAATTGCATTCAAGTTAACACCTCTCCTTGCCAGAACACCACCATCCTCAACCAAATCTTGCCACAAGAGATCTTAGCATGAAACCACATCATCCTATGCCCATAAGCCATTGTATTCCATCTTCAACATCCAATAGTACCGCAACCAAAGTGCTCACTCTGAAAAGACCTTATATGAATCAAACGTTGGTTCCTTTACCTACCTGATACTAAAATATAGAACCTCTAATGAAACATATATACCGCCAGTCCCAACACTACCCAATGCAAATCTCAGATCTTAGCTTTTTATAAATTTTTAAAATACCTCAAATGCCACATATGAACCTTGAACCCATTAAAACCTTCTCGAGAGTCATCCACCCTATGCTAACCTCAATGCACCGCCTAAACAAGCCGAACGACATGTGCTCCATCATCACACTAACACCCAAAGAAGTAACTCCATCTTATAGCAACCGAGTAAATCCCTACTACATGCACACAACATCCGTCATGAGTAACAAACTCAAATCATTCAATGATTTTCATATACCCATAAGGTATAATATATCATGTATCTGGAAATTTCTTTACTCGAGTCATCCTTGAAATCCACCTCTTCAAGTCATAACCGATCCACAAGTATGCCTTAGACCAGAACTGATATAATACATAACATTGCAATCCAATTGCCGATAGCAGACTCCCACACTTAGCTCAAAGCCATAGAATAAAACATCTGATAACCCACAATAACCATACTCTATTACTGTCAAAATCCCGCACTGAAATTCAACTAAATCTTTCTAAGCTCATACAACAAAGACCATCAAATACCTCAAATCATCTACTAAGATCGCACTCATCCTCGTGAAAGCCAAGTCAACTTTCTCAACCGATCCAAACCCAAATCATAATACATATAATCCACTGGTAGAAAGAAACTCTCCACACAACATCATAAGGATCACACATCCGTATATTATCCTGCAGGTGATAACCCACCTGCTTAGCCTCAAATTGATATTTCTCAATATCCTTTCACGGCTACAACTACTACACAATCAATTAATCTTTTCGAGTATGAACTCGTCAATAAGAGATGAGAATCTATTTATTTACACAAATGAACAACATGAAAGAATCCCTCAAAACACTCATAACTCAAGACTGTATAACACATCCACAGAAATCAAGCATTCATAGTCCTTTCACATCCCAAGCAAAATCTTTCTGCCATATCAAAACCATCTAAATACATCCCGCAGTCACATCATACATATGATATAGTTATCCAATCACTTATCGAGCTATAAATCCTACTTTTGGGACACCACCGGACATATGACTCCAACAAGCGCATACTCATACAACTAAAACCACCATGCCCATGTTGCGATCAAACCGACCTCAAGTCCTCCAGACTGGCCCATCACACAAACATAGAGAACACATCTCGTACCCCGTCGTCGATGCACAACCGATATCGAGAGCTCACATAGCATACTAGTGAGTGGAAGGAATTCAAAGAGATATGTTTTAAGTTGAATCAATGTCGTACGATAAGGAAAGAAAGATGGAAAGTTTATCCTAGATGTCATGTAGCCTCTCGAAGATAGGAATGGACATCACAAGACTCTACTAAATATTTGCGCATGGCTCGTAGAACCTATGAACCTAGAGCTATGATACCAACTTGTAACGACCCAAAATCTACTAGTCGTGATGGTACCTAACCCAACCCTCTAGGTAAGACAACTAATAGTCAACATATTCCAAGTGAGATTAATGAGAAATAAATGATGAAATAACTGAACTTTTATATTACAACCCAAGGACTAGTAGTATAAGTCATGAGCTACTAAGACATAGATTTACAAATCTGATATGAAATAGCTAAAACATTTGTTTGGAATGTACATTAACAGAATTCGAATCTAAAGCTACCAAGGACAAGTGATAGCCATAACTAGAACAGGGGTACATCTTTAATGCCAACTCCCGCCATACACAGCAGTATCAACTCCAAGATCTGCATGCAAGATGTAGAAGTGTAGTGTGAGAAAAACCGACCACATGTACTCAATAATTATCCTAACTAACCTCGGTGGGGTAAAAGAAGCAAGAACTATAAATGATACTCACTAACACATGTACAGTTCATAATTTCAACAGGTATAGAAAAGATACGTGATCAAATTAGGAAATCTCAGGTAAAACACTTTGATGCTCATAATTCTTTATTTTTAAAGTGTTCTGCCCAGTTAACAATCCAACATATAGGGAAGATATACAAGTAAATCAGGTAAACAATCAAGGAAATTGCAAGTAAAGATGAAATGCAATAACCAAATATTAGTCCATTACGGCAAACTACCTGATCCTATAATACTAACCAGCTCTCCAAGAGCTCACATCAACCAGAAACTAATCGGTTTCAAACAATCCTCGTGTACACCATCAAGAGAGAAACATGAGAGGGTGACCCTAAGGGGGATGGATCCGTATCCACACGCTATATGGACAACTCACGTGCTGCATGGACAACTCATGTGTTAATAATATCAACCACACAGACAACTCACGGGCTACAACATCAGTATCTAGATCCTCACGAATAACTCACGTGTTGCACGAAAAACTCACATGCTAATAATATCAATACTCCCTACGGACAACTCACATGCTGTATGGACAACTCACGTGCTGGTATCACAATCCGCCTGGCATGGTCAAAAGCACAATATCATAATCTGCTTGGCATAGTCATAGGCATAACAACACAATCCGTCTGGCGTGGTCCCAGGCATAACAACACAATCCGCTCGCCGTGATCACATGCATAACAACACAATCTGCTCGACGTGGACAAAGACATCCAGTCCAAATCATATCACACAGAATAAAATATACAACAACACATGTATATGATGAATGAGTATCACATTTCATGCTCCTGGACTGGTATAATAACATGCTAAAGTATAGGCTTGTGCAAAGTATGTGACTTCTTCGAGCATTTTCATGATTGTGGGGTCAGTCCCACATCCATTATCATTCGACCTTTCCAGCACCGGCTCAGTACGGCAAGTAGTTTCCGGCCCAGCCATGCTCGGAGTCTTTTGTAGACCTCGCAGCTGAACGATAGCAATCTGCTACGCTTGTAACATTTCGAAGATTACTTGGAGGCTAACTCCCCCCATCTCCTTGACCCTGTGTTCCTTGGCCACCAGGTCGAACCTTTCCGCGTACACTTTCTCCGACGTCTGCACCTAAGTCCCCGTTTAGAGCAACGCGCGAACCAACATCGACTGGCTCTTGAACTGGTACTACCCCGGGGTTAAGCGGTGATACACCGGCCCCTGAAGCAACTATATTATCATTTTCTCCATGGAATCTGAGGCCGTCATTGCCATGTACTGGTGTGTTCATCGAGTTCGACATGTTTTAGCCTGAAAACAAAGAATCTTTGACAAGAACAAGTGTGAAAAATAATGTGTGTTATCGAAAATCATCACTAAAATAATCACTATTATCTCTAGCCTCACGGTGGGCGCCAAACTGTTTACCCTAAAATGTGAGTAACAATTAAATTTATAATGAGGTCTTAAAGATATGCGATTTAATTCAATACTGATTGTTAAACAAGAAGATAAGTACGTGAGTTAAGTAAGCAAGTTAGGTCAAACCAGTGTATGAGCAAGCCTCGACCTCGAGCCAAGATGACCTCGAGATAGACTTCGATGAATAGTAGAATAAAGCAAAGAGAATATAATAAAACTAAAGTAAAGGTGTATATTCTTTGCCAATGATTGATAATGTTCACAAATGAGCAGCCTCCCCTTTATATAGTAGGGGAGGGGTCCTAAACAAGGTACATTTCTATTTCTAGAAAGGAATCTAATTGGTACAACTGTCTAACGAATTCGCACAAATCCGTTCCGCAATTTACGCCTTGATCTTTGTGCCATTGCGGGATTCCCGCCCATTCTAGTACAAGCCTAAACGGCATTATTTCGAGGTAGCTTATACTCGGTCTCCGATGTCGTATGCTTTGGTTCTCGAGGTCTGCACTCCTTCATTAGCCTTGAGCCCGAATTATCTTGATTCACCTGAACCTGACCTCGGGGTGACCTTTCGAGCTTATGAAATCGGGCTTACCCGATTTCAACCGTATACAGGCTACATATTTGTTGTAAGTGAAAGAATTATAGTATTATTTCCATTGAAGTTAGAGGAATAGATCGTCATTGTTCAGAAAAGCTGTCAATGAATGAACAAATATTTCGAAGGAGTCTGGAAGAAGAAATGACCGTTCTAGATAAATTTAGTTGATTGTGAGTCGCAAGAGTTTGGGATGGATGGATGGTGTCACAGAATATATAACATCCGTAAGATGAGGTATGATATTGAAATTTTACTTATGAGATGGATTTAGAAAAATGGATCTTCACCTGTAAAAGAATGTTCTTAAGCATGAAGTTGGTCAAAAGCTTGGAAATGGAGAATGAGTTATCTAACGACACTTTAAGTGCTACAGTGAACCCGTAGTGCTAAAAGAAATACAGGGGTTGTAGGGATGAAAATGTTGCGTTTTTCCTTAAAGGGCCTGAATGAGAAATGAAAGAGACAGCTTTTGAATTGCACCTCTCCATATTACCTCTATAAATTTAGAGTCTTGGCCTCATTTTTAAAACATGAAAAAATCTAAAATCATCTCCCCTCTTTTCTACTTTGTTGCATTATTTTCTAAATAAACATAAGTATCTAGTATAATTTGCTCTGTTTGTTGAGTTCGCTGAAGTTCTGTGATTTGTAGTATCGCTATCACAGAATAGTTATTCCATTTTATCCTGGGAGGAATTAATCCATAACTTTGGGCAACAGTGAGGGGATTAAATTCTCTAAGGACACACTGTGAATTCTGTTGGCTCGGAATTATTTTACGATTTTTTTATTGAACTAACATTGGTTTGCTTCTCTGATTTTCTGATTTTGAACAAAGTAATACCAACAATCTTAAGGAATTTAATAGAAATATTTGACGGATGGTTGATAGAGAGAAATCTTGTCACGATGGAAGCAGCATGAAGATGATACTGCGTGGTTTTAAATTCTATATGCGGAGTGCATATTATGTCGCAATAGGTTTTGAATATTAGATAGTAAAAGTTTCTGGAAGGGCATAGTACCTATTAAAAAGAGAAAGTTGGTGGCCGTGAAAATTGGTGAGAAGTTCGGTTTATCAATTTCGAGAAGCGATGAAGTGGTTGAGATATGGGCGTTGGATCACGCTGAATATACACGCACTACAATCTGGAAGGAAGAATAACACCGAAGACAAGTGATGTGAACTTGTGAAGCCAATGGGTTCAAACAGATTGGAAGGAATCTGGGCGCTGATATCATTAAAAGTGGATTAAAGTCTCCTATTTAATTCCACTACCCACTGGTTCAAAAGAAAGGGTACATATATGAATATTGAACATTGCGAACGTGGCTTCAATATTGTGTATTCACTGGTTGGAATGCAAAAATGATGCAGCGGTTGCGTTATTTAACTCACACATCATCATACGATTTGCATCGTTCTGGTAAACCGAAAGTGACAACAGAAATCGGGTTCTACCTTAACTCCCTTAATTAATTATTTATAAATTTCTACCTGTGAGATTTGATGACATTTAAATAAAAATTCATGAATGAGGGTAGATGATTATTTGATGATCTCAAAAGATATGTATATATATATTTGCATGCTGTGATAATTGGGAATAACATAAAAGAATAACTTTGTTATTCAGTTTACCAAATATAATCGATTGATTGGTATACTATTTGGTAGTATGCATGAAAATATGTGGAAAAATATTTTCAAGGTATGTAAGATATGAATTAGACATTACTTGAAGTGTCTTGAGATCATGAATACAATATATGTAAAGATGAACATATATGTGTTTGATTAGAGAAAGAGATCAAACTGTTTAAAGTGTTATAATGGTTTAGTTGGAAAATCATTTGGAAAGAGAATTAAAATTCTAGTGATTTTCTACACACGTTATGGAGAATAAAATCTTCCTGATTTTCTACTCCTGCTTCGAGATCAAAATCTGCATGATTTTTTACTCGTTCATTGAGATTAAAGTATTCGTGACTTTCTACTTATTTGTCGGAATAAAGTCTAAGTGACTTTATACTCGTTTTGGAGATTAAAATCTTAGTGATTTTCTACTCTAATTTATTATTCGGTTTGAAGATTAAAAAAAAAATCACCATTTATTAAATTTGATCGTGTCACATATTACTCAGTTTGAAGATTGAAAAACTTCACCGTTTATTAGATCCGGTATAAGATATTACTCGGTTAGAAGATTAAAAATTTTACCGTTTATTAATTCTGATTGTGTCAGATTAGTTTGAAGATTAAAAACTTCACCATTTATTCTGGCTCTGTCGTGACATAAACAACAGCTCTTGTGGCTGGCTCTACAAAGTAACAGGGGCAGCAAATATGAATCTCCTTTAGAAGAAATATATTTGGAATATAACATCATTCACCAAACGACTGCCCTTTACTCACCGCAATCTAATGGAATTGCGGAAAGGAAGAATAGAACGTTAAAGGAGATGATGAATGCCTTGTTGATAAGTTATGGTTTACCCCAGAACTTGTGGGGGGAAAGTTATTCTATAGATAACCGTATACTCGGTCGAGTTCCCCATAGCAAGAGGCAATCCATTCCATATGAAAAATGGAATGGAAGGAAGCCCAACTTAAATATTTTAAAGTGTAAGGTACTTAGTTAAAGTGCAAGTTCCTAAACCCAAAAGGATACAGATCGGACCGGAGATTATTGATTGCATTTTCATAGGATATGCAACAAATAGTAAAGCCTATAATTTTCTTGTTCATAAATTAGAAAATCCCGACATTCATATTAAAAAGGCAATCAAATCAGATAATGTTGAATTCTTTGAGAATATTTATCCGTATAAAAAGGGAATGTGAGTCGTCTAGTGAAATATATAAACAACCTCGGGAAGAAGCAAAGTAAAGTAAACCTAATGAGGTGAATCCAAGACGTAGTAAACGTCGAAAGACAACTACTTCCTTTGGACTAGATTTTCTGACATTCTTGTTAGAAAATGAGTTTCAAACTTTGGAAGAAGTTATGTCTTCCTCGGAAAAAAGCAGTCAATAGTAAGTCAGAATCCATATTAAGTAATCATACTTGGGAAAATGGTTGATCTTCCTCCAAGAAATAAACCTTTGGGTTCTAAGTGGATTTTCATAAGGGAAATGAAAGTTAATGGTACTATTGACAAATAGTTGGCAAGATTAATTGCCAAATGGTTTAGACAATGAGAATATCTTGACTATTTTGACATACACTCGTCGATTACGAGTATTGCGTACATATGAATTTAGTAGCATTAGCTACAGTATACGGTCTTGAAATCCATCAAATGGATGTGAAGACACCCATTTTAATTGTTATTTGGAGGAAGAAATTCACATGGAACAACCAATAGTTTATGGTTCCTGGAAAAAAAAAAGGTGTGCCGACGTGTTATGTCTCTTTATGGACTAAAATAAGCACCCAAACAATGACATGCGAGATTTGACCAAATAATATTTGTCAAATGATTTTAAAATTAATGAGTGTAAACAAATGTGTTTACTTTAAGAATACTTCAAATCATATAGTCATTATTTAATTATATGTGGATGATATGTTGATGAAATATTTAAAATGTGAGGGCTTTTAGCTTATGCATGACAAAAGCCAATGTTAGATGTAATGTCTAAATGATATAATTTTTGAACCCCACAAATCATTAGGGATATTGATACGGTAGTCGGTGAATTCATTACTTGTTCAATCTTAGTGATGACTAGTGATGAAACTACAAATTCGAAAGTTGTTTACGTACTTTTCCTGAAATGATTTATTCTTTCTTGAACATTTATAATGTTTAGCTCTTTTATGAAAGGGTGTCACCTGTAAGGCTATGACTTTTCATGGAAATTGTGTTTACATGTTTTGTATAAACATGATCGTTCATGAACAAATGTATTAATATAATGATCTATAATGAGGTGAACCAACCGATGAACATGACCAAAATTCATTTCAAGTTGGATTTGTTTCATGAATGAAGGTGCTATAATTTGCATATCATATAGACGTATGAATAAATAGCATACAAATGCTTGAAAATGAAGGAATGATTGTGAAATGTGTTATATATTAAAAGGTTGTGGCCACAACTGATACCAATCATTCTAGCTGTTGTTATAATATACTATTACTATATTAAATGTTGTCAATAATTAGATATGCAATTGAAAATCGAGATGTATTACTCTACGACATAAGAAAGTTTGCATTGAACTTTCATGACAATGAAACGAGTTTTGAAGTATTTGAAATATACTTCAAATTATGCTTTGCACTATAATAAGTATCCCGCGATAATAGAGGAGTATAGTGATGCAAATTAGATTACCCATTCAACCGATTCTAAACAGTCAGTGGAGGAGCGATGCCTTGGAAATCGTCAAACAAATGTGTATTGACCGCTCTACAGTGGAGGCTGAATTTATAGCCTTAGACAAGGCCGGTGAAGAAGTTGAATGGCTCCCAAATTTTCTTGAAGAAATTCTATCTTAGCCCAAAATATTGGCACATATATGCATACATTGTTATGGTCAAGCGGCAAAAGGAAGGGCTGGGAGCATTATGAATAACGAAAAATCTTGTCAAAAATGACGAAAATATAAAACTGTTAGGCAATTACCCTCTAGAAAAATTATCATAATTGACTATGTCAAGTCAAGCGATAATGTGTCGGATTCATTTATAAAAGGCCTAACTAGAGAGGTATCTGAAAGATCATCGAGGGGAATGAGACTATGGCCAAGGACAAGTCATTGTGGCAGTAACTCTACCTAGAAGACTGGAGATCACAAGATCTAGGTTCAAGGAGCTCAAACAAAGTCATTAATGACGGTTCAACATTTTCAAATAAAATTTCTTTTGCTCCATTCTCGTGATGAGGCAATGTTCAGTACCAAAGATAAAGCATTAAGGCTTTTTAAATAGTGTATCTACGGGATAACACATTAGGAATCACCTATGTAAGTGTGAAGTATTAGCCGCTTCAAGGAGAGTTCTATTCATCCCTTTTAATCGTATTTATGCATCTACCTTTTTTGGTACTGATATATATATGCTTGATAAGGATGAATGATATTGCATGATGGGAGCTTCCGTGCAGGTGAGGATAAGTGATATTGCATGAGGGGTGTTCTCATACAGGTGAGGATGAGAAATATTAGCACGATGGGTATTTCTGTGTGATTTTATATGATATTGGCACGACAGGTATTTTTGTGCAGGTGAGGATGAGAGTTCATGGCACGACGAGTGTTTCCGTGCAAGTGAGGACAGGGGATATGCATTGTATTGTGTTTAGCTGGAGTTCATGGCACGACGAGTATTTTGGTACAAGTGAGTACATGCATTTTATTGTGTTTATCTTTCCCTCATATGCACGTATATGTATTCTACCTTGATTGTTAATGTTACTCGTGTATATTTTGCCTTGTGGTTGCTGTTACTTATGTGCCACCTACCTTATCTATTGTTTTTACTTAGGTACATTATATCTAGTTCGCTACTGTTACTTATGTGCATACTACCTTGTTATCACTGTTACTTATATGCATCCTACCTTCTTTTCTATTGTTACATATATTCCCTTTACCTTATTAGTTATTGTTATATCTATGCCTTTTACCTTGTTTGTTATTGTTACATCTTTGTATTATACCTCCTGGTCGTTGTTAAATCTATGCCTCCTACGTCGTTGTTTATTACTACTATATCTATGCATTCTACCTTGTTGTTTTTGTTATCCACACGATTTCTACCTTGTTGTTTTTGTTATCCACACGATTTCTACCTTGTTTGTTGATGTTAGCTACATGCTTTTTACCTTGCTTGGTATTTTTATATATATGAATGGTGAGGAAGAGTGGTATTGCACGGCGGGTGTTTCCGTACTTGGTAAGGATAGGATAAATGCACAAAGGGTGTTGCCATACTATGTTATTTGATATCTTGTATATGTTCCTCTTATTATGCAGATTTGTGGATTCGACTATATTGTTTTCGGGGATATCATTTCATCCTCTTGGGTTGAGTGGTTAAGGAAGGTTTAGTTGTGATAATTGAGAAATATTATAGTTATTTCCTCTAGTTAACCATTTTACTATTTGTCGTATTTATTATTCTTATCTATCGTGTTATTTCTCTTGTTATTTCCATTTCTTATTAATTGTAAAGGTTATATTAGTGAGTATCTTTTGACTTAAAAACCTCGGCACTACTTCACTGATGTTTGCCTAGATACTTACTGAGTACATAGGGTCGGTTGTACTCATACTATACTTCTGTACCGTACATGTAAAAATTGGATCTATGCAGCATGCAGAGTCCGAGGATGAGCATTGAAGACTACAACATTCCAGTCACCTACTATCATCTTTTTTCATGGTAGTATAATACTTGTATTTCTGCTTATGTAACTTTCAAATAGATAATGTATTTCTTTTTGTAAATGTTGTAATCCCAAATCATAGTTGCTCTTGATTTGTACTTTCGGATCTTGGGGTAGTTGTATCTATATTATATTATTATGTATTAATTGATGATCTTCAATTTGGTTGATGATTTAATCTAGTTGACTTATCTAATGGGCTGGGTTAGGCGCCATCATGATTTGGTGAAACTTTTGTGTGGTGACAAGATAATGACCTAACCAACCGTTTTAGGTTATAGCATTTTGTTCTGTGATTTGAGACTTTGAGTGGCTTTATATTGTGTATTATTACTTGTGTACATGGTTGGTTTTGATTTTCGAGTGGTTCGGGACAGATTTGATAGAGTGATTCTTAATTTGAAAGCCTTAAGTTGGAAGAGTTGACTAAAGTTTTACTTTTGAGTAAACGACCTCGGAATCAGAATTTGATAGTTTTAATAGGTTCGTATGGATTTGGACATGGGCGTATGTTTGGATTTGAATTTGGATGTTCCTAAAAGGTTTTGGCTCTATTTGTCAAAAGTTGACAATTTGAAGAATTAGAGAGTTCATAGATTTGATCGGGAGTTGACATTGGTGGTATCAGACTCCTATTGTGAATTTGAGGCCTTGAATAGGTTTTCTTGGTTGATTGGAACTTGTCTGAAATGCTTGGTTGTAATCTAGAGTGTTTACGTGTGATTCGAACGCGTTCGACAAGTCTGAAAGTTTAAAAGTTAAGAGAATAATTTTGATCTTCGATTCTTGTTTTTGATGTTATTTTTTGTATTTATAGCCTTTGGATAGGTTTGAATATTGTATATGGACTTGTTGGTATGAATGGAAAGGGTCCCGATGGGCTCGGGTGAGTTTCAGGGAGGTTTCAGACCATTTTGGATGATGTTTGCATTGCTGGTTTCCTGATGTCTCTGATGTTCTTCGCGATAGCAAAGGTATAGTCGCATTCGCGTAGTGATTGTTCGGAGCTGGGGGATTTGTGTTTCATGTTCGTGTGGGCAGTCACGCACTCGCAAAGTGTTGATAGAAGGTCTTCACTTCACGAACGACTATACGTGTTCGCGTAGAGGAAGAGTTTGGGTGTTAGAGCTTTGTTCATCGCGATCGCGTTGAAGAGTCCGTGTTCTCATACTATGAGTAGCTTGGTCATCGTGTGCACGACTGAGGCATCGCGTCCACGTAGAAGGGAAGTTGGCAGGTCGCATTTTATGCTTCGCGATTGCGGAGGCCCTGTTCGCAATCATGAAGGGTACGCCTAGGGGGACTTTTTAAGTTGTGTATTTCAGGATTTTAAGCTCATTTCTCATATTTTGAACCCTAGACTTGGAGAGGTGCGAATTATCATGGAGACTTTCACACAAGACTTTCAGGTAGGTGATTTTCACTCACTCTTGGTATTATTTCAAGAATCTACATGAATTGTTAATATCCAAAAAATGGAATTTTGAGATGATATTTTGGGTTTTGCCTACATTTTAAGAGAATATATTTTGAGGATTTGAGTACCAATTTGGACTCGGTTTTAAAATCTAACCATATATTTAGACTCATCAGGTATTGTGTCATCGGATTTTGGTATTGGTTTCGGGTTCGGGCACTCAAACCCGGGGTTGACTTTTGTTGATTTTTTAAGAATTCTTTAAACATCGAGGCTTTATTGATTGGGATTACTTCGTACAGCATTGGTTGACTTCCTTTATTGATATTTGGCTAGATTCTAGCCGGTTGGAGGTGATTTATCAAGGAAATGCAATTTCGGAGCTTTGGTCTAGCTGGATGAGGTAAGTATCTTCCCTAACTTTGGTTGAGAAAATATTTCTAACTAATGATGTTTGCTACATGTAGGTGTGATGTATATATGAGGTGACAAGTGTATATCCATGTGCCATGGGTATTCATGCTCGGGGTAGATTCTAGATTACTCTATGCCTTATTTGGTTATGTATTCTACTTGATTCTATACAACAACAACAACAACAACAACCTAGTATAATCCCACTAGTGGGGTGCGGGGATGGTAGTGTGTACGCAGACCTTACCCCTACCATGAGGTAGAGAGGCTATTTCCAATATACCCTCGGCATCCTTCCCTCCAAGAACTTCCCACCTTGCTCTTGGGGTGACTCGAACTCACAACCTCTTGGTTGGAAGTGGAGGTTGCTTACCATCAGAGCAACCCCTCTTGTCTTTTACTTGATTCTATATGTTATTCAATTGATTGACTATGTGAGCATGATAAACCATGCTAGAGCTAATGTGAGGCTAATAGTACCTTATTTTGAGTATGATGAACTATTCTTGGGATTATTGTTACACTTGCTTGGACGTAGTCACACGTATATTGTGAACACATACCCGTACTTTCTATTCTTGTGTTATGCCTTTAATTGAAGTATGCCTACTTCAGTTATGTACCTACGTTAAAGACAACAAAATGACTTTCGATGCTTATTTTGGACATAATGATCATTTGGGTGACGTATTACATGCTGGATCTATGGTCATATGCACATATAGGCATACATCCTACCTAGGAATCATCCCTTGTACACATGCATACATATATTCATTGTTATTTCTCATACCATGTGCATCCGATATGATTATCCTGGATATGGATTGAGGTGTGGCTCAAGGTCTTTGCCCAGCGGATTGTGATGTGACATTGATTTTGCATGAGGTCTTTGCCGTGTGGATTTTGCCGTGCCGATTGTGATATGATATTTATTTGGCACGAGGTATTTGCCGTGTAGTTGTGATGATATTATTACTGTTAGGGAACGAGTTCTTTGTCGTGTACCTATTGTTATGCACGAGGTTGTTGTCGTGCATCGTGTGGATACGAATCCATTCCTCTAGTGTCTTCCTCTCATGTTTCTCTCTTGATGGCATACACGCAGATTGTGGTACCATGTTGGCATTCTTGATTATGCACATGTGGCGGTATAAAGGTGGCATTTCACTAATAATGTTGTGTGGAGTGTAAGTGTGGCATTTCACTGTTCATTTTCATGTGGCTGTATAAGGATGACGTTCTTGATTATGCACATGAATTCTTTATGCTTGGTATGCATTTTACATGTATTATCCATGCATATCATTTACATATGCTAGCAGACACATTCTTCATATGCATTGGACTTGTTAGTGTATTGGTGGACACTTGGAGAGAGTCGGATTGATGTTGAGAGAAAGTTATCATCATATGTCGTCATGTTGAAATCATGCAAAGGTTACATAATCCTATCATTAAGAAATTTATATGAAATTGGTTCATTGTCTGGTATAGGCCCTTATGTCCAGGTAGGCCACGACCCAAATACCTAACCAGTCGTGATGGCGCCTATCGTGGAACTAGGCAATCCGACATTCTCAATATGCTTTCAATATATATAATAGGAGTGAGCTAAAGCAATAAAACTAATTGAAGGTTTACATAATAACGGGGTAAAAACCCAAAACACAAGTGCGGAATGATAGCCCGACATCAGGGTGTCACTATGTCATGAGCATCTAACAACCAATCTAGAAACAGAGTCTACTACAGTCTGTGCCAAATGCCAATACAAGAGAGAAAAGATAATAAGAAAGGAGAAACAAGGACTGCGAACGCCGGTAGCTACCTCGTAAGTCTCTGATAATCAGCTCGCGCATGAACTCAGCTACCGTTAGAACCGTACACACCTGGATCTGCACATGAAGTGCAGGGTGTAGCATGAGTACAACCAACTCAACAAGTAACAGAAATAAATAAGGAACTGAGAAGGTAGTGACGAGCTATACAAATACAGTTCATTTTCAATAATTCCAGCAAAGAGTAGACATGCTTTCAAATCCGGAAGTTCAAGTCAAATCGGTTTATACAGTTACAGTGTAGGTAATCCGGATATTAGAATCTTTCAGAAATTTCACAACAATGACAAATAGCAACTAAGTGCATCAACAAATGAAAAACAAGTACAGCCTCTCAGGGCAACAGACACTCAGCTTGTCACAACAGCTCAATCACTCGGCTCTCAGCACTCAGTACTCACACTCAATAGGTACCTGCGCTCACTGGGGGTGTGCAGACTCCGGAGGGGCTCCTTTCAGCCCAAGCGCTATAATTCGCATAGATAACTCACGTGCTGCCCGGACAACTCATGTGCTATTGTATCATAGCAAGATCCGCACGGACAGCTCATGTGCTACAGTATAATATCAGAATTCGCACAGAAAACTCACGTGCTGAGTAAAAACATCATGATTCGCACGGACAACTCACGTGCTACGGTATCTATACCTCACAACCAGGCCCTCGGCCTCACTCAGTCATGTACCTCTCTAGTCTCACGACCCTCAGAAATCATAAAGATCAGCCCAAAACAAAATAACATAGTGTATCAACAAGAATCAAGAAGAGACTGAGATATGATGCACAAGTAAAACTATGACTGAGTACAAGACAGCAAATAGCAGTTAATTCAACAAGTACTCGACCGATGTGGGTCCCAACAGTGATAACATATGTCCTAAGCATGATTTGCAGTCAAATCGCTATAACACAGAGAGAACAGGTAGTTAGCAATTGTCTATTCGACTTTACAGTCTCACATGATAGACCAAGTCACAATCCTCCACGGTGCACGCCCACACGCCTGTCACCTAGCATGTGTGTCACCTCCAAAATAGTCACATCATACCAAAATCAGGGGTTTCATACCCCCAGTTACAAGAATCCTACTCCGCAATTCCTTTTCCCCTCGAATCAATCTCCAAATGCCCCGAATCTAGCCACAATCAGTACGATATAATTAATGTAGGCTAAAAGAATCAATTCCACAAGAGAAACATGAAATTATAAGTCAAAATCCGAAATAGGCTCAAACCGGCCCCCGGTCCCACGTCTCGAAACCCAACAAAAGTTACAAAACCTGAAAGCTCATTCATTCACGAGTCCAACCATACAAAATTTATCAAAATCCGACATCATTTGCCCCTCCAAAACCCCAAAATTCACTCTCCAATTCCCAAGCCCTAATCTCCCAAATCTCACCTCAAACACTCACCAACTAGGTGTAAAATCAGTGGGGAAACGCCATTATTGAAGATAAATAGGCACAAGGAACTTACCTTAGTGATTACTCCGAAATCTCTCTCAAAACCCCCAAAATCTGAGCTCAAAAATGATGCAAATGGTGAAAAATCTCGAAGTGTTCTATTTATAGGTTCTGCCCAGACTTCTCGGACCTGCGGCTCCATTTTCGCATCTGCGGGCAAATCCCCGCTTCTACGGAAAACTCCCTAAACGCTTCCTCCACTCACGTGATCAAGTGACCGCATCTGCGACTCCTCCTTCACTTCTGTGGGCTCGCACCTGCGATTCCCACTCCGCAGGTGCGGTTACACTAGTAGCAGCAGGTTTAGCTGCAATTCCTCAACTCCCATCAAACCGTTAATCACCCAAAATCACCCCGAGGCCTCCGAGACCTCAACCAATCATAAAAACAAGTCATATAACCCCATGCGAACTTAGTCGAACCTTCGAATCACTCAAGAAAACATCAAAACACCAATTACACCCGAATTCAAGCATAAAGAACTTCTAAACTTTTAAATTCCACAAACGACGCCGAAACCTACCAAACCACGTCCGATTGACCTCAAATTTGCACACAAGTCATATTACACATTACGGACCTACTCCAACTTTCGGAATCGGAATCCGACCCCGATATCAAAAAGTCATCCCCCCCGGTCAAACTTTTCAAAATTTAACTTTTGCCATTTCAAGCTTAAATTAGCTACAGACCTCAAATTCACAGTTCGAACACGCTCCTAAGTCCAAAATCACCCAATAGAGCTAATAGGATAGACAAAATTCCATTTCGGAGTCTTCTTTACACTCTTCTGACTACGGCCAAAATCCTGAGACTTAAGCTTCTGTTTTAGGGACTAAGTGTCCCGAACCACTCCGAAACCAAAAACAAGACCTCTTGGCAAGTCACTTAAGCAAAAACAGATACGGGGAAAACAGTAAATAGGGGATCGGGGTTAATATAGTCAAAATGACCGGCCGAGTCGTTACATCCTCCCCTCTTAAAATAATCATTTGTCCTCAAACGATCATAGAGACATACCTGAAGTGGTGAAAAGATGAGGATAACGGCTGCGCATATCATGTTCGATCTCCCAAGCCACCTCATCGACCGGCTGACCCCTCCACTGAACCTTCATAGAAGTAATATTCTTTGACCTCGGCTTTCGAACCTGCCTATCTAAGATCGCCACCGGCTCCTCAACATAAGATAAATCCTTGTCCAACTGGACTGAGCTGAAATCCAACATGTGAGATGAATCGCCGTGATACTTCCAGAGCATAGAAACATGGAATACTGGATGAACTCCTGCTAGACTGGGAGGCAAGGCAAGCTCATAAGCAACCTCCCCAACATGTCGCAATACCTCAAATGGATCGATAAATCTCGGGCTCAGCTTGCCCTTCTTTTCGAACCTCATAACACCCTTCATGGGTGACACCCGGAGCAAGACCCGCTCTCCAACCATGAATGCAACATCGCGAACCTTCCGATCCGCATAACTCTTCTATCTGGACTGGGCTGGGCGTAGTCTATCCTGAATCACCCTAACTTTTTCCAGAGCATCCTGTACCAAGTCTGTACCTAATAATCTAGCCTCGCCCGGCTCGAACCAATCCATTGGAGACCTACACCGCCTACCATACAGAGCCTTATACGGTGCCATCTGGATGCTCGACTGGTAACTGTTGTTGTAAGCAAACTCCGCTAGAGGCAAGAACTGATCCCACGAACCTCCAAACTCCATCACACAAGCACAAAGCATATCCTCTAATATCTGAATAGTGCGCTCAGACTGTCCGTCCGTCTGAGGGTGAAATGCTGTGCTCAACTCCACTCGAGTACCCAACTCATGCTGTACGGCCCTCCAGAACCGTAATGTAAACTCCGTACCTCGGTCAAAAATGATAGATACCGGTACGCCATGAAGCCTGACGATCTCGCGGATATACACTTGAGCCAGCTGCTCGGAAGAATAGGTAGTCATCACAGGAATGAAATGAGCTGACTTGGTCAGCCGGTCCACAATCACCCAAACTGCATCAAACTTCCGCTGAGTCCATGGAAGCCCAACAACGAAATCCATAGTGATCCGCTCTCATTTCCACTCTGGAATCTCTAAATTCTAAAGAAACCCACCTGGTCGTTGATGCTCATACTTCTCCTGCTGGCAATTTAGGCACCGAGCTACATACTCAACTATATCCTTATTCGTTCTCCTCCACCAGTAATGCTGCCTCAAGTCCTGATACATCTTTGCGGTACCCCGATGAATAGAATACCGCGAACTGTGAGCCTCCTGGAGAATCAACTCACGTAAACAATATACATTGGGCACACATAGTCTGCCCTGCATCCTCAATGCACCATCATCCCCAATAGTGACCTCCTTAGCATCACCGTGCTGGACCGTGAACTTAAGGACAAGCAGATGGGGGTCCTCATAATGACGCTCCCTGATACGATCATAAAGAGAAGACTGAGAGACCACACAGGCCAAAACTCGACTCGGCTCAGAAATATCCAATCTAACAAACTGGCTGGCTAAGGCCTGAACATCCAATGTCAATGGCCTCTCTGCTGCTGGAAGATATGCTATGCTCCCCAAACTCTCCGCCCGGCAACTCAAGGCATCAGCCACCACATTGGCCTTCCTGGAATGGTACAAAATGGTGATATCATAGTCCTTAAGAAGCTCCAACCACCCCCGCTGATGCAAGCTAAGATCCTTTTGTTTGAACAGATGTTGCAAACTCCGACGATCAGTGTAAATATGACAATGGACCCCGTACAAATAGTGCCGCCAAATCTTCAAGGCGTGAACAATAGCTGCTAACTCAAGGTCATGGACATGATAGTTCTTCTCATGGGGCTTCAACTGGTGCGCAGCATAAGTAATCACTCTACCCTTCTGCATCAGAACACACCCAATACCGATCCGCAAGGCATCACAATACACTATGTAAGATCCAGAAGCTGATGGTAGAACTAGAACTGGAGCCGTGGTCAAAGCAGTCTTGAGCTTCTGAAAGCTCTCCTCGCACTCATCCGACCACCTGAAAGGAGCACCCTTCTGGTTCAATTTAGTCAAAGGCGATGCAATAGATGAGAAACCCTCCACAAAATGACGGTAATAGCCCGCTAACCCAAGAAAGTTTCGAATCTCCGTGGCTGAGGACGGTCTGGGCCAACTCTGCACCGGCCCAAGAACGCCAATGAACTGAGCCAAAACTCACACTTGGAGAATTTTGCATAAAGCTTCTCCTCCCTCAATCGCTGTAACACAGTCCTCAGATGCTGAGCATGCTCCTCTTGGCTATGAGAGTACACCAGGATATCATCAATGAACAATAACGAACGAGTTAAGATAAGGCTGAAACATTGTTCATCAGATGCATGAACACTGTTGGGGCGTTGGTCAGACCAAAAGACATCACAAGGAACTCATAATGGCCATATCGGGTCCTGAAAGCTGTCTTAAGAATATCCGAGTCCCGAATCTTCAGCTGGTGATACCCTGACCTCAAATCAATCTTGGAGAACACCATCGCTCCCTGAAGCTGGTCAAACAAATCATCAATACGCGGCAAAGGATACTTGTTCTTGATTGTGACCTTGTTCAACTGTCTGTAATCAATGCACATTCTCATAGTACCATCCGTCTTCTTCACAAATAGAACTAGTGCACCCCAAGGTGACACACTAGGCCGAATGACCCTCTTATCAAGGAGTTCCTGAAGCTTCTCCTTTAACTCCCTCAACTCAGCCGGTGCCATACGGTACGGTGGAATAGAAATGGGCTGAGTGCCCGGCACCAAATCAATACTGAAATCAATATCCCTATCGGGCAGCATGCCTAGCAGGTCTGCAGGAAACACATCCGGGAAATCTCTCACCACCAGAATAGAATCAAAAGCAGGGACCTCTGCACTAACATCCCTCACAAAAGCCAAATAGGATAGACAACCCTTCTCAACCATCCGCTGAGCCTTCAAGTATGAAATCACTCTGCTGGGAACATAGTCTATAGAACTGCTCCACTCAACCCTTGGCAACCCCGACATCGCCAACATCACAGACTTAGCGTGAAAGTCTAGAACAGCATGACATGGAGACAATCAATCCATACCCAAAATCACGTCAAAATCGACCATACTAAGCAACATGAGATCCACTCTAGTCTCTAGACTCCTAATAGTCACCAGACATGACCAATATACACGGTCCACAATAATAGTATCGCCCACCGGAGTAGATACATGAACAGATAAAACTAGAGACTCATGGGGCATATCCAGAAAATGAGCGAAATATGAAGATACATATAAATAAGTGGAACCAGGGTCAAATAATACAGAGGCATCTCTATGGAAAACTGAGACAATACATGTAATCACAACATCTGAAGTAATAGAATCTGGTCTGGCAGGGAGAGCATAGAAATGGGCCTGGCCACCGTCTGGTCGGCCTCCCCCTCTCAGGCAACCCCTAGCTGACTAAGCCCCACCTCGAGATGGCTGGACGGGTGGTGGAGCTACTCGTGCTGGTGCCATCGGCCGAGTACTCTACTGTGGAGCCACACTCAACAACCTAGGGCAATCTCTCTTAATGTAACCAAAATCTCCGCACTCGAAACAACCCCTTCACTAACGGAACTGCTGCTCCTGATGTCCAGAGGAACTACCCGTGAAAACCTGAGCTGACGAGGCATGGTGAGAACTCTGTGTTGGTAGTGCACTGAATGACGACTCGCCCTGCTGATGAGTGTGTGACCCATGGCCAGATGATGTACTACGGTGGACTGGGCAAGCTGTCTGAGCATGTCTGAAAAGACGACCCCTACCATGGTTGAACTGCCCCCAGAAGGAACACCGCTAAATCCACCCTGTCCATGAGGCCTCTTGGCCTCCCTCTCACCCCACTCCTAGTTGTGAACCATCTCAATCTGACGAGAAATGCCGACAACCTTGTCAAAAGTAGCACTAGACACACTCTCTCTAGTCATAAGTAATTGCAGCTGAAAAATAAGGCCATCTATGAACATCCTGATCCTCTCCCTGTCTGTGGGAACCAACCAGATAGCATGACGGGCCAACTCTGAAAATCTCATCTCATACTGCGTCATGGACATATCACCCTGGCAAAGCTGCTCGAACTGCCTACGCAGCTCCTCTCTATGGGACTGAGGCATGAACTTCTCCAGGTATCAAGTGGAGAACTGCTGTCAAGTAAGGGGTGCTACGCCGACCAGCCTACACCTCTCGTAAGCCTCCCACCAACTGAAGGCAGCCCAGAGAACTGAAAAGTAGTGAATGAGACCCCACTGGTCTCTAGAATACCTGCTGTACGGAGTATCCTCTGACACCTGTCCAAGAAGCCTTGTGCATCCTCTCCCTCGGTACCACTGAAAGATGGAGGCTGGAGTCTCCCAAACCTCTCCAATCGATGCTGCTCATCATCAGGCATGACAGGAACCACATAGTCCTGAGCACCTACAACCGGCTGGGCTGGTGGTGCCCACAGTGTCTGGAATCCCTGTACCACCTGCTCGGGTGTGCGGAAGGCAGTAGTATGAGCGCCTCCCCCGGCCTGAGAAGTGGCTTCTACGGCCGAAACAGAGACCGCCTGAGCAAGACTATACACGCGGTCAGAATCTGAGCTAAGGCCTCCTGAAGGCCTGGAATCACAATGGGCACGGGTGGTACCTAAGCTGGTCCCACAGGCTCGTCCACAACTGGAGCCTGCTCCTGAACTGGGGCAACTCGTGGGTCTGCAGGCTACACCTCTGGCCCTACCGCGGCCTCTACCGTGACCTCGGCCTCTCGCGGCCCTGACTGGTGGTACTAGTGGCTGTCCGTCCTGCCCCGTAGTATGCATCCTCACCATCTATGAGAGAATTAGAACAACAAAAATTTAGTTACTAGAATCAAAAGATTCGCACGACAATAATTCAAGAATGTGAAATTTCCTAAGGGTTCGGCAGCCTCTCAAAGATAAGTACAGACGTCTCCGTACCGATCCGCAAGACTCTACTAAACCAGCTCATGACTCGTGAGACCTATGTAACATAGGCTCTGATACTAACTTGTCACGACTCAAATACTTAACCAGTCGTGATGGCACCTATCGTGGAACTAGGGAAGCCGACATTCTCAATATGCTTTCAATATATATAACATGAGTGAGCTAAAGCAATTAAACTAATTGAAGGTTTACAGAGTAACGGGGTAAAAACCAAAAACACAAGTGCGGAATGATAGCCCAACATCGGGGTGTCACTAAGTCATGAGCATCTAACAACCAATCTAGAAACAGAGTCTACTATAGTCTGTGCCAAATGCCAATACAAGAGAAAAGATAACAAGAAAGAAGAAATAAGGACTGCGAACACCGGCAGCTACCTCGTAAGTCTCTGATAATCAGCTCGCGCACGAACTCAACGACCGTCAGAACTGTACACATCTGGATCTGCACATGAAGTGCAGGGTGTAGCATGAGTACAACTAACACGGCAAGTAACAGAAATAAATAAGGAACTGAGAAGGTAGTAACGAGCTATACAAATACAGTTCATTTTCAATAATTCCAGCAAAGAGTAGACATGCTTTCAAATCCTGTAGTTCAAGTCAAATCAATTTATACAATTGTAGTGCAGGTAATCCGGATATAGAATCTTTAAGAAATTTTACAACAATCACAGATAGCAACTAAGTGTATCAACAAATGAAAAACAAGTACATCCTCTCAGGGCAACAGATACTCAACTCGTCACAACAGCTCAATCACTCGGCTCTCAGCCCTCATACTCAATAAGTACCTGTGCTCACTGGGGGTGTGCAGACTCCGGAGGGGCTCCTTTCAGCCCAAGCACTATAATCCGCATAGACAACTCACGTGCTGCACTTACAATTCACGTGCTATCATATGATAACAAGATCCACACGGACAACTCACGTGCTACAGTATCATATCAAAATCCGCACGGACAACTCACGTGCTAAGTATAAACATCATGATTCGCACGGACAACTCACGTGCTACGGTATCTATACCTCACAACAAGGCCCTCGGTCTCACTCAGTCATGTACCTCTCTAGTCTCACGGCCCTCAGAAATCATAAAGATCAGCCCAAACACAATAACATAGTGTATCAACAAGAATGAAGAAGAGACAGAGATATGATGCGCAAGTAAAATCCTGACTGAGTACAAGACAATAAATAGCAAGTAAAACCCAAAAGTGATAACATATGTCCTAAGCATGATTTCTAATATGATTTGTAGTCAAATCTCTATAACACAGAGAGAACAAGTAATTAGTAATAGTCTATATGACTTTATAGTCTCACGAGACGGACCAAGTCACAATCCCCCACGGTGCACGCCTACACGCCCGTCTCCTAGCATGTGCGTCACCTCCAAAATAGTCACATCATACCAAAATCTAGGGTTTCATACCCTCAGGACCAGAATTAAAACTGTTACTTACCTCGAACCGCGCAAACATCCTACTACGCAATGCCTTTGCCCCTCGAATCAATCTCCAAATGCCCCGAATCTAGCCACAAGCAGTACTATATAATTAATGTAGGCTAAAAGAATCAATTCCACAAGAGAAGCACAAAATTATAAGTCAAAATTTGAAATAGGCTCAAACCGCCCCCCGGGCCCACGTATCGAAACCAACAAAAGTCACAAAACTCGAAAGACCATTCACTCACGAGTCCAACCATACTAAATTTATCAAAATCCGATATCATTTGCCCCTCCAAAACCCCAAAATTCACTCTCCAATTCCCAAGCCCTAATATCCCAAATCTCACCTCAAACACTCACCAACTAGGTGTAAAATCAGTGGGCAAACACCATTATTGAAGATAAATAGGCAAAAGGATTTTACTTCAGTGATTACTCCGAAATCTCTCTCAATGTCCCCAAAATACGAGCTCAAAAATGATGAAAAAGGTGAAAAATCTCGAAGTGTTCTATTTATAGGTTCTGCCCAGACTTCTCACACCTGCGGCTCCATTTTTGCATCTGCGGGTAAATCCCCGCTTCTACGGAAAAATCCCTAAAAACTGCCTCCGCTCCTGCAATCAAGTGACCACATCTGCGCTCTTCGCGGGTGCGGCAACTACATCGCACCTGCGGTCCAAACTCGCACAGGCGCACCTAAATTCGCTTCTGCAACCATCGCAGGTGAGGGAATTCCATTGTACCTTTATCCTTTGCCCAGATCCTCCTTAGCCGCATCTGTGGCTCCTTCTTCACTTATGCGGCTCGCACTTGCGGTTTCCACTCTGCAGATGCGGTTACATGAGTAGAAGCAGCTTCAGCTGCAATTCCTCAACTCTCATCAAGCCGTTAACCACCCGAAATCACCCGAGGCCTCCGGGACCTCAACCAATCATACCAACAAGTCATATAACCCCATGCGTACTTAGTTGAACATTCAAATCACTAAATAAAATATCAAAACACCAATTACAACCGGATTCAAGCCTAAAGAACTTCTAAACATTCAAATTCCACAAACGACGTCGAAACCCACCAAACCACGTCCGATTGACCTCAAATTGTGCACACAAGTCATATTCCACATTACAGACCTAATTCAACTTCCGAAATCGGAATCCAACCCTGATATCATAATGTCAACCCCCCCGGTCAAACTTTCCAAAATTCGACTTTTGCCATTTCAAGCCTAAATTAGCTACAAACCTCAAATTCACAGTCCGGACACCCAACGGAGCTAATGGAACCGACAGAACTCCATTCCAGAGTCATCTTCATAAACTTCCAACTACGATTAAAATCATGAGACCGGCCAGCAAGTCACTTAAGCAAAAACAGATACAGAGAAAATAGTAAATAGGGGATCGGGGCTAATACACTCAAAACGACCGGCCGGGTCGTTACAAGGTAGAAGTATTTGTGTATAAATTATTTGGTGCATGTATCCTTTACATGCGGAGTTGGTGCAACTATGTTTGTTTTGATTTGTTAAGCAAAAAAGAATGCTTATGATCTCTTCTTTGATTCTGTACTTAAATTCTAATATTCGTTGTTCTATGACTGTCTCTCTGGATATTTCGATGTATTGTACAAGTTATTAAGCTTCTTAGGTTATGCAAAGTGAGTGTCTTTTGACTTAAAAATATATCGTCACTACTTCACCTAGGTTAGTCAAGATACTTACTGAGTACATCAGATCAGTTATACTCATACTATACTTATGCACCTTGCATGCAGGTTCTTGGAGCCGAGCAACTGTGGATGACGAAGGCTGGCACTAAAGTTATAGCTGTGTTCCAGATTCAAGCTACCATTTGCTCATGGTAGTTTAGGAATTCATTTTTGTTTTATGTAAACTTCAAACAAATGTTGTATTTATTCATTTTATCATCTTTGTAAATCTAAATCATAGGGCTCATGACTTGTACTACCATTCCTCGAATAGTTTTAATTGATACTTTGGCAGTTTTTATTATTAAAATTAATGTTACCTCATTATAGTTATAACTACTATTTGTCTTACCTAGTGGGTTAAGTTAGGTGCTATCATGACTTGGTGGGATTTTGGGTCATGACAAATAAGTTGGTATTAGAGCACTATGTTCATAGGTTTTGTGAGTCATGAGAAAGTGCCTAGTAGAGTCTTACGGATTGGTATGATGACGTCCATACTTATGTTTTAGAGGCTACAAAGAATCTAGGAAACTTCCCTTCTTTCTTTCTTTATTGTGCGACTTGTTTCATCTTGAAGCCTAAATCTTCTATTTTTTTCTCTTCAATTTGTATGTGATGTTGAGTATTCTGTATCAGTTGTGCATTGACTGCTTGTGATGTTGTGGAAGGGATGTGAAGGGCTATGGATGCTTGGTCATCGCCTCGATGTGTGGTATAGTCTTAAGATGTGGACGGGCTAGTGGATCTTTCAGTTGTTCATTTGTGGAATGAAGTGAATTCTATTATCTTGTTGACGAGTATAGGCTTGGGAAGATTAATTGGTTTCTTAGTAGTTGTGAACATAGCAGGTTCATAGGAAGATGTTGATTTGAGGCTAGCAGGTGGGTTATCTCTTGTGAGAAGGTTTAAGGTTGTGTTATTTTTATGAGGCTTCTATGAAGAGTGTTCCTTCTATCCAGGGGAATGCATATTCTACCATTTCAGAGGGCTTGAGGAAGTTTGCTAGACTGTCACGAGGATGAGTATGCACTCGATAGATTATTGGAGTGTGTTTTGACTGGTGCTATGTGAGCTTTATGAGGATATTCAGCTGGATAATAGCACGAAGTCATGGCATTTAAGAATAAAAGGGTATTGTGGGTAATTAGATGATGTGTTTGTGGCTTGAAGCCAAGTGGGGGAGTCTACCATCGACTATTGGGTTATTTGTGCATGTGTTGATGTAGCTCCTGGACTAGGATACAATTGTGGATTAGATATGGTTTGAGAAGGTTATCATCGAGGATGATTTGGGCAAGGAATTTACTATATGCATGATGTACTATACCTTATTGATATATGGAGGTTATGGAGTGGCTCAGGTTTGGTATTCCTTTGTGGATGTAGCGTGCAAGAGGAAGGAATTTCTCGGTTACTTCTTCTGGAGTATTTATGTGCTAGTGTAGCACTAGTTGTTTGGCATTTTTGGCTAGGTATTTGGACTAGGACAGAGTGAGTGACTCTCGGGAATGGATCTGGTGGGTTCAAGGTCCAAGATATGATACCTAATGATTTTTTAGTTTTATTGTGTGGCTAAGGATTATAGTTTTGCTTAAGACTATGAAAGAGACTTGGAATATTTCTACATCATTATTGGTTCTACAATGTAGTATAAGAGAGATAGAAGAAAAAACTTCAGATTCATTAAAAGTCTCTTGGGGAAAGCATTTCGGCTTGAAGTACTTATGGATTTGGTGGCCTGCAAGATTCGGTTGATCTAGAGGGATACAGTTATGTTGGCTTGGTTATGTGCAAATGGGTTTTGAAGAGCTCACAATGGTTTTGACCATAACTCAGGACTGATGTCTCCTACGAGTATGTGAAGTTTGTTGCGTGTTGTGATTCTCTTCTGCATTAGGTTAAGTGGAAGGTTTTTGGTCGATGGAGCAATTAAGATGAAGACTATTCTACTTGTAATTTAGAGTTGATAATGGGGTTCTTGTATTTTCATATCATGGCATGATCGATGTAGTGAGTCATGTGGCATTGGGATTGAATAAACAAAGTTGCGGTTCAGTCTCGGAACGAAGGTCATGAGTTCTAAGTAGCATGAGAGATTTAAGATGTTCAAGAGAGTGCTGACACTATCTTGTATCACCCGAGAAGATTGTGTATTGCAGAAGATGCATAATTTTTTTTCAACTTGCAGATGCTTTACTAGTACTATAGAGATCGCATAGTTGGTAACCATTGATGTTCAGATTTTGCTACTTGATGCTGAAGATTTATGGGAGTATTTATCATGAAGTGATTGTGTACGAGTGACATATCAGTCATTTAAGTGGGAGAGTTAGAGATCAGGTATGATTATTCCTGTATGCTTCAGGTTTAGAGACTAGATGTTCTCAGAGGTAGACTATTCTTTTGGTTGCGTACTGTGAAAGTGTGTTAATGGTTAGATGACCGGTTATATGCATCATGGATGGGTCACTTAAGAGGATTTGTGTTCGATGCATTGGGTCTCACAAGGTTGTAACAGATCATGGGTAATTTGTGTAATTGGAAATACATGAATGGGAAAGCATTCAAGAAGTTACTTTTTAGTATTTGAGTTGGTGCTAGTCAAAAATCAAAGGAAAGGTTAGGATCTATTTGGGATTTCTATGTGTGGAAGTTAGAAATGGTCACTTTGGACTTACGGAAGATTATTTACTTATTTGGAATGGTTTGAATCAATTTTGGGGGACTACTAGTAATCTTATGGAGAATGTTTATTTTAAGCGAGATTGAATTTGCTTACACAGTGCAACATCTACTACGGATGTGTCATTGGATGGAATAATCTTATTCTAGTGCTGGTCTATTTCATGTGTTATTATCTTTTACTATGATGGATTATGAGACTACTTGATTATTCATAGTATCCATGTTTAAGCCTTATGGCGATATATAAGCGAGATGGCTCTAGAAAGTTGGATTTGTTTATTGAACCTTAGTCTTGCTTACCTCTTCCGTAGTGTATTATGCTTATTCATTTCCCCATAGTTATATTTACGCACTCTACCGTGTTTGATGTTGATGAACATGTGTTTGGTGAGTATGTGTTTGCTCCATGGGTGCTCCCATGTGGATTAATATGATTGGATCGGGTTGCACACTGTAACGCTATTATATTAGATTGGGTAGCATGCCGCAATGATATTATGATGGGATGTGATTCCTTGTGCTTATTTCATGTGTTTTTGCTTCTCTTTTGTGGGAATGGTTCATAAGGTTATTTTTTATTTTCCCTACCTATTAAACTTGCTTGATAGCTTTAATATATGATCCTATTTTGATTATTTATCATAATAGATTATTGCTCGTTGGGTGCACAGACTGTGTTGTATGAGGTTCCATGTGGCATTTAGTGTGACTTATCAGTTGAGCAGATTGTACTGGGTGAGACAAGGTTACTAGATTTGGAATTAGCATGATCGGATTTGAATAAGGTGTGTTTGGAAGCAAAATGCTAATGAACAGCTCATATTTATCAATGTCCTTGTCGGGCGAGAGAACTCCACGAGTTATTGATTTGATGGGTTTTTATGAGTTTTCACATGTTCTTTCATCATTAGCAGTGTTGTGAAGATTTGGAATAAAAGTTTATTTTATATGAAGTATATTACCGGTATGAAATTTTGTAATGAGCGACTATTATGGTCGGAAAATATTGCTATGAGTATATGAGCTATTAGGTACATTGTTGGGTTACATCTTGGGAGTATACTTATGGTTTGATATAGCTTGTTGAGATTAATATAGTGCATATATACAAGAATCAAATCTTAGAGGAAGTTCTAGATATTGAAATTTAGTTCAAAGGCTTATGGCCAAGGTTGAATGAAAAATCTTTAGTCCAGATTGTGTTAATGGATTTACATAGTTGGAGGTGATGTGAGACCACCGACAAATATGTGTATGATGATCTTATAAAGTGATTTGGAACGACTCTTGGCATATTCGAGGACGAACGTATGTTTAAGTGGGGAGAGTATAACGATTCGGTTGGTCATTTTAAGTTTTAGCATTTTATTATGTGATTTGAGACATTGAGTAGCTCATATTATGTATTATGACTCGTGAGTATGATTGGTATGGATTTATGAGAGGTTCGGAGGTGGTTTGGAAGAGAAATTCTTATTATAGAAGCTTTAAATTGATAGAGTTGACAAGGCTTGATATTTGAGTAAACGACCTCAGAATAAGGATTTGATGGTTCCAATAGGTTCGTATGGTGGTTTTGGACTTGATCGTATGTTCGGATTTTAATTTGGAAATTCCTAGAAGGTTTTGAATCTATTTGCCGAAAGCAGCAATTTGAAGAATTGGAGAGTATATAGGTTTGACCAGAAGTTGACTTTAGTGTTATCAGACTCTTATGGTGGTTTTGAGACCTTTTATATGTTAATTTAGTTTATTTTAACTTGTGTTCAAAGTTTGGTTGGGATCCAGAATGTCTAGGTTTGATTCAGACGGGTTTGGCAAAGTTGGAATGTTTGAAACTTAAGAGAATGATTTGATCTTCGATTCTTGATGTTGATGTTATTTTTGGTGTTTCGAGCCTTTGGATAGGTTTTGATAATATAATTTTACTTTTTTGTATGATTGGACGGGGTCCCGAGGGGCTCGAGTATGTTTTGGGTCATTGGTTGAGAGATTAGTTAAGTTAAGGATTTGGAATTTGACGAGTCAAGACGACCTCTTTTAGGTGTTTTGAATGCGCGAGCAGGTTCGTAGCATATTTTATAATTTAAATTTAATTATGGTTTGTGTCCGGGAAGTTTTGGATGAGTTTTAGGTTCTATAACTAAGATTTTGCAATTGCTGAATTTTTTGATGCAACAATTTCAAAAATATTGATTATGTTCCTAAATTCGTCCATAAATTTGAGACTTCCGTTAAAACATCAAAACCTCATATTTTTCTCATTTTAAGGCAAAATTGGGTGATTCAAAAGGCTTCTTTTGTAGAATATTGCAAGGATTATATTGGGATTGTCAAAGGTGAATTTTGGAATAAGGTAGAATTGATTCGGGGTGGGATAACTGCTGTATTTTTTTTACTTGTTTCGGTATTTAGTCACTTTTTCTCACAAAGCTTTTGAGATCGAAAAAAGGCAATTTTTGGGTATATTTTCATCACTATTTATTGGATAAGTGGTTTTCACTCATTTTTGGTACTTCCTTGTTTGATGTTTAGCTAGATTTGAGCTTGTCAGGGGTGATTTCTCAAGAAAGAGCGATTTTGGAGCTTTAGACTTGTTCCGGAATGAGGTAAGTAGTCACGATCGAATTCCCACCATATGCTATGATGGCGCCCAACGATGTCACTATGGAACGCAACGGTAAACCACCAACACGATCATCCGTTCATAACACTTTCAAAATCAAGAATTTCATTGATAAAGTGGAATTAAGTTTAGAAACCATAATAAAATACTTTCATTCTTTCTAAGTCACAAAGTATGAACCAAACATAAAGCTCAATGATATAAATATTAGGTACAACTATTAACATCTACTAAAATCCTCAAAGCCTGGTGTCACAAGTGCATGAGCATCAAGTAGAATATACAAAACCACTATAACTATTGTCTGGAACAAAAATAAACATAGGGGGAAAGAGACTCCGAGTGCTGTGGGGATAATCATGGGATGCAACTCACCACTAAGTTTCCATCTACTGGGGAGCGGCGATGTTTCCTCCATATTCACGAGAGTCTATTTCCCATTCACGAAGGGTTGGCTGAACTGTGCATGGCATTCGTGATATTTGTGACGTGAACGCGGAGCGTATTCCTTGGGCTGTGACTTTTGTGCTTCGCGATCGCGAAGTTCTTCCCACGATCGCGAAGTTCTTCCTGCGATCACGATGGGTATCATCTAGAGCAGTGTTATAAAGTTCTATTTTCAGACATTGAGTTCATTTTATCATATTTTGAGATTGGGAGATCGAATTTGGGCGATTTTAATGGGGTTTTAACCACTTGGATTGGGATAAGTATTTTTGACTCGGATTTAATTATTTTACATGATTCTATCTTTGATTTTGGCGTTGGATTGATGAATATACAAGGGAAATTGGGAGTTTTATCAAAACTTTCTAAGGTGAATATTTGAGATTTGAACATCCATTCGGAGTCGGATTTGAGTGAAACTAATATGGTTGGACTTGTATTCGAATGGGTTATCAGAATTTGTGAGTTTTGTCTAGTTCCGGGTTGACTTTTTGGTTTACTTCAAGTATTTGGTTAAAGATTCAACCTTTATCGTTTGGGTTTGTTTCCTTTGGCATTATTAATGTTTTTGAGATGCTTTTGGCTAGTTTCGGGCTGTTCGAAGGTCGATTCGTGCTGGATGGCGTTTCTAGAGTATCGATTTGGCTTTCTTGAGGTAAGTACCTTACCTAAACTTAGTTGAGGCACTAGTTGCCTGAGTTACTTTGGTTAGCTACATGCTATAAGTGGAGCACTTGTGTGGGGTTGAGGCCATGTGCGTGCACTGGGGTATTATTCATGCTCGGGTAGTGCTTAGGCTATGATACGCCTTGAGTTAATTGCAAAGCTTCATGCTGTGATGGCTATTATATTTGTACCCCTGTTGTGAGCTATTTGAGCTATGTTTGAGGTTACATAGAGGGTAATCTCCTGATTGAACTTGATAATTGCTACTTTCGTGATGTATTTGCCTGATTTGAGCTATGATAACACATTTGCACATGCATACAACTTTGCATGTCACTTATACCAGTCTAGGAGTATGAAATTTGATGTTCATTGGTCATGTACATGTATTCTTGCATATTTACTTTCGGTGTGATATAGATTGGATTGGTAGCCCGTGACCATGCCAGGCAGATTGAGATATTGTGCCTGTGCCCACACCGAGAGAATTGTGATCTTGAGCCCATGACCACGTCGGACGGATTGTGATATTATTCCCGTGACCACACCGAGCGAATTATGATATTGAGCCTATGACCAAGCCGGATGGATTGTGATATTGAGCCCATGACCATGCCGGGCGTATTGTGATATTGTGTCTGTGACCATGCTGGGCGGATTGTGATATTGAGCCTGTGACCACGCCAAACGGATTGTGATATGATAGCACGTGACTTTTCCGTGCAGCGTGTGGATATGGATCCATCCCCCTAGGGTCACCCTCTCATGTGTCATCTTGATAGTGTATATGCGGATGATCAGAATCTGATGGGTTTCTAGTTGATGTGGGGTTTGGGAAAGCTGATCACTGGTTTGGTTCGGTTATTGAGGTTCCGATGTGGGCCTTAGAGCCATATCATGATTTCTATTTGGATCGGGTTGTACGCCGTAATGGATTGATATTTGATTGTTGCATTTCATTTTTACTTGCAATTGCCTTGGTTATTTACCTGATATATTTGCATATCTTTCCTTATATGCTGGATTGTTAACTGAGCAAAGTACGTTAAGAAATTTGTGTGCACCAAGGTAGTTCTTTCTGTGATTCATGACTTGATCATATTACTGTTTTGTACTTTTTGGAATTATGAACTGTACAAGTGATTACCGAGTATAATTTATAATTCTTGCCACTATTACCTCGCCGAGGTTAGTTATGATACTTGCTGAGTACATGGATTCGGTTGTACTCATACTACACTTTTGCACCTTGTGTGCAGATCATGTAGCTGAGATGTTGTGGATGATGGGAGCTGGCATTGAATATGCACCTGCCTTTCAGATATAGCTACCACTTGTCCTTGGTAGTTCTAGATTCGAATTCTATTTATGTACATTCCAAACAGATGTTGTATTTATTTTATACCAGCTTTGTAAATACAAGTCTTAGTGACTCATGACTTGTACTACCAATCCTTGGGTTATTGTATGGAAATTTAGTTATTTCCCTTTTTAATTTCTTATTATTTTCATTAGAGTTGTGTTGACTATTATTTGTCTTACCTAGCGGGTTGGGTTAGGTGCTATCACGACTAGGTGGAATTTTGGGTCGTGTCAAGTTGGTATCAGAGTTTTAGGTTCATAGGTTTTACGAGTCATGAGTAAGTGTCTAGTAGTATTTTGCGGATCGCTATGATGATGTCCATACCCATCTTTGATAGGCTATATGGCATATAGGAAACTTCCTATATTTATTTCTTATCGTGCGACTTTGATTAAGCTTGAAGCGTATATCTTTTATTTTCGACTCGTACGTTATGTTGAGCATTTGGTATCAGCTGTGCATCGATGACTTGTGATTTCATGGATGAGGTGCAAGATGTGTTCTCGGTGTTGTGGAGTTGGGCCATTCTAGAGGATTTGAGGCCAGGTTCAGACCACAGCTTGGGCTCGATATTGTCAGTTGTGTGAGTATGTACTTCTGGATTTATATGTTTGAAAGTGTCCTTATGAGTGGGATTGATGGTACAACGAGTGGTTGGACGACTATATGATGCGTATTGTATGACAGCGGGATGTGCTTAGATCATTTGGATATGACGAGGGTGATTTTTTCTTGGGAATGTGAAAGGTCTATAAATGTTCGATTTTTATCTTGATGTGTTGTACCATCTTGAGTTATGACTATGTTAGGGATCTTTCAGTTATTCATTTGTGGAATGAAGTAGATTCTTATGTCTTAATAACGATTACAGACTTGGGGAGGATTTAGCGATTGCGTAGTGGTTGTGACAATGATAGGGCATAGAGAAATTCCAGTTTGAGGCTAAGCAGGTAGGTTATCTCTTGCGGGATGTTCTGAGGTTGTGTTATCCCTATGATGTTTCTGTAAAGGGTTTCCTATCTACCATCGGGATGTGTATGTGCTGCAATTTGAGTTCGGATCGCTTAAGGAAATTCACATGACTGTCCCGAGGATGGATATATGCTTAGCAGAAGATTTGAGGTATTCTATCATTAGTGCTACATGAGATTATGAAGGATTTAGTTGAATTATAGTGTGGGATCTTGGCAGATATGGAGTAAGGGTATTATGGGTTATCGGATGTTATGTTCTATGGATTTGATCGAAGTGGGAGAGTCTGCTATCGATGATCAGGTTGCATGGTCATGTGTTATGTTAGTTTTGGTCGGAGGCATATTTGTGGATCAGTTATGATTTGAAGGGGGATGGTTTCGAGGTTAGTGCGGGAAAGGAAAAATGGCCAGGTGCATGATGTATTACATTCTATGGATATATGAAAGTCTTGGAGTGATTCAGGTTTGTTATTCGTGGTAGATGTAGTGTGTAAGGAGAAGGGATTCACTCGGTCTCTTAAGGTGGGAGTTACTTATTTTTTTTTTACTAATTTCATCATACATCGTTCGGCTCGTATTGGCGGTGCATTGAAGATTAGAGCCAAGTGGATGACTCTGATGAAGGTTCTAATGAGTTCAAGATTCGTATGTGGTAACTGAGGGTTACTCGGATTTATGTATGGCTAAGATATGAGAATTGCATTGGATAGTGTTGAGACTTGCGGTATTTATATATCATTATTGATTTTACATTTCAGTATCAGAGAGGTTAAGGAAACAACTTCAAATTCACAGAAGGTATCTTTAGAGTGGGCATTTCAGTTGCAGTACTATTGGATGTTTAAGAGGGGATACAGTGACTAATGGGACTTAGGACGACGTGGTTTCATACTAGGGTCTCTTTTGGTGAGCTTGGGGTCAAGGATCGTAGTGTACTGGCATGGGAGGTGTTCATTTGAAGGCAAGTCGAGAATAATTTGGAGAATGATTCAGCTTGGTAGTGGTTTGGATTGGTATAATAATAGAGGGATCGATTCTTTTGGTGTGGTGAGGCTTTACTTGTGTTTTGTGGCAATACTCCTGTGTTTGGCAATCTGCATGGCTTGGTTGAGTTAGAAGAATTCAGTTCTGATGGCTTGATTATGTGTAGATGGGTTTGAAAGAGTTCTTGATGGTGTCGACCGCTGCGTGGGACAGAGGTTCTCTACAAGCATGAGGAGTATGTTGCGTGTTGTGAATTTTTCTGCTAGATGAGGTCAAGTAGAAGGATTTTGGCTAATGGAATGTGTATCTTGCTTGTGATTCAAAGTTGATATTGGGATTTTCGTGTTTTCATATGATGGCATGATAGATGCGGTACGACGTGTGTGAATGAGATTTGCATGTACAAGTTTATTGTTCAGTTTTGAAGGGAAGCTCATAAGTTCTAGACAACACGGACAATTTCAGATGTATAGAAGAATGCTGGAAATATTTAGAGCTCGTTTGGACATAAGAAATTTTTCCCTTTTTTCCAAAAAAAATTTACTTTTTTCGAAATCAGCGTTTGTTCATAAAATTTCCAATTTTCACTTAAAGATGCATTTTGGAAATTTTTGAAAATTTGAAAACCTCCAAAAAGGGATGTATCTGCAATTCCAGCGTTTGGAATTGCGGATGGTTGACTAGTATTACAATAATCCCCTGGTGATGTTAAGATTTTTTGATATGGAACGGAAAAATTATGGAAGTAGTTCTCATGAGATGAGTGTGTATAAGGGATGTATCGGTTATTTGAGTGGTGGAGTTGGGATTGGACATGGAGATTCTTGTATTCTAGGGCTTTGATGACCAGGAGGGTTCATAGAGGCAGATTGTTCCTTGGTTGCGGGCGGTGAAGGTATGTAAAAAGGTTGGCGACTGAGTGTCTTTGTTATGGATAGGATATTATGGACTTTTCGGAGGTTATCTACCTATTCTGGGGGGATTGGAATTGGTTTGGGGGCCACTGGTAGGCCTAATGAGGATGTGTATTCTACATCAGGTCAGATTTGTTTCCTCAACATGACTATTGTTGAGGGGTGTGTCATTCGGTTAGAGTTGATCTTATTTGTGGTTGATATGTTCCATGTGTTACTCTTCTATGCTATGATGGGTTGTTAGACTGCTGATTATTTACACACATGATGCAGTTTTGTTTGGGCCTTATGGTGGAATCCGAGCGAGATGGCTCTTGGGGTGTTGAATGGTTGATTGCGGCTTGGTCATGGTCTTTCCTCTTTGGGGTATATTGTGCATATCGGGACGCGCATCGCATCGAAGTTATATTAGGATATGATCCTTTGTGTTTATTTTGTGTGTTTTGGTTCTCCTTTGTGTGAAGGGTTCATACCATCGCGCTTTGTGGTGATATTTGTTGAGCTTGCAGGATAGTTCTATCATTTGATTCTCTTTCCATCATTGGGTACATTCGAGTTGTTGCTTGTTTAATGCACAGATTGCATGATATGTATCTCGAGGTGGTGCTGGTGTGGCTTGTCGGTCGAGAAGCTTGTACTGGTTTAGATAAGTTCATTGAACCTGGAATGAGTTCTATCAGATTTGATTAAGGTATGTTTGGAAGAATAACATCATTAGCCAGCTCAGAATTTGGCAATGGTCCTTATTGGGCGAGAGAGCTCCATGACTTATTGATATGATTGGTGGTTATGAGTATGTGCATGTTACTTCTATCATTGGCAGTGAATAAAGGTTCAAAACAAGGTTTTATTTTATATGAGGTTTGTACCAGAACCGGGTTTGCTATTGAGAAGCTATTGTGATGGAAAGTTATTGCTATGAGTATCTGAGTTATGCGGTATATCATGTGATTATATCTTGAGTTATGTTTATGGCTTGATACAACTTGTTTAGAGTTATACAGTGTATAGATGCAAGAATTGGTTTTTATAACGAGTTATGGATGTTGGAGATTGGGTTTTAAGGTTTATGGACTAAGGTTGAAGAAAGGATCTTCAGTTAGGTTGTGTTTTCGGGCTTATATAGATTGAAGGTGACATGAGATCACCCATGGGTATGTGTATGGTGAGGGTATAGAGTGATTTGATTGCTTTAGAACGACTCTTGGCACGTTCGAGCACAAACGTATGCTTAAGTATGGGAGAATATAATGATCCAACCGATCGTTTTGAGCATTTTCATTTCATTCGGTTGTTTGAGGTCTTGAGTAGGTTTGTATGATGTATTATCACTTGCGTGTATCGTCGGTTTTAGTTTTCGAGTGGTTCGGGATTGATTTGTAAGAATGATTCTCAACTAGGAAGTTTTAAGTTGGAAGAATTGACCAAGTTTGCCTTTTGTGTAATTGACCTCAAA
The DNA here is from genome assembly GCF_000390325.3 of Nicotiana tomentosiformis. Lineage (NCBI taxonomy): Eukaryota > Viridiplantae > Streptophyta > Magnoliopsida > Solanales > Solanaceae > Nicotiana > Nicotiana tomentosiformis. The sequence continues at coordinate 34,788,952 of NC_090814.1, forward strand.
TCAGAGTTTTTATCATTCTGTTAAGTCTTGATGGTGATTTGGGACCTGGGCGTATGCCCGGATTGCATTTGGATATTTCTATAAGGTTTTCGCTCTATTTGGCTAAAGTTGGCAATTTAAAGGTTTGAAATATTCATAGGATTGACCGAGAGTTGACTTCGATATTAGTAGGTTCAGATTGTTATTTTGGGAGTTGGAATAGGTTTGTTATTTCATTTGGAACTTGTGTTTAAAGTTTGAGGTGATTCCGAGTTGTTTAGACATGTCCGACGTAAGTTTGGAATTTGGAAATATGAAATAGTTCACTAAGCTTGAATTGAGGTGCAATTCGTGGTTTTGATGTTATTTTGTGGGTTTTGAGGCCTCGAGTAGTCCCGTGTTATGTTATGAGACTTGTTGGTATGTTCGGACGGGGTCTCGAGCTCGGGTGAATTTCGGGGTGGTTTCAGACCATTTCTCTTATGTGTACATTGCTGGCTTTTGCTGGTGTTAACAGCGAATCACGTTCGCGTGGGAGTCACCGCATTCGCGGCTAAGGAATTGGACCAGAGGAGATTTGTTCATCACGTTCTCGGGTGAGGGACCGCGTTCGTGAAGGTTGTTTGTTGGCTGGGTACTTTCTTCTTCGCGTCCGCGATTAAGAGCTGGGGAGCTGACGGTGTTGCCTCTGCATTCTCGAAGGTCTATGTCGCGTTTGCGGAGGGTTGGCTGAACTGTGTATCGCGTTCACAATGTATGTGATGCAAACACGGATCGTATTCCCTGGACTATGACTTTTGTGCTTTGCGATCGTGAAGCTTTTCTCGCGATCGTGATGGGTATCCATGGAGCAGTGTTACAAAGTTCTATTTTCATACTTTGAATTCATTTTATCACGTTTGAGATTGGGAGCTCAGATTTTGACCACTTAGATTGGGGTAAGTATTTTTGACTCAGATTTGATTATTTTACATGATTCTATCTTTGATTTTGGCATTGGCTTGATGAAACTGAAAGAGAAATTGTGTTTTTTTTTTCAAAAGTTGTCTAATGTGAATATTTGATATTTGAACATCAATTCAGAGTCGGATTTGAGTAAAACTAGTATGGTTGGACTTGTATTCGAATGGGTTGTCAGAATTTGTGAGTTTTGTCAGGTTCCGGGGTATGGGCCAAGGTTGATCTTTTGGCTGACTTTGAGTATTTGATTAAAGATGCGACCTTTATCATTTGGGTTTGTTTCCTATGGTATTATTTGATGTTTTTAGCTGTTTTGGCTAGTTTCGAGCCGTTCAGAGGTTGATTCATGTAGGATGGTGCTTCTAGAGTATCGATTTGGTTGTTTGAGGTATGTATCTTAACTAAACTTGGTTGATGCACTAGTTGCATGTGTTATTTATGATAGCTATGTGCTATGGGTAACACACCTGTGTGGGGTTGAGCCTATGTGCGTGCATCGGGGTCTTATTCATGCTTGGGTAGTGCTTAGGCTATGATACTCCTTGAGTGGATTGCAAAGCTTCATGCTGTGATGGTTCTTATATTTGTACCCATGTTATGAGCTATTTGAGCCATGTTTGAGTTTACATAGATGGTAATCTGCTGACTGAACATGATAACTGCTACTTTTGTGATGTATTTGCCTTATTTGAGATATGATAGCACACTTTGCACATGCAAACACCTTAGTGTGTCACTTATACTAGTCCAGGAGTATGAAATTTGATGTTCATTGATCATGTACATGCATTCTTGCATATCTTCTCTCTATGTGATATGGATTGGACTAGTAACATGTGACCATGCCAGGCGGATTATGATATTGAGTATGTGATCACGCTGGGCGGATTGTGATATTGAGCTCGTGACACATCCGGGCGGATTGTGATATTGAGCATGTGAGCATGCCGGGCGGATTGTGATATTAAGCCTATGACCACACCAGGCGGATTTTGCTATTGAGCCTGTGACCATACCGGGCGGATTGTGATATTGAGCCTGTGACCCCGCCAGATGAATTGTGATATTGAGTCTGTGACCACGCCAGACGGATTGTGATATTGAGTCTATGACCACGTTGGACGGATCCGTGATATTGAACTTGTGACCATGCCGGGCGGATTGTGATATGATAACACGTGAGTTATCCGTGCAGCGTGGGGATATCCATCCCCCTAGGGTCAGCCTCTCATGTGTCTTTTTGATAGCGTACACGTGGATTGTGAGAAACCGACGGGTTTCTGGTTGATGTGGGCTTTGGGAAAGCCGATCAGTAGTTTGGTTTGGTTATTGAGGTTCTGATGTGGGCCTTAGAGCCGTATCATGATTTCTATTTGAATCGAGTTGCGCGCCACAACTGATTGATATTTGGTTGTTGCATTTCATCATTACTTGCAATTTCCTTGGCAGATTATCTAATTTATTTGCATATGTTTCCTTATATGCTGGATTGTTGACTGAGCAAACCAATGCCGAGCAACTCGAAACTAGTCAAAAGGACGTACAAACCAATCAATATATGCTACAAAACTCATAATTCAACTATTAGAGTAAATTGCTAACCCCACTCGGGAAGTCAACAAAAGTCAACCCCGTTACCACATGCCTGAATTTCGGAAATTTTCAAAGATAACTATTATCCATGGCATCACGAACTCAAATATATAATATATATATACCCAATTCCATAAACAATATCGTGGCCAAATCTCATTTTTACCAAATTCTAGGGTTTTTAACAAAATCCAAAAATTTTACTAATTTCCATGTTAAAATCCACACCTAATCCATGTATTTAACTCACAATAGGTATAAATCACTTACCTAAAGACATTTGATGAAAATGGTCCTTCAAAGATCACCCAAATCACCCAAGCCAAGAGAAAATAGGGTGAAATGAGCCTAAGTCCCATATTAAAAATCACATTCTGTCCAGGCGTTCTTCTTCGCGATTGCGGAAGAACCCTTGTGAAGGCGAAGGCGAAGGCGAAGCTGCCCCTTGACCATAAATCCTTTATCGAATTCACGATGATAACGTCTCATTTGCGATGCACACTGCACCCAACCCTCCGCGTATGCGGTCCACCCAGCCGCGTTCGCGAAGGCCTAAGCCTTCCAGCCCTTCCTTCCTCTTCCCTCTTCGCATTCGCAAAGGCAGCTCTGCGTTCGCGAAGAGGAGCCAGGTTCTCCATTGGATTCGCGGGTAGAAAGCCACTACCTTTTCCAAAATCCTTCTTCGTGGTCGTGGAACCCCTTTCGCGATTGCGAAGCACACAGTACCAGCAAAATCTGCCAACTTCTGCATTGCTCCAGGTGGTCCGAAACTCACTTGAGTCACCCAGGACCCCGCCAATTATACAAACAAGTCCAAAAACATAATCCGGACCTATTCGAGGTCTCAAAACACATAAAATAATATCGCAACCAAGAATCGCACCCCAAACCAAATTAATCAACTTATAATCTTCAAATTTCTTCCAACTAACTTTGAGTTAGACAACTTGGAATGACACCAAAGTCCAATATTATAAAATGAACATACTCCAGGCAAGAAATTCCAAATGGGATCCGATAACACCATAGTCCACCTCCATAATTAGAAAACTCTAAAACTTTCAAAATGCCAACTTTCAAATAAGAGCCAAAACGCTCTCGGTCCACCTAAAACTCGATCCGAACATACGCCCAAATCTAAAATACCATACAAACCTATTGGAACCTTCAAATTCCGATTTCGAGGTCGTTTACTCAGAGTGTTGACTCTAGTCAAACTTGGCCACCTTAGGACACTATTATGGAACTAAGTATTTCGAATTCAATCTGAACCCTTCCAAAACCAAACCAAACGCCCCAAGTCATAAGACAGGAAATATCACACACGTGTAGTCTTAAATAGGGGAACGTGGATCTAGAAATAAAAATGAGATGTCGGGTCGTTACATTCTTCACCTCTTAAAAAACGTTCATCCTCATATGAGTTTGTCATACCTGATGTGCCGAATAAGTGTGGAAATCTGCTCCGCATGTCCTCCTCAGTCTCCCAAGTCGCCTCCTCGACTCGTTGACCCCTCTACTAGACATTCACCGCAACAATCTCCTTAGACCTCAACTTGCAACCCTGGTTGTCAACTGGCTCTTCCTCATAACTCAAGCTCTCACACATCTGGATTGTGCTATAATCCAGCACATGGGACAGGTCGACATGGTACCGTCGGAGCATAGACATGTGAAATACTGGATGAACTCCCGATAGGCAAGGAGGCAAAGCAAGCCTGTATGCAACCTCACCAACTCACTCTAAAACCTCAAATGGACCAATGAACCTTGGACTCAACTTGGCTCTCCTACCGAATCTCATGATACCTGTCATTGGCGAGTCTTTTAAAAGTACCTTCTCACCTAAAATGAATGACAAATCATGCGCTTTCTGATCCGCATAACTCTCATACCTGGACTGTACTATGAGAAGCCGCTCCTGAATAAACTTTACCTTATCCAAGACATCTTTACCAAATTAGTACCATATAACCTAGCCTCGCCGGGCTCAAACCAACCGATGGGGGAATGACATCATCGACCATATAAGGCCTTAAATGGAGCCATATCGATGCTCGACTGATAGAAAACAAACTTTGTCAACAGTAAGAATCGGTCCCACTGCCCTCCGAAGTCAATCGAACATGCTCTGAGCATATCCTCCAGAATCTGAATTGTCCGCTCTGACTGCCCGTCGGTCTACACATGAAAAGCCATGCTTAGCTCTACCTGGGTACCTAACTCACTCTGAACTACTCTCTAGAAATACAAAGTAAACTGAGTGCCTTGATCTAAAATAATGGAAATAGGCACGCCATGCAACCGAACGATCTCCTAGATATAAATCTGGGCTGACCTCTCCGAAGTATATGTAGTCATCGCCGGAATAAAGTGTGCATACTTGGTCAGTCTATCAACAATGACCCAAACAACATCAAATTTCCTCAACGTCCATGGAAAATCAACCACAAAATCCATAGTGATGTTCTCCCATTTTAACTCCGGTATAACAATATGCTAAATTAAGCCACCTGGCCTCTAGTGCTTGTACTTAACCTGTTGGCAATTCAAACATATCGACATGTACTCAACTATGTCTTTCTTAATCCATCATCATCAGTAATGCGGGCTTAGGTCACGATACATCTTCGTGGCACCTGGATGAATGGAATAATGCAAACTGTCTGCCTCTTCTGGAATCGACTCCTTTAGGCCATCCACATTATGAACACATAGGCGACCCTAGAGTCGCGGAACACCATCGTCTCCGATAGTCACCTCCTTAGCATCACCTCATAGTACTGTCTCTCTAAGAACCAGCAAGTGCGGATCATCATATAGATGAGCCTTAATCCGCTCGAAAAAAGAAGTCTGAGCCACAACACATGCAAAAACTCGACTGTTACACCCCGCACTTTCAAGTTAGAATTCATCTTAAGTGAATCAATATGAGTCCGAGAATTGAAGGACCTTTACAAAGATAATTATGGGTTAAAACAAGTTTATAGGAGTATCGTGAGGGATGGAAGGTTAAGAAGCTAATTGAATTGAAGAAAATTAGTTTCGCCGAAAGTTGCCATGTTTGGAATGTTATAACCCGTACTTATGGTATGAGACTAGGGTGCTTAAGATTGTAAGAATGTAATGTTATGATATATTATAGTCGTTTGTTATGTTTTGAAGCCAAGCGAGTTATAAAACAAAAGTTGACAAAAGTTGTCGCAAGTTACGTTCAATATTTCACTGAAAATTTAGGTCTAATGTTACTAAGATTTTCTCTCAATGTACTTGGATTTATGGGGTGATCTACCCACTAAATTGAATAACTACGAGTCTAGTTTCTAACACATTAAACCATTTTTTTATACAATGTCGGAGTAAAGAGATATTTGCATTTTTAAGAGACTGCACAAGCAGCTCCTGTTGGGATACACTTGAGACGGCCACCGACCTTACTTCTTTTAAAAGGTGTTTCAGCCTCATTTCGGGTCATATCTCATCCAAATTTCGCCCTAAAGCTCTCCAAAACGCTCTCTAACATATCAAAAGATCCCAAGAACCAAACTCAAAGTAAATCAACTCAAATCATCATCAAAAGTGTTATAGACTACAAGAGAATGCTTCTATGATGTTGTGTAATTGAAGGCTATTGTGAGATATGTTGAGATGGGGTTTCCAGTTTTAGCTGCTATCCAAGGTATGTATAACATCTTCTTGATTCTTCCGAAGGTTAATCTTGTGTTGGTTGTGTTGTTTGAGTAAAAAACCATAAGATAGCACTTGAAAGAACATGGGACATTGTTATCTTTTTGGTTGGACTATTGTTTGGCCACATATATGGTTTGTGGTGGCTGGAAATTATGAGAAATAATTTGATAATGTTGTGGCTGCCGTTTTTAAGCTTTTCTAGGTGTTAACTAAGTTTATTGAAGAATAAAACACGAAACACAAGTGATTGAAGATAAAAGTTAGGGTGCTAGGCGTATGGGATTGTTTTGGAAGTCATTTTGTGTATGTTTTAAACTAGGAATCATATATTACATATAAGTATGATGTTATAATGGTTGTGAACCCATTTTAGGAATAAGAGTTAGATTCAATTTATATTTTGTTAGTAGTAAAAACGAGCTTGCCGCTCAATATGATTGTTAAGATAATCGGAGAAGCTCATATTGGATTATATTGTTGTTGTTGTAATTGTTGGTTATTGTTGTTGTTGTTGTTGGGCTGTTGATGACCCTTAGTGGTCTTTGGGATGTAGTAAAAATAGGGGAGTTTCTGCCCAATTTTTCGTAAGTTATACAACTAGCCAAATATGATGGTACGGCATTATATATTGACGACAACATCATTTCACTGGTTATATACGCAAGAAGTTGTGTTGAGCTTGGTTGAGGAATAAGGAAGAGATCATAAAGGTATTATAAGGCACTTCCTTCTTTCCGTTGGCATGATCTAAAGTGAAATGAACGTAAATGATACACTATTTCATAACAGATCTATTCCTGGCAACTAAGGTTGTCCATGTTGTTCTTTCCTTATAAAGTAATTCTAAGCATATATGTATGATCCTTGAGTTCTATTGAGGTCCATATTGATAGTATGTATGTCCATAGCTTTAATTGAAGGTACAAAGACCATGCGTCAGTCCGAAAGGTTTAGAACGTCATTCCATCCGGGTACGACACCTACTGTGAAACCACTGATCTGTTAGGTTTTACCTAGCTCCACGTGGCCGGGTACGATTCTACTGAGCCTGATGATGGCCGGGTACATTTTTACCAATCCTATTATGACCGGGTATGATATGATGATGATGATGCCCACATAGGCGAATGTTTTTAAAAGTTTATGTACACATATGTATCATGCATTTCATGTCAGTAGCCCTAAGAGGTACTCAAATGTTACAGGTTGTATCTTCTCTATCTCTCTTTATATTACTGTTCTTATTTATGTTTTCAAGCCTTACACACTCGGTATTTTATTTGTACTGATGTCTCTTTTGCCTAGGGACACTGCGTTTTATGCCCGCAAGTCCCGATAGACAGGTTGATGGTCCTCCTCATAGGCTATCAGTTCAGCAGAAAGTGTTGGTGCACTCAACTTACTCCGAAGTTGCCTATTTGGTCAGTCTGCCTTGGACATGTATTGATTGGTATGACAGGGCCCTGTCCATACCCTTATGACGTTTATGTACTCTTAGAGGCTTGTAGACAAATATCATGTATATGGATGATGAAAATTCCTTGTCGGCATATGTATTGAGTGTACAAATGGTCATGTCGGCCTTATAGGCCCGTATGTCACATGTATAAGTTTGTATATCATGTTAGGTCATCCTATGTCGATTATTTCCTTTTGTTTTATTCTAGTTATCTCATGTCTGCCTTTACGACCCTTTTACGGATGATGGTATAATAAGAATGATTCGTTATGTGGGTACTCAGTTGAGTAAGGCACTGGGTTCCCGTCACTTCCCTCCGATTTGGGTTGTGACATCGACTTGGCTCTAAAATATCCAATCTCACAAGTCGCTTAGCTAAGGACTGAATGTCCAAAGGCAATGGCCTCTCCTCTACTAGAATCACTGCCAGACAACCCATACTCTCAGACCCTCTGCTCAAAGCATCCGCGACCACATTCACCTTGCCCGGATGATAAAGGATGGTAATATCATAGTCCTTCAATGACTCAAGCCACCTCCTGTCACGACCCAAACCGATGGGCCGCGACGGGCATCCGATACCTTACTCAACCGAGTACCAACGTAACGTATCTTTTCGTATCTTACTATTATAGGTAAATGAGATGGAAGGGTTGCCGTGAGATAACTAGAACAGAACATGAGGGAATACTCGTCATAGGACGATCCAACATGTAATACGAACTTATACATATGACATACGGTATAAGACCGAACATAGGTCGACAAGGCTATACAATCTTTCACGTACATGACATATGTCTACAAGCCTCTAAGAGTAGATAAATACTATAAAGGTCGGGATATGGCCCCGCCATACTAAACAATACATGTCCAAATCATACTGACCAAATAAGCAACTCGGGAGCAAATGAAGCGCACCAACACCTTCCGCTTAGCTGATAGCCTACTTGGAGGACTCTCGACCTGTCTATCGGGACCTGCGGGCATGAAACGCAGCGTCCCTAGGCAAAAGGGACATCAGTACAAATAATGTACCGAGTATGTAGGGAATGAAATTCAGTAAATAAAAGACATGCGAGAAACATGGAGTAAAAGACTCGACATGTAAGTCTGAATAGCTCTGTGAATCATTTTATACTTATAATGTCATGCATATGCGTATAAATGTCGTACAATGCATAGGTATATGCGTTCATAACATCATCAAACCTCTGAGAGCATACCATCATATCATCTCGGCCACTGTCGGCAAATTATCAACGTATACCAGCTGATCAGGTGGTGGTGCATATATAACGCCGTAACCTTTTCCCATCTCCCATATACATATACACACACACACATACGTGTATATATATATATATATATATATATATATATATATATATATATATATATATATATATATATACGCGTATATAATGCCATCTAGTCATGGGTTAATGTACATGTATAAATGAATGCAATGAATGAGAAGTACGTCAATAAAATCTCTCGAAACGTCATAAGAACATTATGCCTCTGATTAATATCATGAAATAAACTTTACCAATTTTCGTATTTTCTGAGACCCATGAACAGACGATAGAATAATAAGACATATGGGAAATCAAGAAAATAGGAACCTCTGGTATTTCTTTGAATAGAGACATTTATGGAATTTGTGCATTTGCTCGTTTCGTTTGTATCATATGGATCATGCCAAAAAGAAAGAAAGGGATAGCCTTAACATACCTGAGTCGATTCTCTTGACAATCCCTCTAACACACGTCTTTTGTGATAAAACACGTGACGGCGGATCGAAATAGGGAAAAATCCGTATGGTATTCTTGAGAAAGATTGCACCGTACTCCCTTAGAATCGCAAATCTCATGCTTTATTGCATTATGAAGTATCAAACGAATTACTTTGAAGGTTCCATCAGTATGAAAATCTCTTAGCAATCAAGATATGAAAATCTCTTATCTTTGAAGTTTCAATTATCTTAGCAACATAAGTATCCCACATAGAAGGTGTATTAAAATCTCTTATTTTTGAGATTTGTGGGCCCCATCTTTTGGGGGGGGGAGGGGGTTAGACTTATCCAAAATATCCACTCATTTCCTTAATTAACTTGTTAATCCCCCACTAATCCAATAATTAACCAATTACTCACATAATTAAGAATTATCTCAAATTACTTAAAATACTACTCACTTTTAACACACTTTATACATCTTACCATCATGGTCATGTGGTACCTTGTATGGCACTAGTCCATAAATATGGGGTATTATAGCTTGGACCGTATTTTACCTCAAAATGTCAAATTTCGACGAAACTCATTTTCTTCGACTTGCTTACTCTCTCACCTTCATGAATTTACTTATCACTTGTTTGAAATAGCATAATACTTATAACCTCAATATAATCTCATTCCCCAGCTTACGTCGATTAACTTACGACGAAACTTTAACGTACGAATATGCGAGATGTAATATCTCATTTCCGAGCTTTCATCAATTTACTTATGGCGTACTTTCACGTACGAAATCATGGGGTGTAACACCTCCGTTGCCTCAGATTTAGATCCCTTTACTTAAATAGATACTGCAAATTGTGGTGATCACTGTAAACCTCATACGACATACCATAAAGATAATGCATTCATATCTTGAGAGCATGAACTGTCGCACCCAACTCCAGATAGTGCACAGGGTGATTCTTCTCATGGGGCTTCTACTGAAGTGAAGCATATACAATAACCCGACCCTCCTGTATCAAAACACAACCCAACCCAACACTTGAAGTATTGCAATACACAGTGAACATCCCTAAACCAGAAGGCAAAACCAACAATGGTGATGTAGTCAATGCGGTCTTGAGCGTCTGAAAGCTCGCCTCTCTATCATCTGACCATCTGAACTTAACACCCTTCTGGGTCAATCTAGTAAAAGGAGCTACAATAGATGAGAATACCTCTACAACCCGGTAATAATAACCTACTAGCCCCAAGAAACTCCTGATCTCGATCGCTATGGTAGGACGAGTTTAACTATGGACTGCCTCGATCTTCCTGGGATCCACCTTAATACCCTCACATGACATAACATACCCCAATAATGCCATAAAATCTAACCATAACTCGCACTTGGAGAACTTAGTATGTAACTTTTGTTCCCTCAAAGTCTGAAGCACTATTCTCAAATGTTGTTTGTGCTCCTCCATGATATGCGAGTAGATAAATATGTCATCAATGAAGACAATGACAAATGAGTCATGATATGACCTGAACACCCGATTTATCAAATCCATAAATTCAGTCGGAGCATTAGTCAAGCCGAAGGACATCCCTAGAAACTCGTAGTGCCCATATCTAGTCCAGAAAGCCATCTTCGGAACACCCGAAGCATGAATCCTCAACTGATGAAACCCAGATCTCAAGTTGATTTTCGAGAACACACTAGAAACCTAAAGCCGATCGAATAAATAATCAATGCGCGACAACATATACTTATTCTTTATGTTTACCTTATTCAACTGGCCATAATCAATGCACATTCAAATGCTTACATCCTTCTTCTTCACAAATAATATCGGTTCTCCCCAAGGAGATACACTCATCCTGATGAATCCTATCTTGAGCAACTTATGAAGCTCCTCCTTCAGCTCTCTCAACTCCACAGGAGCCATACGATAAGGCAGAATAGAGATAGGTTGGGTGCTTGGTGCCAAATCAATGCGAAATCGATATCACGATCTAGTGATATGCCTGGTAGGTCAACAGGAAATACATTGGAAAACTTTCGTACCACATGCACTGAATCTATCATGGGAGTCTCTGTAGCAGTATCTCGAACATAAGCCAGATAGGCCAAAAAACCCTTCTCGACCATATGTCGAGCCGTTAGGAAAGAAATAACCTGACTAGATGTACTAATAGATGAACCTCTCCACTCTAGCCTAGGCAACTCTAGAATGGCAAGGTAACAGTTTTGGCATTGAAAATGAGAATGACATAGTACAGAGACAACCAGTACATGCCCAAGATAACCTGGAAGTCAATCATATAGAGCAATAGAAGATCCGCTATGGTCTCATACCCACAAAAAGTCACTACACGCTGAAATTAATTAACTTCTAACCTTTAAACTTCTTCCAATTAACTCTGAAACTGACGAATCATACTTATACGACTCAGAATGACACCAAATTTAATACACAAGTCCAATATAATAAAACTAACCTACTCCTAGGCTCAGAATACCAAATGGGATCCAATAACACCAAAGTCCTCCTCAAGTCATACTTAGAAAAACTCTAACATTTTCAAAATGCCAACTTCCAATAATAAGCATCGAAACGCTCCCGGTCTCCCTCGAAACTCAATCCGAACATACGCCCAAGTCAAAAATAACCATACAAACCTATTGGAACCTTCAAATTCCGATTCCGAGGTTGTTTACTCAAAGTATTGACTCAAGTCAAACTTGGCCACCTTTGTACTATGATGGAACTAAGTGTTCCGAATTCAATCCGAACCCTTTCAAAACAAAACAAACCGCCCCCGTATGTCATAAAAAAGGAAAAATACATGCAGGTAGTGATAGCATCCATAGAAGCTCAACATCATTGAGGAGAAGAATGAAGCCCTGAAAAATCCTAGAAGGTCCATGACAAGGTCTTAAACAAAAAAATTTCAAGACAAGCTTTATGGGCTTCAATTGGCAATTAAAAAGTGTCTTATAATAGAAGAAAAGCTCCAGCACAAAGAGGATATTTGGGCCAAGTCACACAACTATTTGGAGGCCCAAATTAATGTCCAAGAGGAGATGGAATGAAACCCACATATGCCCCAAAAAGTGGAAATTTCAGCAGTCTAATAAGCCCAATAATAGTTTTTAGAATATATATTTAATAGTTATTTTAATTTATGTTGACTTGCATTGGTGTATGTGTATGTTGACTACATTAGTCTTAGTGTGGGTAGTCTTCTATGCTTCTAGGGAATATAATTCTCATTTATTGAAGTCTTAACTAGCTCCTTCTTTACTACTATATAAAGGGGTGCTTGTCTTTCATTATGGAGAACAACACTGAAGATTAATATTATTATTATGAGTTCTTTTGAACCTTTCTGAACTTTACTTTGAGATTTATCTTGCAATCCTAACTAGTTCATTGATTAAGGTAGTAAAATAATTTTTTTTCTTGTGATATCTTTAGTTTCTTTTGATATTCTTCGAAGGTAACTAGTTTCTTTTACTAGTTGTTGTCATAAGTTATTTAAACTAGAAGTCAAGATCCGAATTTAGTTCATGATTAGCTTATCTCTATTGAAAGCAATTGATTTCATAACCAACTTGTTGTCATTAGGATCTTGTCAAAATCTAGATTAACATAATCTCGGGGTTCTTGGATCTTTTCTTGAATTTCCACATATCCAGTTTATTTTTCTTGCTTTTCTCAATTCAATTGCATTTTTTTACTGCTTTCGCATTTCTTCAACTTATTTTATTTAATTTCTTAGATCTCCCAACCTTTGTGTTATCAAGTGGTATCAGAGTGGTTGTATCAAGATTCCGTTCTTGATAAATCTTGGGGATTTGTTGAACAAAGGAGCGAATTTGTTTTTAAAAAAACAAAAAACAATTACTGTAGCAGTAAATAGTACACTACAAAAAAAAAGTAAAAAATGAAAAAAATTTCAAAAAAAAAAAGGAGAATCATATTGCTCTTCAAGAAATCAGATTTTATTTGTGTTTGTTTCCAAAGTCAAGAAAGGAAATAAGAAGAGGAGATCCTAGATCTTTAAGGATAACAAAAAAAATCAATTTTTATTACTCCTTTTATCTTGTTCTAAAATTCCTTCCCTTTGTTCGATTTTTGTTTCAACTAAATCCTACTCTTTCTAGGATTCGTTCTTCACTTTCTTTAGTGCCCCAAAATTCCTTATTTTATTACTAAGGGCTTTGATATGAGTTGGTTTAATTATAAACTTATAAGGTATTTTTCAAAGGTTAATTGAAGGGGAAAAGGCAAGAGTGGATGAGAACAATTGAGGAAAAGAGCCATAGTTTGATTGATAACTATTTTTTTAAGATGTCTCATATAGGTTCCAGTGATGATGAACATGGGGCTATTCGGGAAGCCGAAATCCGAATAAGAAATGATTTCACTCTACAAGCTATGCACCAATAATTCAAAAGATGAAACTTGCAATTCCAAGAGATAAGGAATACTATTGTTTAATAAAATAAGACAATAGTTGCACTTAGGAGGGAAAATCAACCTGATGTACAACCTCGAAATAATCCTAGGCCTCATAATAGAAGAAATGTACCCCATGTCCCTATTTTAAATCAAGAAAACCCTATAGGGTGGAAAGAGATAGGAGGGTATAACGAGGTAGAGTAGAGGATAATAATATTAGTAGCATAGAAATGAAGATGCCATCTTTCAAGGGCACAAGAGACCCAGACTTGTACATTGATTGGGAGCAGAAAGTTGAAGCCATCTTTGACTGTCACAACTGCGCTGAAGGTAAGAAGGTTAAGCTTGCCATTGTTGAATTTTCTAATTATGCTTCTATTTTGTGGAAGAAGCTTACAAGGGATATATAACAAGAAAAAGAACCACCCATTGCTACTTGGACCGAGATGAAGAGAGTCATGAGGAAGAGGTTTGTGCCTTCCCACTTTCAAAGAGACCTACAATTGCATCTTCAGACATTGAAGTAAGGAACCATGACTGTTGATGAATACTTTAAAGCTATGGATATGACTAGGATTCAAGCTAATTGTATGGAAGAAGAAGAGGCTACCATGGCTAGATTTATTAATGGTTTAAATAGTGAAATAGCTGATGTAGTAGAGATACAACAATATGTAACTATAGATGGGTTATTAGATTTAGCTGTAAAAATAGAAAAGCAAATTAAAAGAAGGCAACAAGCTAGCTCATGGAGAAGTCGACCAAACACCAATTTCAAGATACAATGGCCAAAACAAGAAGTGATTTCTAGACCTCAAGAGGACAAGGGAAAAGGTAAAGTTGATGAGAAAGAGGGAGGTAAAGCATTCAATTCTAGATCCTCTAATCCTTGTAGTTTCATTCAATGTTACAAATGTCATGGAAGAGTCCATATGATGAATGAATGACCAAATAGAAGAAATATTCTTTTGAGAGAAGATGGAGGATATGAGAGTGAAAAAGTGAGGAAGAAGAGGGAGGAGCAAGTGAAGATGATGTAAAACTTCCTAATGATGGTTTGGCTGGGGTAGTTAGGAGGACTATAGATGGAAAATATGAGGGAAAAAAAAGTGAGGAAGAAGAATAAGAAGAAGGTGTGAATGAAGATGATGTAAAGTTGCCTTTTAATGATGGTTTGACTGGGGTAGTTAGGAGGATTATGACTATTAATTTAGGAATCAATAGTGAAGAACAAAGGGAGAATATATTTCATACTAGGTATGGAATAAAGGGAAAAACTTGTTCTATGATTATTGATAGTGGTAGTTGTGCTAATGTGGTTAGTTCACACTTGGTGAACATGTTAGAGCTTGCATGCATAAAACACCCTAAGCCCTATAGACTCCAATGGTTGAATGATAGTGGTAAAATGAAAGTAACAAACAATGCATGATTTCCTTCAATATTGATAGGTATGTGGATGATGTTCTTTGTGTTGTGGTTCTTATGCAACCTTTTTACATCTTGTTAGGTCGTCCGTGGCAATATAATAGGAATGATTTTTATGATGGATGAAAGAATAGATATTCTCTTGAGCTTAATGGCAAGAAGTATACTCTTGCACCTTTAAGTCCTTCTCAAGTGTTTGAATATCAAAAGAGATTTAGGAAAATAATGGGAAAACAAAGGGGAGGAAAAAAAGTGAGCTTGAGGGAAAAGAAAAGAAAGAAGGCCAAGATCTAGAAAAAAAAAAAGAGATGGCCAAGAGAGAGAGATAGAGGGGGCATCAACTTGATCAAAGTGGTAAAAGAGGGTTTGAGTGATAAAAAGAAAAAAATTTAGTGAGCGGAAAGAGGCAAAGGAAAAGAAAAAAGAGAGTTTGTACATAAAATCCAAAGAGTGTTTGAATGCAAGAAAAGAGGGGTTGCCCATTATACTACTTACTTACAAAGATGTTTTGATTAGTTCTGAGTTACTAACTTCTTCTTTGCCAGGTAGTGTTTCTTCTCTTTTGCGGAATTTTGATGACGTCTTCCCTGAAGGTGTTCCTAAAGGTCTACAACCTTTGTGTGGCATTGAGTACCAAATTGACTTTGTGCTTGGAGCACAAATTCCAAATAGACTTGCTTATAGGAGTAATCCAGAAGAGACAAAAGAGCTTCAAAGGCAATTGAGGAGTTGCTTGAGAAAGGTTTTGTGAGAGAGAGCATGAGTCCTTGCTCTGTTCCCGTCCTATTGGTACTCAAAAAGGATGGAACTTGGAGGATGTACGTAGATTGTAGAGCAATCAACAAAATAACGGTAAAGTATCGCCATTTGATCCCTCGTCTTGATGACATATTGGATCAATTGCATGGATCTAAAAAATTTTCTAAAATTGATCTAAAAGGTAGTTACCATCAAATTCGAATGAATCCTGTAGATCAATTGCCTTTTGGCTTGACTAATACACCGGTACTTTCATGAGATTGATGAATCATGATTTTAGGGATTTTCATAGAAAATTTGTGGTGGTTTATTTTTATGGTATCTTGATTTATTCTAAAAATCTAGATGAGCATGTGGAACACTTAAAACAAGTTTTTCAAGTTCTTAGAAAGCAACAGTTGTTTGCTAATCTTAAGAAGTGTACTTTTTTTGTGGATAGTGTGGTATTATTAGGTTTTGTGGTTAGTTCTAAGGGAGTTGAAGTTGATGAAGAGAAAGTCATGGCAATCAAAGAATGGCCTAAACCTAATAGTGTAACTGAAGTTAGGAATTTTTATGGGCTTGCTAGTTTTTATAGGAGATTCTTTAGAGATTTTAGCACCATTGTTGCTCCTTTAACTGGAGTTATTAAGAAGGATAAGGTTTTTTCATAAAGAAAAAAATAAGTTGATGCTTTTAACTTGTTGAAAGAAAAATTGTGTTTTGCTCTTCTTTTGCAATTACCTAATATTTCTAAGTCTTTTGAGGTTGAATGTGATGCCTCTGGAAAAGAAATTGGCGCTGTTTTGATGCAAGATTCGAAGACCATTGCATACTTTAGTGAAAAGCTGAGTGAAGCTACATTGAACTACTCAACTTATGGCAAAGAGATATATGCTTTGGTAAGGGTTTAGCTACATGCAATATTATTTGTGGCCAAGAGAGTTTGTGGTTAAGACTGATGATGAATCCTTGAGATATTTGAAGAGCCAAGGTAAGCTTAATCGTCACCACGCAAAATGGGTTGAATTCTTTGAAACTTTCCCATATGTGATTTCTTACAAGCAAAGAAAAGAGAATGTGGTTGCTAATGCACTTTCAAGAAGGTATGTCTTGGTTTCTTCTCTTACTTCTAAATTGATGGGTTTTGATCAAATCAAGGGACTTTATTCTAATGATTCTGATTTTGGCAAGGCCTTTGCAGAATGTAATTTGAGTCCTTATGAGATGTTCAATCTTCAAGATGGGTTCCTTTTTAAGGAAAATAAATTGTGTATTCCTAATTGCTCTTTGCGTGAATTGTTTGTTAGGGAAGAACATTATGGTGGACTTATGTGACACTTTGGAGTGCCCAAAACTTTTGATATACTTGCTGAATATTATTTTTGGCTTGGCATGCAAAAGGATATTGAAAACGTGTGCTCTCAATGTCTTGAATGTAAACAAACCAAATCAAATGTGTTACCACATGGTCTTTATACACCTTTACCTGTTCCTACTTCTCCTTGGATTGATATTTCTATGGATTTTGTGTTAGGACTTCCTAGAACTTAGTATGGTAAGGATAGTATATTTGTGGTTGTAAATAGATTTTCAAAAATGGCTCGTTTTATTCCATGCTTGAAGACTAATGATGCATTACATGTGGCTCATTCATTTGTGAAGGAAGTGGTTAAATTATATGTCATACCTAAAACTATCGTTAGTGATAGGGATGCTAAATTTTTAAGTCATTTTTGGAGAGTTCTTTGGGCGAAGTTGGGAACTAAATTGCTATTTTCTACATCTTGTCACCCACAAACTGATGGACAAACAAAAACAGCTAATAGGACCTTAGGGAATATGTTGAGAGCTATTTTAAAAGAAAAATTAACTTCTTGGGAAGGACATTTGCTCATGGTAGAGTTTGCCTATAATAAAACTATCCACTCTTATACTATAATCCCCTTAATCCCCTTGATTTGTTGCCTTTGTCTACTAATGACATTGTTAATTTTGATGGTAGAAATATGGATGCAATAATGAAGAAGGTTCATGAGCATACAAGGCTTGAAATTGAATGGAAGAATGAACAAACTTCCTTAAGAAGAAATAAGGGGCGAAAATCTGTTATTCTTAAGCCTGTCGATTTAGTTTGGGTGCATTTTAGGAAGGAAATATTTCCTGCCAAATGAAAATCTAAATTAAATAAAGAGGAGATGGGCTATTTGAAGTCCTTGAAAGGGTTGGAGACAATGCTTACAAACCTGACCTTCCTAGTGAATATCAAGTTAATGTTACCATCAATGTTTCTGATCTTTCTTTGTTTGATGGAGGCTCAAATTCGAGGACGAATTCTCTTTAAGAAGAGGGGAATGATAGCATCCATAGAAGCTCAACGTCATTAAAGCAGAAAGGTGAAGCTCTGGAAGCTCCAAGAAGGACCATGACAAGGTCTCAAACAAAGAAATTTCAAGACAAGCTTAATGGGAGTCAATTGGCAATTAAAAAGTGTCTTATAATAGAAGAAGAGCTCCAGCACAGGGAGGATATTTGGGGCAAGTCATACAACTATTTGGAGGCCCAAATTAAAGTGCAAGAGAAGATGGAATGAGGCCGAATTATGCCCGAAAAAAAGGAATTTTCAGCAGCCCAAATAAACCCAAAAATAGTTTCTAGAATATATATTTAATAGTTGTTTTAATCTATGTTCACTTGCATTGGTCTATGTGTACGTTGACTATATTGGTCTTAGTGTGGGTAGTCTTCTATGCTTATAGGGAATATAATTCCCATTTATTAAAGTCTTTACTAGCTTCTTCTTTACTACTATATAAAAGGTTGCTTGTATTTCATTGTGGAGAACAACATTAAAAATTAATATTATTATTGTGAGTTCTTTTGAATCTTTGTGAACTTTACTTTGTGATTTATCTTGAAACCCTCATTAGTTCATAACTTAAGTGTAACGACTCGACCGGTCATTTTGAGAATTAGCATCCCATTCGGCGGCTTAAGGTCTCGAGCAACTTCGTATTATGTGTTATGACTTGCGCGTATGGTCGAGTTCGGTTTTCAGATGATATAAAATTAGTTGGAAGAATGAATTTCATGATTGATACTTTAAGTTGAAAGAGTTGACCAAGTTTGACTTTTGTGTAAAAGACTCCGAAATGGTATTTTGATGATTCCAATATCTTCGTATGGTGGTTTTGGGATTAGGCGCGTGTCCGGATTTGGATTTGGAGGCTCGTTGGTTAATTTGATGCATTTTGGCGACAATTGGAAAGTTGAAGGTTTGGAAGGTTGAGACGTTTGACCGATAGTTAAATTTAATGATATGGGGTTCGGATTTTGGTTTCGGGAATTGGAATAGCTTCGTTATATCAATTGGGACTTGTGTGCAAATTTTGGGCTCATTCCGGGTTGAATTGATACGTTTCAGCACCGGTTTTGGAAGTTGGAAGATTCAAAGTTCATTAAGTTTGATTGTGGTGTGATTCATAATTTCGACATTGTTTGATGCGATTGGAGGCCTGGAGTAGGTCAACATTATGTTTTAGAACTTGTTGGTATGTTTGGACAGTGTTTCGGGGGGCCCGGCGCGTTTCAGACGAGTTTCAGATGGTTTTCGTGTCTTTGGGCAGGTCTGGTTCTGCTACGTCGCACCTGTGCATTTTTGGAGCGTAGGTGCGTGGCCGCATCTGCATGAGTCTTGGTCGCTTCTGCGACGTTGGTGCAGGTCATGTTGCTTTGCTTCTGCGGAAAGGGGTATCGCAGGTGCGAGATCGCATCTGCAGAGGATTGATCGCAGATGCCCGATAGGTGTTCCAGGTGGTTGTCCGCTTCTGCATTGTTTGTGACGCTTTTGCGAAATTGCAGATGCGATTATTGGATCGCAGGTGCGAGTTCTGGGCTCTCAAGTAAAGGCCACATGTGCGGTGATTTTCTCGCAATAGCGGGGCCGCAGGCGCGATATTGTTTTACGCAAATGCGAAGAGGGCTTGGTAGTAGCATATAATTAGAGGGTTAGCCATTTTGGTCATATTTTGGGTTGTAGACCTTGGTTATGGGCCATTTTGGAGGGGTTCTATCAGGACCCAAAATCCAACTAGTCATGATGGCACCTAACCCAACCCGTTAGGTAAGCTAATTAACAATAAACAAGTTCAAATGATATTTATTAAGAGAAGAAATGATAATACAAGTAAACTATTATACAATGAATTTCCCAAGGACTGGTAGTATAAATCATGAGCGTCAAAATTTAGAATTTACAAAGCTGGTATGAAATAAAGTACATCTGTTTGAAATGTAAATGAACATAACTCGAATCTAATGCTACCAAGGACTGGTGATAGCCATAACTGGAATGTAGGTACATCTTCTGATCCAGCTCCCACCGTACGCAACAACATCAGCATCCAACATCTGCACGCAAGGTGCAGAAGTATAGTATGAGTACAACCGACCCCATGAACTCAATAAGTAACAAACCTAACATTAGGTTGAAACTAGTGAAGAGCCGGGATAAGGGTCAGAGTCCAACTCCAATAACCAGCAACAATTCATAACAATATAATAAAAGTGGTAGAAGAAAATAAATCGGAGATAAGATGCTCAACTCATTCATAGTTACGAAAAATAGGCATGCTTTTCAAGTATAACAGTAAATCCCAAATCTTTCGCCGGAACACCAAAAACATATGAGTAAGTTTGAAAACTGTGATTTTTTCCAAAAACCTTTCAACAATAAAAAAGATGTTTCATTTTCAGATAGCATGAGGAAAATACATCTCTATGCCTAGATGTCTATATACAGGTGAAATCATGAATGTCACCAAAACCGTGTAGACAAAGGAAATGCATCTATATGCATATATCTCAAGTACGCATGTCAAATGCAATGCATCTTAGTGATGAACTCATGTACTCACACTCTTAGAGTACTCAGTCTCACTGTCTAACACTTTCCACTCATCACGCTCAATTACTCGACACACTAAGTCACTCAGTACTGTACAGGGCAGATCCAACCCAAACATAATAACTGCTAGCAACTGCGCCCACTGTGGATGTGTAAACTCCGGAGGGGCTGATTCAGCCCAAACGCTATAATAATCCAAATCCTGGCATGAATTAATAAAGCCTGATCCGCACCGATAACTCATATGTTGCATGGACAACTCACGTGTCATAGTATTAATATCTGGATCGGCATGGTCAACTCACATGTTGCACGGACAACACACGTGCTATAGTATCAATATCTGGATTCGCACAAACAACTCACATGCTGCATGGACAACTCACGTGCTATAGTATCAATATCCTCAAAATCGGGCCCTCGACCTCATTCAGTCATCAATCTCTCTAGTCTCTCAGGCTCACAATGTCACGAAAAATCAGCCCAAAAAATGATGTGATGTATCAATAAATGGTATTAGAGACTGATATATGATATGCAAAGGAATGAATATGACTGAGTACGTAATTTCAATATAAACAAATAAATCAACAACAGAAATGACCTCAGTGGGCCCAAACAGGATAAGCATATAGCCTAGACATGATTTCTAGCATAAATTACAGCTCGAGTGCTCTAACACATAGAGTTCAGTAAAAATGTTCAGATAAGATAGCTACATAGTTCCATGGAATCGACTAAATTACAATTCACATGGTGCACGCCCACACGCTCGTCACCTAGCATGCACGTCACCTCGATATCAATCACATAACACGTAATTCAGGGTTTCATACCCTCAGCACCAAGTTTAGAAGTGTTACTTACCTCGAACAAACCAAATCCAATATCGAGCAAGCCAAACGATGCTTCAAAAATGCCATCTCGCCTGTACCGACCTCCGAACAGCTCAAAACTAGACAAAAGCAACTCAAATACATCAAATAATGCCTAAGGAAACAATTCCAAATGATAAAGGTCGAATCTTTAATCAAAAGCCAAAAGTCAACTAAAAAGTCAAATCTGGGCCCGCACCTCGGAACCCAAGAAAACTTACAAAATCCAACAAACCATTTGATTACGAGTCCAACCATACTAGTTTCACTCAAATCCGACTCCGGATCGATGTTCGAAACTCACAAATTTACTCTATGAAATTTTAGACAAAATCCCCTAATTTCTCTCTTGAAATCCTCAATTAAATGCCAAAAACGAAGATAGATTCATGAAAAAAATTGAAACCGAGTAGAGAACACTTACCCAATCCATGTGATGAAAATCTCCTAAACAATCACGAAATCCCGAGGTCCCCAACTCAAAATATGGATAATTGGCTCAAAGGTCAAAAATTGGACATCAAATCCACTGCCTAGGCTTCCTTCTTCGCGATCGCAGACATTCCTTCTCGACCGCGATGAACAAATTCTTCAACAGCGATTTCCAAACTCTTCCCAGACAGCCTCTAGTATAATGGTGATAACATTTTGTACAAAACTCCAAATGACAAATGGTTTGACTTTTTGCAAAACAGGACATCAAGGGCTACAACTTTCGTTTTTGGATCATCTCTAAATTACTTATAGATTGTAAGATATCAGCTTCCAAAGTTGTCCATGTGCACCAGAAATTTCTCCTATGCGATCGCGATTCACAAGGCCTCAAACTGTAGTTTGCTCTTCGCTAAGTCTGAACAAGCTGTATCAAGCCATAACCATAACCCACGATGTAATCATATGATATACTGCATAACTCACGTATTTGTAGCAATAACTTCTGACCACAATAACTACTCAAAACAAACCCGGTACCGGTTACAAACCTCATATCAAATAAAACCTCGTTCAAAACCTTAAAACACTGCCGATGATGAAATAAACACACAGAAACTCATAATCACTCATCACATTAACATGTCATGGAGCCCTCTCTCGTCCGGCAGGAACCGTAGTCTAAATACTAAGCTGATTTCCGATATTATTCCTCCATACATACTGCAATCAAATCGATAGTACCCAATCTAGGTCCAATGACCTCATCTCGTCAAACACAACCATTTTATTGACATGCAACACCAATACAACCTAGATCCATAAACCGTGCAATCCGTGCGCCAATACATAATAACTCAACGCACTGAAAAATGAAAAATGCCTCAAATGAGAAAACCGTCCCGCAAGCTCAACAAGTACCAACACAACCGAAATCCTATGAGCCCATCATACCTAGTAGAACCAAGACACATGAATCAATCACAAAGGATCATATCTCAACATAACTCCGCTACAATACGTGACCCCATCCTAAAACTGGTCCACATGAAATACCTCAAGCCACAATGCTCAAATTCAACAACCACGCGCAATTCGACATCAAGTACCCAAGGTGCATGACCGTAGCCACGGAGAAGCAAATAACACAATATACCACAACCAAACAAGTCCATAACCAAGGTGCAATCAACCATTCCACATCCCAATAACCATTTTCCTCGAATTCTGCTACAAGAACCAAATAGAACCGCACCATGTGTGCGTATAACCAACAAATCACCATCCCTCGTGTCATAGAAGAGTAACTCATAGAACATATCAGATACAAATAAGATCAATTCTAATCGAATGGCACATCCCTCAACTCTAGCAGTACAGAGTCAATCAATCCGACCCGGTGTAGAATGCAGATCCTCATTAGGCCTACCAATGAGCGCCCAAATCAACTTCGGTTGTCCCTAATTGGATAAATAGCCTTCCAAAAGTCCATCATGACTAACCATAGTACGTGCTACCATATAGCTAACTTTGGCCACATCTTCACAGTCTGCAACACCGAAATAATCTTTTTTTGAGAACTCGCAGTCTCCAAATCCATAGAATACATGAATCACCATAGCCAATCCCAACTTCACCACGCGAACGATTAACACATCTCTTATACACAATTATCCCCACGAGAGATATTTCTATAATTCTTTCGTACCACATAGCAAAATTTGAACATCAGTAGTCGATCAATCAGGCGAGCACTGCAATACCAATGAAGCATTCGTAAGTAAACACACAGTGCGCCTTTTGAAATGCGTACCCTTCTCAGGAATTACCAAGTAGTTATAACATTCATCTAAATATCTGAAACTGTCCATGTTGTCCAAAATTCATTACCTTCCCTCCAAATATGAACCGTGACCTTGCACATGCAAATCTCAATCCCACACAACACACCGTATCTATCATGCCATCATATGAAAAGTACGAGAATCTCATAATCAATTGCAAGTCACAAGCAGAATACATACCCGATCAGTCAGAAACCTTCCATTTGATTTCATACAGGAGAAAATCACAATACGCAACATGTTCTTCACGCCAGTAGGAAATATACACCTCGAACCTTCCATTTTCACATAACCAAGCTACGCAAGTTGCCAAAACCCAAGAGCATTACCACGAAATACCTATAGAGACTCACCACATCATAAGTACCCAAAGAACCGATCATATCTATTACCTTGCTGATCCAACCTACTACCAAGTTGTACTATTTCTCTGAGTTCCTTCCGAATTATCCTCAAGTTGACAGGCCTCCTCGCCATAATACCATGATCATCAAATAAAACTCACCCCACGAGATCCTATAATAAAACCACACTGCCCTAAGGCCGATAAGCCGATGTATTCCCTCTCAAGCACTCCAAATGTACCACAATAGAGACATCCACTCTGAAGAGTCCTTATGTGAACCTAGAACTATTTTATTTACCTTCCTTATAGTGAAATGTGAAATTCATAGTGATACAGAAATACCGCGAGTCCCGACACCATCCGACGCAAATCTCGAAGTCTAGCCATATACAAATCCGAATAAATTCTCAATTGCTATATATAATTCTTGAATCCATCAGATCCTTCTCGAGAGTCATCTAATCTGCTCAAATCTCGACTGCACCACCCAAACGGGCCGAACGACCTGTGCCTCATTAGCACGACAACGCCCAATGAAGTAATCCTGCCTTAACTCAACAGAGCAAATTCATACACCGTGCGCACCACATCTTCCGCAATAACTACTCAATCATTCCATAATTCCCATATACCCACAAAGTGTAACATAACCCATATCCAGAAATTCCTTTACTCGAGTCATCCTCGACCTTAATCTCTGCAAGTCATATCTGATTCACACGTATGCCTCAAACCGAAACTAGTACAACATATAACCATGCAATCAAATTAGTGATAGCAACTCCCCCACCTGGCTCAAAGCCATAGATCAAAACACTCGATAACTCACAATACCCATACCCCATTACTGCCATAATACCGCAATGAGACTCAACTAAATCCTTCATAAGCTTGTGTAACACAAACCATCTAATATCTCAAATCATCTGCAATTCTCGCATTCATCCTCGTAGCGGTCAGGTCAACTTTCTCAACCAATCCGAACTCAAATCACAACACATATACCCACTGGTAGAAAAGCAAGCCTCTATATAACATCACAAGGGTCATACATCCATAGATTACCGCGCATGTGATAACCCACATGCTTAGCCTCAAACTGACATCTCTCTATACCCTTTCACAGCCACAGCTACTACAGAATCGCTTAATCTTCCTGAGTCTGAACTCATCAACAAGACATGAAAATATACTTCGTTCTTCAATTAAACAACATGAAATATCCATCAACACACTCATAACTCGAGACTATACGTCATATCAAGACAGGAATCAAGCACCTAATAGTCCTTTTTACATCTCAAGAAAACTCTTCTCGTCACATTCAAACCATCTGAACACATCCTGCAGTCATATCATATTTCATCATATAGCCATCCAACCACTCACCGAGCCATAAATTCCACTCATAGGGGCACTACCGGACGTATAAGTCCAAAAGCCTATACTCACACAACTGAAATCCCCGTGCTCAAGCTACCGTCACAACCCGGCCTCAAGTCCTCCATACTGACCAATCATTAGCACACAAAAATCACATCTCGCACCTCATCCATGGAATCACAAGCCGTCGATGCACAGCTGATACCGAGTGCTCACATGCGCATACGAATGCGTGGAAGGAATTCAAAGAGTTACGCTTCAAGATGAATCAATGCCGCACGATAAGGAAAGAAAGATGGAAAATTTATCCTAAATGCCCTGTAGCCTCTCGAAGATAGGTATGAACGTCATCATTCCGATCCGTAAGACTTTACTAGACATTTGCTCACCTATGAACCTACATCTATGATACCAACTTGTCACGACCCAAAATCCAACTAATCGTGATGGCACCTATCCCAATTTGTTAGGTAAGCCAATTAACAATAAGCTAGTTCAAATGATATTTATTAAAAGAAGAAATGATAATACAACTAAACTATTATACAAAGAATTTCCCAAGGACTAGCAGTACAAATCATGAGCGTCTAAGATTTAGAATTTACAAAGCTGGTATGAAATAAAGTACATCATCTGTTTGAAATGTAAATGAACAGAACTCGAATCTAATGCTACCGAGGACTAGTGATAGCCAGTACTAGAACGCAGGTACATCTTTCGATCTAGCTCCCGCCATACGCAGCAACATCAACATCCAACATCTTCACGCAAGGTGCAGAAGTGTAGTATGAGTACAACCGACCCCATGTACTCAATAAGTAGCAAATCTAACCTTATGTTGAAAGTAGTGACGAGCTAGGACAAGGGCCAGGGTCCAACACCAAAAACTAGCCACATCTCATAACAATATAATAAAAGTGGTACAAGAAAATAACTTAGGGATAATATGCTCAACTCATTCACAGTTATGAATAATAGGCATGCTTTTCAAGTATAACAGTAAATCACAAATCTTTCGCCGAAACACCAAAAATAAATGAGTTAGTTTGAAAACTTTGATTTTTCCCAAAAACCTTTCAACAATAAATAAGATTTTCTATTTTTAGATAGCATGAGGAAAATACATCTTTATGCCTAGATGCCAATATACAGGTGAAATCATGAATGTCACCCAAATCGGATAGCAAAAGGAAATGCATCTCTATGCACGTATCTCAAGTACGTATGTCAAATGCAATGCATCTTAGTGATGAACTCATGTACTCACAATCTTAGAGTACTCAATCTCACTGTCTCATACTTCCCACTCATCACGCTCAATCACTCGACACACTCAGTAACCCAATACTGTACAGGGCAGATCCAGCCAAGGGCAGATCCAACCCGAACATAATAACTGCTAGCAGTTGTGCCCACTGTGGATGTGCAGACTCCGGAGGGGCCGATCCAACCCAAGCGCTATAATAAGCCAAATCTTGGCATGAATTAATAAAGCCTGATCCGCACGGTCAACTCACGTATTGCACTGATAACTCACGTGTCGTAGTATCAATATCTGTATCCACACGGTCAACTCACGTACTGCACTGACAACTCACGTGCTATAGTATCAATATCTGTATCCGCACGGACAACTCACGTACTACACGGACAACTCACGTGCTATAGTATCCATATCTGAATCCGCACGGACAAATCACGTGCTATAGTATCAATATCCTAACAATCAGGCCCTCATCCTCACTGAGTTATCAATCTCTCCAGTCTCTCGGGCTCACAATGTCATGAAAAATCAGCCCAAAATGATGATGTGATGTATCAATAAATGGTATCAGAGACTGAGATATGATATGCAAAGGAATGCCTTTGACTAAGTACGTAATTGCAATGTAAACAAATAACTCAACAACAGAAATGACCTCAGTGGGCCCCAACAGGATAAGCATATAGCCTAGACATGATTTCTAGCATAAATTACAGCTCAAATTCTCTAACACATAGAGTTTAGTAAAAATGTTCAGATAAGATAGCTACACAGTTAAATCGACTAAATTAGAATTCACACGGTGCACACCTACACGCCCGTCACCTAGCATGCGCGTTTCCTCGATATCAATCACATAACATGTAATTCTGGGTTTTATACCATCAACACTAAGTTTAGAAGTGTTGCTTATTTCGAAGAAGCCAAATCCAATACCGAGCAAGCCAAACGATGCTCTAAAAATGCCACCTCGCGCGTACTGACCTCCGAACGGCTCGAAACTAGCCAAAAGCAACTCAAATAGATCAAATAATGCCTAAGCAAACAAGTCCAAATGATAAAGGTCGAATCTTTAATCAAAAGCCCAAAGTCAACCAAAAAGTCAAATATGGGCCAGCACCTCGGAACCCAACAAAACATACATAATCCAACAACCCATTCGATTACGAGTCCAACCATACTAGTTTCACTCAAATCTGACTCTGAATCGATGTTCAAAACTCAAAATTTCATTGTATGAAACTTTAGACAAAAACCCCCAATTTATCTCTTGAAATCCTCAATTAAATGCCAAAAACGAAGATAGATTCATGAAATAAAATCTAAACTGAGTAGAGAACACTTACCCCAATCCATGTGATGAAAAAACTGCCTCACAAATCGCTAAATCTCGAGGTCCCCACCTCAAAATATGGATAAATGGCTCAAAGGTCCGAAATTGGACATTAAATCCACTGCCTATGCTTCCTTCTTCGCGATCGCGATGAACAAATTTTTCAACAGCGATTTCCAAACTCTTCCCATATAGCCACTACTATAATGGTCATAACCTTTTGTACAAAACTCCAAATGAAAAATGGTTTGACTTTCTGAACACTAGACATCAAGGACTATAACTTTTATTTTTGGATCATCTCTAAATTCCTTTTAGATTGTAAGATATCAGCTTCCAAAGTCAGCCATGTGCAGCAGAAATTATTCCTATGGGATCACGGAAAGGCTTTCGCGATTCACAAGGCCCCAAACTATTGTTTGCTCTTCGCTAACGCGACCAAATGTTCGCGATCGCGATGCACACCCATGTAGCCAAAAACTAGCAACTGAAAATGGCCTAAAAATGGTTCGAAACTACCCCAAAACTCACCTGAGCCCTCGGGGCTCCATGCCAAATATCCACACAAGTCTAGAAACATCATGCAAACTTGCTCGCGTGATCATATCACCAAAATAACACCCAAAACCATGAGTCGGACATCAACACCCTTGAAATTTGAAGGGAGAACTCAAGAACTTCTAGAATTACAACCAACCGTCCGAATGCTATTAAACCAACTCCGAAATACCCTGAATTTTGTAGGCAAGTTCCAAATCATAACGCAGACCTACTTGATGTTTCAAATCTCACTTAACAACATCAAAATCACAAATCGCACCTCAAATCGACTTAATGAAGTTAATGAACTTTCAAAATTCAAAACTAACGGCGAACAAGACTAAATACCTTGGATTGATCTCAAATTTGGCACACAAGTTATAAATGACATAACGGACCTACTATAACTTCCGAAATTAAAATCCGACCTCGGTATCAATAAAGTCAAACGTCGGTCAAACCTATGATCATTTCCAAACCTTCAAATTCCCAACTGCTGCCAATTAGTGCCGAAACCTTCTAGAATTAACCAAATGCAAATCTGGGCATACACCCGAGTCAAAAATCAGCATCCGGACCTAACGGAATCATCAACACTCTGATTCGAGGTCGAATACTAAAAAGTCAAACTTACTCAACTCTTCCAACTTAAAGCTTCAACTATGAAATTCATTCTTCCAAACTAATTTTGAAAACACCTGAAAACCAACGCCGATGATTCACATACGTCATAATACATCATATGAAGCTACTCAAGACTTCAAATAGCTGAACAGAATGTAAATGCTCAAAACGACCGGTCGGGTCGTTACATGTTCTTCACGAGTTTGATTTGGGTAAGTGTTCTTTATCCGAAGTTGGTTATATTTCATGATCCCATACTTATTTATATCATTAAATTAGTGAATTGAATGGAAGAAAATGGGAAATTTTGTAAATGTTTTTCAAAATGTAAAATGAGGATTTGACAGGCGATTCGATATCGGAATTTAATAATTTTGGTATGGTTGGACTCGTATCGGAATGGGTGTTCGGATTTCATGAATTTTTATCGGGTTCCGAGGTGCGGGCTTAGGGTTGACTGTTGGGTTGACGTTTTAGTTTTAATTAAAAACTGAAGCTTTATTATCCGAAATTATTTCCTATGAGTTTTATTTATGTTATGAAATTATTTTGGCTAGATTTGAGCCGTCCGGAAGTTGTTTCACTCGAGAAGGTCATTTTAGAGAATCGGTCTAGTTTCATTGAGGTAAGTATCTTACCTAACTTTGTGTGGGAGAGCTATCCCTTAAGATTTGAGTCATTTGTGCTAATTGTGTCATGAGAAGGCCGTGTGCGCGAGGTGGCGAGTACGTACTCGGGTTTATTTGTGGGAATTTGACCGTTTTAGGCCTTTAGGTTCTTATGCTCATTAAAAATGAAGTTGTCTTATCATGTTAAATTTTCAATTAACTAAATTCACACTTACGTGTCTTATTGGGAGTTGATTGATTCATGTTATACCCTTGTTGCCAATAAACTCTGATGTGCCTTAATTGAAGTTGTCGCCTCCTTTATTGCCATGTTGTCTTTTTTTGTAATAGTTTAACCTTAATTGAAGTTATTGTTGTCTTTTCCGTAATTGTTTAACCTTAAATGAAGTTATTGTTGTCTTTTTCGTAATTGCTTAACCTTAATTAAAGTTTTGCTATCCCCTTTTATTGTTGACTTATCCTTATTTGGGGTTATTGATTCATGTTATCTCTCTTATCGTCGAGTTGTACGTATGTGGAATCATTGTTGAACATTATCTCTCCCCTTGTTGAGCTATTCTTGTTGAGACCATTATTTCCTGTTGTGTCTTTATTTTTGAGCTCGATTCTTTCGTTTCTTTGTGTTCTGAAGTTATTGTGTTGATATACTTGTCATACTCTCGTGTTATTGTTGTTCTTGCTGTTGTACTCAGTGTTGTTGAGACGAGGGCTATGCGTGGTTGTGGTATCAAAATTGTTTTGAGGAAAAGTTGTGGCATATGGGTATATGTGTTAAAAGACCTTATATTGTGTTGTTATGGTTTTGGCACACGTGATATTGTTGAGAGGATTGTCGGGGTGTTCGCACGTGAGTTGTCCGTGCTATTTTTATTATTGATATTTGCACATGCAGCGTGAAAAGGTGGGCTACATATGTGGATTTGCGCATATGGCGAGACAAAGTGGGAATATTATTATGTGCGTGCGGCGAGACAAGGCGGGCATTTACTTTATTGTTGCGCACGTGGCGAGACAAGGTGGGATATGTTTGGGATGATTTGTGATGGCCAGGGGGAATTGATATTGATGATATTTGTGTAGTGGTGTGTCTATCTGGCATGAGTTATGCATTTTATGTTTTGGTGTGTCGTTTCCTATGTGCCATTCATTTCCTCTACTCCTACATGTTGACTCGAGTTGTGATAGAACACTTGCTCAAGCATACACGTAATTAATCACTCACATCGGTTTGAGGAGATGAACCCTGATGTCTATTGATCATTTAAACATATTCTCGTATACTTGTCTTCTGTGTGAGAGCTGTACAATTGGGACGTGAGTTGTCTGTGCGGTTAGGAGTTATTGTTATTGCTGGCACGTGGGTTGTCCGTGCGGATATGAAATATATTCACTCCCATAGCACGTGAATTATTTGTGCAGATATGAGGTATTAATGGTATTGGCACGCGAGTTGTCCGTGCGGTTAAAATTTGTAATGTGGGCACAATATGCCAAGTGATTTGGTTTCGTAATTTGGGACCCGTGATTTGTGATTATGAGGTTTGGTACCTCGGGAAAATTCTTGAATAAATCTTTTGCGAAAGCGGTTGTTCTTATTGAGTTGTTACTTGCTTTCCTTTATTTGGTTTCACTGGACTTAAACTCTGTTCAACTTACTCTACAGTGTATTACCTGTTTGTTCCCTATTGTTAATCGTTGTCTCTAGTTTCCTATTGTGAGTATTGTTTTGTCATTTCTACCATGCTTAGCTTTATAAGGATATTGTTCGATGTTAGTTTCACATTCATACTTCTACATGTTACTAAGTCCAGTAGGTGTATTGACTGTCCCTTGTCATTACTCCACCGAGGTTAGTATTGATAGTTACTGGGTACCATCGTGGTGTACTCATGCTATGCTTTCTGCACATTTTTGTGGAGATCCAGGTACCTCAGAGTTTGTTGATCATTAGCTAGATGATCAGGCATTGCTATGGAGATTCAAGGTATACCTGTTGTTGCGTTCGCAGGCCTCAAAGTCACCTTCTAGAATTTTACTTTGTACTGTTTATTTTATTCCGCAACACTTGTATTCAAAGATTTTCTAGCAAATTCTATAGAGCTTATGACTTGTACTACCGGTTTTGGGATTTTTAGCTTTGTATAGAAAATTTCTATTTCATATTTAATAGTTGTTGGTTGAGTTTGCCATTAATTCAGTAAGTATTAGGCTTACCTAGTCCCTAAGACTAGGTGCCATCACGACCTCCTCCGGAGGGAAATTGGGGTCGTGACAAGTTGGTATTAGAGCTCTAGGTTAATAGGTATTCGAGTCATAAGCGAGTTTAGTAGAGTCTTACGAATCGGTATAAAGATGTCTGTACTTATCTTTGAAAGGCTACAAAACTATTACGATAGTTTCACTTCCTTCATTCCTCTCGTGCGAGTTTATTGATCTCAGAGTTTGAGCCTTTGTCATTCTATTCTCTCACAGTTGGTGAGGAAACGAGCTGCAGTTACTAATGGTGCTGCCCCAAAAACCGATGTTGCTAAGGGCCGGGGTAGAGGCCGAGGTAGAGTCCGAGGAGGAGCACGTGCTACAGTTAGAGCACCTGTCAGAGCAGCAGTTGAGGAGCCGCCAATAGCCCCTGTTGGGTGACAGGTACCGGAGGTGCCTATTGCTACCCCGGGACTTCAAGAGACTTTAGCACAGTTCCTGAGCATGTTTTG
Source organism: Nicotiana tomentosiformis (assembly GCF_000390325.3). NCBI lineage: Eukaryota > Viridiplantae > Streptophyta > Magnoliopsida > Solanales > Solanaceae > Nicotiana > Nicotiana tomentosiformis. The sequence goes on from NC_090814.1 coordinate 34,821,878, forward strand.
CATATTGGCTCTAGCGGCGTTGATTCCGGTTACACCAGCTACGTCACAGACCGGGGGAGGAGCTCAGACTCCCATCGCCCGTACTCCAGAGCAGAGAATCCACGTTGGTCAGGATCTTCGGGTCAGGCCAGCACAACCTGTTATTTCGGTTCGGCTCGTGGTTAGGGCAACCGTATCTGAGGAGGAACAACTTAGACTTGCGAGGTTCAAGACATATCACCCTCATACTTTTAGTGGTTTGGCTCTAGAGGATGCCCATGGTTTTCTAGAGGGGTGCCCCCTTATTCTCCACACTATGGGTATTGTGGAGATTTGGTTGCTTTTACTACATTCCAGCTTAAGGGAGCGGCATATCAGTGGTGGCGAGCGTATGAGTTGGGTAGTCCGGCCGATGCAGCTTTACTTTCATGGAATCAGTTTTCAGAGATGTTCTTGAGAGAGTTTGTTCCCCTGACACTTGGGCATGCATGGCACGCAGATGTTGAGCAGCTGTGGCAGGGTACTATGTCAGTGTCAAAGTATGCCGTTAGATTTAGTGATCTATCCAGACATGCACCCACTTTGGTTTCTATAGTTAGAGAGAGAGTTAGCAGGTTCATTGAGGGGCTCAGTCTTGATATCCGGTTCAACATGGCTAGGGAGTTTGAGTCGGATGTTCCATTTCAAAAGGGTGGTAGAGATCGCTCGTCGATTAGAGGGCATACGAGACTAGGAGAGAGAGAGGACATGCGGGGTAAGGAGAGAGATGATAGGTAGGCTAAGAGGCCTCACATACCGGGAGGATCTATTGGTCCCTATTTTGAAGGCAGGGTACGACATGGTAGAGGTTTTGTTGGCTAGCTAGTCCAATTTGCACTTCAGGCTTCACACGGTGTTTCAGATACCTATGGGTCTCAGAGTACCTGTACCGGACAACTTTCATAGCTATGTCAGTAGAGAGGTTGCTTTGGGTGTGGTGATACCATCAACTTTCTAGCTATGCCGTTAGATTTAGTGATCTATCCAGACATGCACCCACTTTGGTTTCTATAGTTAGAGAGAGAGTTAGCAGGTTCATTGAGGGGCTCAGTCTTGATATCCGGTTCAACATGGCTAGGGAGTTTGAGTCGGATGTTCCATTTCAAAAGGGTGGTAGAGATCGCTCGTCGATTAGAGGGCATACGAGACCAGGAGAGAGAGAGGACATGCGGGGTAAGGAGAGAGATGACAGGTAGGCTAAGAGGCCTCACATACCGGGAGGATCTATTGGTCCCTATTTTGAAGGCAGGGTACGACATGGTAGAGGTTTTGTTAGCCAGCTAGTCCAATTTGCACTTCAGGCTTCACACGGTGTTTCAGATACCTATGGGTCTCAGAGTACATGTACCGGACAACTTTCATAGCTATGTCAGTAGAGAGGTTGCTTTGGGTGTGGTGATACCATCCACATGGTGAGAGATTGTCCTAGAATCTTAGCAGATGTGTCACAGCAGGGTATTCAGGATATGAGTTATGCTCCAGTTGCTGCTATCCTTGTACCGCCAGCTAGGGGTGTAGGTCAGGCGGGTAGAGGGCGCCCAAGAGGGGGGAGGCCCGGCCCGTTGAAATGCTTTCTATGTTATGGTCGAGTTCGCTACATTTGATGATGTCGTTACAGGTATGGTTTTGATTTATTATAGAGAAACAACACTTTTATTTTTATTCAATTATTTTTATCGGAGTGAGTCCTCCTATCTTGCTTCACATAAGGGTGAGTTTCGTGGTTTTTTATGCTGCTTATGTGTTTGTCCCTGTTGGGAGATTTTATAAGTGGTAGCATGTGTTCATCGTCTTGTTTTGTCCACTGCTGAGAGCTTTGAGCCTAGAAGTCACTATTTGTTACTCATTACGGTAGGTTTTGATGTGATTTCTGGATGGTTTGGTTACGATATATGATCTAGATATTCCACCGGTATGGGGAGTTCGTTACGTGTTATGATTCTGTATCGTGTAATGAAATTAGTGGAAGGTTTCGGCTGGTGTAATGTATGTTCTACTTGTTATTCATAGCTGAGGATGGGATCCTCGCATTTTCATGCGGTTTGATATGTTTGAACCGAGCTTTGTGCCACAGTGGGGTTATATTAGGATGATATCCTTGTGGCTAGTTCATATATTTTGATTCTCCCTTGTGGAGTAGATTCGTACTATGATGCTGGTAGGGAGTGGTGCATGTCGGGGTTGCTTGATAGTTCTCTCATGTGTTATTTACCCATGTTCGCGTTGTGCTTACCGAGTTTTAGCTTACGAGGTGTGTGCCCAGATGGTGTTAGATGTGACTTGTTAATTTGAGTGAATAGTTATGAGGTCTTCATGTCTCTTGCATTGTTGCCAGTGTTGTGAAGGTTTGAAATGAGGTTTTAGCTGAGATGAGGTTATTTTCCAGTGTTGTATTTGATTATGAGCAGCTATTGTGATTAGAGATGTTGTTATGGGCATATGCGTGATATGTTACGTCGTGTGGTTATACCTGGTGGGTGTAGGCACGAGTTGTTACATCGGGTTGAGGCTGAAATCGTGTGTTGATGTGGGGATCGGGTCTTCCCGAGTTGGATTTGGATAAGTGTTCTTTATCCAAAGTTGGTTATATTTCATAATCCCATACACTAATTGAATAGAAGAAAATGGCAAATTTTGTAAAAATCGTTCAAAATGTAAAATGAGGATTTGAAGGGCGATTCGATATCGGAATTTGATAATTTTGTTATGGTTGGACTTGTATCGGAATAGGTTTTTGAAGTTTGTAAATTTTTTTGTGTTCCGAGGTGCGGGCCCGGGGTTGACTTTTTAGTTTAAATTAAAAATCAAAGCTTTATTATCCGGAATTGTTTCCTATGAGTTTTATTTATGTTATGACATTATTTTGGCTAGATTTGAGTCGTCTCGAGGTTTTTTCACTCGAAAATGTCATTTTAGAGTATCGGTGTAGCTTCGTTGAGGTAAATATCTTGCCTAACTTTGTGTGAGGGAACTACCCCTTAGGATTTGAGTCATTTGTGCTAATTGTGTTATGTGAAGGCCATGTACGCGAGGTGACAAGTATGTACTCGGGCTTATTTGTGAGAATTTGACCGTTTTAGGTCATTAGGTTCTTATGCTCATTAAAAATGTTGTCTTATCATGTTAAATCCTCCATTTACTAAATTCACCCTTACGTGTCTTATTGGGAGCTGATTGATTCATGCTTTACCATTGTTGCCAATAAACTCTTATGTGCCTTAATTGAAGTTGTCGCCTCCTTTATTGCCATGTTGTCTTTTCCATAATTGTTTAACCTTAATTGAAGTTATTGTTGTCTTTTCTGTAATTGCTTAACCTTAAATAAAATTATTTTCGTCTTTTCCGTAATTGCTTAACCTTAATTAAAGTTTTTCTATCCCCTTTCATTGTGGACTTATCCTTGTTTGGGGTCATTGATTCATGCTATCTCTCTTATCATCGAGTTGTACGTATGTGGAATCATTGTTGCACATTATCTCTCCCCTTGTTGAGCTATTCTTGTTGAGACCATCATTCCCTGTTGTGTCTTTCTTTGTGAGCTCGTTTATTCTGATTCTTTGTATTTTGAAGTTATTGTGTTGATTTACTTGTCGTACTCTCGTGTTATTGTTGTTGTTGCTATTGTACTTGGTGTTGTTGAGCCGAGGTCTATGCGTGGTTGTGGTTTCAAAATTTTTTGAGGAAAAGTTGTGGCATATGGGCACATGTGGTAAAAGACCTTATATTGGGTTATTATGTTTTTTGCACACGTGATATTGTTGAGAGGATTGTCAGGGTGTTCTCATGTGAGTTGTTCGTGCTATTGTTATTATTGATATTTGCACATGCGGCATGACAAGGCAGGCTACGTATGTAGGTTTGCGCATGTGGGGAGACAAAGTGAAAATATTATTGTGTGCGTGCGGTGAGACAAGGCGAGCATTTGCTTTATTGTTGCACACGTGGCGAGACAGGGTAGGATATGTCGGGGATGATTTGTGATGGCTTGGGGGCATTGTTATTAATGATATTTGTGTAGTGGTGTGTCTACCTGGCGTGAGTTATACATTTTACGTTTTGGTGTGTCGTTTCCTATGTGCCATTTGTTGCCTTTACTCTTACATGTTGACTCGAGTTTTGATAGAACACTTGCAAAAGCACACACGTAATTTATCACTCGTATCGGTTTGAGGAGATGAACCTTGATGTTTATTGATCATTTACACATATTCTCATATACTTGTCTTCTGTGTGAGAGCTGCACTATTGGCACGTTAGTTATCCGTACGGTTACGAGTTATTGTTACTGCTGGCACGTGAGTTTTCCGTGTAGATATGAAATATTGTCACTCCCTTAGCACGTGAATTGTCCGTGCATATATGAGGTATTAATGGTATTGGCACGTGAGTTGTCCGTGCAGTTGAAATTTGTAATATGGGCACAAGATGTCAAGTGATTTGGGTTCGTTATTTGGGACCCGTGATTTGTGATTATGAGGTTTGATACATCGGGAAAATTCTTGAATAAATCTTGTGTGAAAGAGGTTGTTCTTATTGAGTTGTTACTTGCTTTCCTTTATTTGGTTTCATCGGGGAAACTCTACGGCGTATTACCTGTTTATTCCATGTTGCTAATCGTGTTCTCTAGTTTCCTATTATGAGTATTGTTTTGTTATTTATACCATGCTTAGCTTTATAATGATATTGTTCCTTGTTAGTTTCACATTCATACTTGTACAGGTTATTAAGTCCAGTAGGTGTCTTGACTATTCCTCGTCACTACTCCACCGAGGATAGTCTTGATACTTAGTGGATACCGCCTTGGTGTACTCATGCTACACTTTCTGCACATTTTTGTGAAGATCTAGGTACCACGGAGTTTGTTGTTCATTAGTTAGCTGATCGGGCATTGCTATGGAGACTCAAGGTATACTTGATGTTGGATTCGCAGGCCTCAGAGTCACCTTCTGAAATTTTACTTTATACTGTTTATTTCTATTCTAGAATAGTTGTATTCAGAGATTTTCTAGTAAATTCAGTAGAGCTTATGACTTGTACTACCGATTTTGGGATTGTTGGCTTTGTATAGAAAATTTCTATCTCATATTTAATAGTTGTTGGTTGAGTTTTTCATTAATTCAGTAAGTATTAGGCTTACCTAGTCTCTAAGACTAGGTGTCATCACAACCTCCCACGATGGGAAATTAGAGCCATGACATTAAGGTAGTAAGATAATTTTCTTACTTGTGATATCTTTGGTTTATTTTTTATATTCTTCGAAGGCGACTAGTTTCTTTTACTAGTTGTTGTCGTAAGTTATTCAAACTAGAAGTCAAGATACGAATCTAGTTCTTGATTAGCTTATCTCTAGTGAAGGAAATTGGTTTCATAACCAACTTATTTTCATTAGGATCTTGTCAAAATCTTGATTAACATAATCTAGTTTATTTTTCTTGGATCTTTCCTTGAATTTTCACATATCTATTTTATTTTTCTTGCTTTTCTCAATTCAATTGCATTTCTTTACTGCTTCTACATTTCTTCAACTTATTTTCTTTAAGTTCTTGGATCTCCCAACCTTTGTGTTATCAAGAAGTCTTAAATAGGGGAATGGGGATCTAGAAAGAAAAAAGATGGGTCGGGTCGTTACATAAGTGTCTTGCCTAGCTTTTCTGAGTGAATTATTTCTAATAGATAATATGTTTTGCTACATGCGGGGTAATGCACATGCGAGGTGATGAGCATATATGAATGTGCTAGGTTTATCCATGCTCGGGGTTGGTTATATGATTCTATTTTTCTTGTTGAACTTTGTGATTTTCTTGACTCATATTTTATTTGCTTCTAATACTAAATGAGTACAATTATCCATGCAAGGAATCATATTTAGGTGCATAACATTTTGAATGAGTAGGAAGGACTATTCTTGAAATTTGATAATATACTTGATTCGATTGTGGTCATGCCTTATATCACGAATACATACATATACCTGTTATTCTTGTGCTACTTGAGCTTTTTTATTCATGTTGAGATCATGTTCTATCTCTGTTGTGATATTTGGACAAGGAATCTCTTGAGTGGCTAGCATGCGTAGTTGTACGATGGTTATGCTTTTCTCTCATGTATTGTATCATGCTTACTCATACCTCTTGATCGTATTTATGCATCCTACCATGCTTAATACTGATATACATATGCTTGGTGAGGATGAGTGATATTGCACAATGGGTGTTTTCGTGCAGGTGAGGATGAGTGGTATTGCACGACAGGTGTTTTCATGCAGGTGAAGATGAGAGATATTATCACGATGGGTGTTTCCATGCGATTTTATATGATATTGGCACAACTAGTATTTCCGTACAGGTGAGGATGAAAGTTCATGGCACGACGGGTGTTTCCGTGCAAGTGAGGATGAGAGACATGCATTGTATTATCTTTATCTTGAGTACATGGCATGACAGGTGTTTCTATGCAAGTGAGGACGAGGAAAATGCATTGTGTTGTGTTTATTGTTCCCTCCTATGCACGTATATGTATTCAACCTTGATTACTAACATTACATGTGTACATTATACCTAGTTGTTGATGTTACTTATGTGTCAGCTACCTTGTTTGTTATTGTTACTTTAGTATATTCTATCTAGTTTGCTACTGTTACTTACATGTATCTTACCTTGTTGTACTGTTACCTATATGCATCCTACCTCGTTTTCAACTATCACATGTATCCCCTTTCTCTTATTTGTTATTCTTATATCTATGCCTTTTACCTTGTTTGTCATTGTTACATCTTTGTCTTCTACCTTTTGTCGTTATTAATTATATGCCTCCTACCTCGTTGTTTATTACTACTTATCTATGCAATGTACCTTGTTTTGTTGTTATTTATACGCTTTCTACATTGTTTATTGATGTTAGCTATGTGCTTTTTACCTTTATTGGTATTGTTATACATATGATTGGTATGAAAGAGTGGCATTGCACGACGAGTATTTCCATGCTTGGTAAGGATGAGATAAATTTATGAAAGGTATTGTCATGCCATTTGATTTGACATCTCGTACACGTTCCTCTTATTATGTGGATTTGACTATGTTGTTTTCGCGGATATCATTTCATCTTGTTGGGTTGAGTTGTTAAGTAAGGTTTGGTTATAATAATTTAGGCACATGATAGTTATTTCTTCTAGTTAATCGCTTTACTACTTCTCGTATTTATTCTTGTTATCTATCGTGTTATTCCTCTTGTTATTTCAATTTTTTATTAATTACAAAGGCTATATTAGTGAGTACTTTTTGAGGTTAGCCAAATACTTACTGAGTACATGGGATCGGTTGTATGCAACACGCGGAGTCCAAGGATGAGCATTGAAGACTACGACATTTTATCCACCTACTATCATCTACCTCATGGTAGTATATGTCTGGTATTTTTGTTTATGTAACTTTTAAATAGATAATGTATTTCTACTTGCCAATGTTATAATCCCAAATCTTATTTTCTCATGACTTGTACCTTCGGATCTTGGGGTAGTTGTATCTATATGGTATTCTTTTTTATGTATTAATTGATGATCTTCGGTTTGGTTGATGATATATTCTAGTTGACTTACCTAGCGAGTTGGGTTATATGTCACCACGACTTGGTGAGGTTTTTGGGTCGTAACACAATATTTTCCCTTTCACTGGTGGGTGAAGCAAGGCATGGTTATAGAGGGAGAATCCCTTTGTCAAGCATGGGATAGATGCAAAAAGATCCTCAGAAGCCTTCTACATGTTTTGGGACACACTTTCATGGATGGATTGGATGAATCTTCAAATATGTATCTAGTCTCAGCTTCTGGAGATATGTGCATGGAGAAAACATATGACAAAATCCAAACTTTGTTGAACAACTTTATAGCCAATGCAATGATTAAAATATGCAAGAAGGATAACCAAGAACATAAGGCAAATAGAAATCAGCTAGAATGATTGATATTGATGTTCTCATAGCCGTGAGAGTAGGATAAGATTGCAAATCGGGTGGGCAAGATGACTTTCGCACAGGCGCAACCGATGTAGCAAGTGAAATTAATATCCACCTATAGTGATATCTGTGGGGACGATCATACGAGTGACTAGTGCCCTTTGAATCTTAAGTCTATCTACCATGTGAAGCAACATACTAGAGGTCCAGTGAATCATAATGCTTAGTATGATAATACATAGCACTGAAACTAAAGAAATCACCCTACTTCTTGTTGGTTGGAAATTAGGACAACAACCGACCTCAATGAAATCACTCGTTGCCGCGGAAGACCCCAGAACAAGTAGATGAGAGTATGACTTAATTGTTAAAGAAGTTGTTGGCTGAGAATCAGCAAGCAAGGTTGGATATAAAATCCGTAATTGAGGATATTGTTTTGGTATTTGGAAGGCAAGTCGGACAGATTGCAATCAACCAGACAACCAGTCTTATTGGAGAACATCCTACTGACACTGAGAAGAATACTTAGGCTCAAGTTAAAGCAGTGACCTTGCAAAATTGAAGAGATTTAGAAGAGGCGCCAAAAAAGAAGAAGGGAACTCCCGGGCATGAGGAAGACTGGAGTCCAAAGCATATTGAGGTGAATAAGAAAGACAATGCAGAACCTGGCAAGTGGTTATTGAGAGGCCACCATAACCCTTTCTTAGAAGCTAAAAAGGAAGAACGACGATCATATGTTTAATAAGTTTCTTGACATGTTGAAACATGTGCACTTGAACATTCCATTGATAAATGTACTTTGTGATGTCCCTAAATATGCTAAGTACATCAAAGACATTGAGGCTCACAAGAGAAGGTTGACTGAGTTTGAGATCATTGCACTCACCAAAGAGTGAACGCACTCAACGAAGGGTGCACCTCGAGGATTCAAAGAAAGCTTCTGGCAAAGCTAAAGGATCAGGCCATCTTCACCATCCCCATGCCAATTGGTAATGTGGATATGGGCTGAGGTCTTTGTGATTTAGATACAAGTATAAATCTGATATTATTTTCAGTGTTTAAGCAGTTAGGCTTGGGAGATCCATGACCTACTATGGTCATGCTACCGTTAGCCGATAGGTTCATGACTCATCCTAAGGGAGTGATTGAGGATATGTTGTTGTATATTGGATAGGTTATCTTTCTAGTTGACTTCAGTTTTGGACTGTGAAGCTGATGAGCAAGTTCCTATCATATTGGGACGCCCTCTCTTAGCTACAGGAGATGCAATTGACAAGGTTAAGGAAGGAAAAAATATCATGAGAGTAAACAACAAAGAGGCAACCTTAAATGTCTATCACACAATTCAATTGCCCCATCATTAAGAGGATCATGCTATGATCTTGGTGGTTGAAGTACATGACCCAATTATGGACTCAAGTATATATCTAGACAATTTTCTAGAGAAAGCACTCATAATTCGTTTGATAACATGGACATTGAAGAAAAGATTGAAGAGATGTTGGATATTCTATATATGTCTTGTGAATATATTAAGGATGAATCTCAGTTTGAGCCCTTATATAGATAGGCCGAGTGGACAACCACCCAAGCTTTCTATCGAGGAAGATCCAAAGCTGGACCTTAAATCCTTACCTCCTTATATTCATTATGCATATTTGGGTAGATCTAACATTTTACCTATGATTGCTACTTTTGATTTATCTGACTTGCAGGAAGAAAAACTATTAAGTTTTCTATGAGAACATAAGTGTGCCATTGATTGGATAAAGTCTGACATAAAATGGATCATCTTGCTTTCTGAATGTATAAGATCCTTATGAAGGAACAACACAAGTCAAGTATGGAACATCAAAGTCGCCTAAATCCAATCATGAAGGAGGTGGTAAGAAAAGAAGTAATTGAGTGTCTCAATGAAGTCATTATATTTCCTATCTTAGACAACAAGTGGGTAAGTCATGTTAAATATGTACCCCAAAAAAGGGGTATGACTATAGTGGTGAATGAGTAGAATGAGTTAATCCAAACAAGTAAAATAAATTGTTAGTGAATTTGCATAGATTATAGAAAGCCAAATAGTGCCACCAGGAAAGGCCACTTCCCTTCCCCTTTATTGACTAAATGCTAGACACGTAGCCGGACATCAGTACTATTATTCTCTAAATGGCTACTTGAGGTATAATTAGATTGCCATTTCCATGAAAAGAACACTCTCACATTCGAGTTATATAATGCACTTGTGGCTTTCCAAGGTGTATGATGATGGAATGTCACGACCCAAATCTCAACATGTTGTGATGGTACCTATCGCAGTACTAGGCAAGCCGACAATCACAAAATAACTACTCATTTTAATTTAAAAGCCTGATATATTGAGTTTAATAGTGAAAATCTTATAAATAACCGAAAGGACTAACTATGACGCAAATAAAAAATCTTCCAAAATTCGGGTGTCACCGAGTACATGAGCTACTATGTATCAACATAGTCAAAACTTCTAATACAACTATCTAGAAAGATAGAATAGTGCTAAATAAACTGAAAAGCAGGACAGTCGAGGTATGCGGACGCCAAAGCAGCTACCTCAAAGGTCTCCAAGCAGGAAATGCTCACAAATCTAGAAACCACCGTGCCTAGAAGTACCTGGATCTGCACACAAAGTGCAGAGTGTAGTATGAGTACAACTGACCCAATGTACTCAATAAGTAATAGGACTAACCTTGGGCTAAAAGCAGTGACGAGCTCAGAAAGGCATAGTCCAAATCCAGATAATAACAGTATAGATATGACAAAAAATGACAATAATAACTCTGAGAATCTCATAATCAGTTGTGCACAATACAGAAATGTAGACATGCTTTCAAGTTTAATAGTTTAAACTCAAAACTGATAAAATATGCCAAGTATAACTGATATGAGGAATGTTACATCTCTATATCTACATGTCAAATGTGCATGCCACATGTAATGCATCACAATGATAACCTCGTGTACTCACACTTTTAGAGTACTCAATCTGATAGTTTGAACTCTCACTCATCACACTCAATCACTCAGCAATGTACGGAACCTGCGCTCATTGCTTGTATGTCAGACTCCAGATGGGCGGATCCTTCCCAAGTGCTAATATAAAGCCAATATGGTCTGCTGCGGCATGCAGCTCGATCCCATAATAATAGATAAAGACTATAAGGCCTACTGCAGCGTGCAACCCAATTCATTATATATATATATATATATATATATATATATATATATATATATATATATATATATATATATATATATAAATCAAAGAAGGCCTACTTCGACGTGCAACTCGATCCAAAACCTCACTCACAACACGACTCTCAGGCGCCAACTCAGTCATCAATCTTTTCAGTGTTTCGGACTCACAAATCTCATGCCAATCAGGCCAAACAATGATACATGATGTAACAATAAATAACAACAGAGACTGAAATATGATATACAATTGATGGATGTGACTGAGTACATAATTGCAATTTAAGCAAATAATCCAACAGTAGAAATAACCTCTGTGGGTCCCAACAGAATAAGCATATAGCCTAAACATGATTTCTAACATGGATTGCAGCTCAATTACTCTAGCACGTAGGGATTTCATGAATAGCAATGTGGTTTGATAACTACACAGTACCACCAAAAGCAACCGAGTCACAATTACCACGATGCACGCCCATACGCCCGTCACCTAGCATGTGTGTCACCTCAATACCAACCGCATAACACGTATTTCAGGGATTCATACCCTCAGAACCAAGTTTAGAAGTGTTTCTTACCTCAAACCGCACAAATCTCTACTCCAACAAGCCCTTGCCTCGCGAATCAGCCTCTGAATGACTCAAATCTAGCAACAAACAACTTAATATAATCAATACAAGCTATTGGAATCCATTCCATACGATAAAGCTAAATTCTTTAACCAAAGTCAAAAGTTAACCCAAAAGTCAATCTCGTGCACACAACTCGAAATCCAACAAAATTAACAAAATCCGAACTCCCCTTCAATAACGAGTCAACCATACCAAAATTACTCAATTCCTATCTCAACTCGACCTTCAAATCCTCAAATTATGGTGTATGAAGTTTCACCAATTTTTCCTATCCATAAGACTAACTAAATGAAAAAACAATGATAGATTCATGTGTAACAACAAAAACCGAGTTAGAATCACTTACCCCAATCAACTCTTTCAAAATCCTTTCAATAATGCCCAAAATCTGAGGTCTCTAGCTCAAAATATGAAAAATGCGGAAAGTGCCTCATGTTCACAAAGCACAAAATTAAACTGCCCAAAAATCCTCTTGCGCCAACGTGAAGGACCCATCGCGAACGCGGAGGCTTAAGGCCTGGTGCCAAAGCCGACCTCATCCTTCTACGCGAAAGAGAGCACACCCTCACAATCGCGATGCTCAATATCCCTTCACCTTCGCGAATGTGTGGCCCTTATCTTGACCGCGAAGAGCAAACTTCACCTGCCCCGACAAAAGGGACGTTAGTACATGTCGAATAGTACTAGTATGAAAACCAAACCCCAATTTAAGAACTTGGAAATACAATATGAACATGATGAACCGGGGCGACAATAGAATAGCATAGATAGCCGGTTAAACAAAAACAAGCTTATCAAGAGTTGTCATTAACATTTATAGAATTCAAGATGAGATCCTCTGTAACCATTTCCACACAAAGCGGCCCCGCCGCCTCACCCCAATGTATGTAGGTGGAGGTGTAAACACAATACCAAAACTTTACTAAAGTGGCCCTGCCGCCTGACACCAATGTATGCGGGTGGAGGTGTAAACACAATACCCATTTTCACACAAAGCGGCAGCGCCGCCTCACCCCAATATATGCGGGTGGAAATGCATCAACGATACTAATACCTATACAAAGCGGCCATGCTGCCTCAACTCAATATATATATGTGGGTGGTGGTGCAACAACAAAACCAAATTCATACACAAAGCGGCCCTGCTGCCTCACCCCAATATATGCGGGTGGAGGTATAACCCTAATCAAGATCTCTACACAATTTGGCTAAATAGTTTTTCACATAAATCAAGACTTGGAATCATAACACGTAGATACACAATCCATAGTTTGGAACACATCCTCAATTTATAATACAATATCATGAGAGCATTTGAAACATAAATTAAACATATATCATTGTCACAAAACTTATTCGGAATACTCAACTTGTAATAAATATCTTGGAACTTACAAGGATATTGGGGTTCCAATTCTTAAAGAAGAGTTTAGCCAACATACCTCAATTTAGCTTCCTTAAACTCTAAAATGTTCCGAAATTCTTAGCAACTTCAATCTATTTTAGAAATATAACAAATTGAACCAAAATTAGGAAGATGATCATGGTTCTAGCTCATTTGAATATTTTATCAAGCACTAGGTAGCTAAAGACGGTCTGGGCCAAATCTGAGCCACCTCAATCTTCTTGGGATCAACTTTAATCCCCTCACCGAACACTACGTGCCGTAAGAACACCACCGAACTGAGCCAAAACTCACACATGGAGAACTTAGCATAAAGCCTCTCCTACCTCAATGTCTCTAGTATAATCCACAGATGTTGTGCATGCTCTTCCTAGCTATGTGAGTACACCAAAATATCATCAATAAATACTATGACAAAGAATCAAGATATGGCTGGAATACACTGTTGATCAGATGCATGAATATTGCTGGGGCATTAGGCAGCCCAAAAGACATCACAATGAACTTATAGTGATCGTAACGGGTCCTGGATGCCGTCTTCAGAATATCCGAGTCCCGAATCTTCAACTGGTGATACCCCGACCTCAAATAAATCTTAGAGAACACTCTAGCTCCCTGAAGCTGGTCAAATAGGTCATCAATGTGTGGCAAAGGATACTTGTTCTTTATTTAACTTTGTTCACCTGCCTATAATCAATGCACATCCGCATAGTGCCATCCTTCTTCTTCACAAACAGAACTGGTGCATCCTAAGGCAACACACTAGGCCTAATGAACCTCTTATCAAGAAGCTCCTGAAGCTGCTCTTAAATGAGTTGAGTGCCCGACACCAAATCAATACCTAAAACAATTTCCCTGTCGGGCGGCATGGCCGGTAGGTCTTCAGGAAGCACATCCGAAAAATCTCGCACTATCAGAACAGAGCCAATGGTAGGAGTATCAGCACCAACATCCCTCACAAAGGCAAAATATGAGTAACACCCCTTCCCAACCATCCGTTGGGCCTTCAGATATGAAATCACCCTACTAGGAACATAGTCCAGATAACCTCTCCACTCGATCCTAGGTTACCCTGGCATCGCCAATGTCACAGTCCTAGCGTGACAATCCAGAATAGCATGACATGGGGATAACCAATCCATGCCAGAATCATGTCAAAATTAACCATACTAAGTATTAAGAGATCAAATCTAGTCTACAATTCCCCAATGGTCACCACACACGACTGATACACATGGTCCACAGTGATAGAATCGCCCGCCGGCATAGATACATGAACAAGAAAAACTAAGGACTCATGGGGCATGTCTAAATAACGAGAAAAATATGATGATACATATGAATAAGTGGAACCAGGGTCAAATAATATGGACGTATCCCTGTGTTATACTGAGAAAATACCTGTGATCACTGCGTCTGAAGCAACAACCTTTGGCCTGGTAGGGAAAGCATAGCATCCAACCTGACTGCCACCTGATTGGCCTCCCCCTCTAGGGCAATCTCTAGCTGCCTAAGCCTCACCCCGAGCTAGCTTAGTGGGTGGTGAAGTAACTGGTGAAGAAGTCATAACCTGACCCCTCTACTGAACTGGACCTCCCAAGAGACGGGGACAATACCTCCTCACATGTCCAAACTCCCCACACTCGTAGCAACTCCGATCCGTCAATGGTGGTAGAGACTGAATTAGACCTCGAGAACTATAATAGCTACTAGTACGACCTAGTACAGATGAGCCCTACACTGATAAAGCACGAGATAAACTCTAAGCTATGAGGGCACTGAGAGATGACTGGCCCAGACGAGCACTGTATGAACCATGGCTAGGTGACGCACCACGATGAACCGGATGAGCCATCTGAGTGTCACGCCCCGAACTCGAGGAGCGCGACTGGCGCTCAACCGAGTGAACCCATTCGAGCAAGCCTAAGGTACATCAACCTCTCATCATAACTCATGCATGATTTATCAAAACATAATTAGATCATGACTTTCATATTGAATACATTTGGCTCAATGGCCCATAATATATATTTGTTTCTCTCGTGATGGGTACAAAGCTTCATAAATATCTGTAAACATAAATACATGACGAAACTCAAAACTTAAGTACATGACCCACAGTGTACATGGAGAATCTATGATAATAGATACCTAAGTATATAAAATCAACTAGACTCGAATGCCCACTGAAATTGTAGCGGGCTCACCATAATCTGATGCACAAAAGATCCTTACCAAAGATCCATATCATCCTATAAAAGTATACCTGCATCCATTAAAAGATGCAGTACCTCCGGCAAAAGGTACGTGAGTACATGTGGAATAGTACTCGCATTCAAGGCAATTAAATAAATCATATGAAAATACAGTAATTCAAATAAGAGGCAAATAAAGTACATTAAGAACTACGAAATCCCATAGATTCACATTTCAAGTCTCGTTATGCTTAAATCATTTTAAACTTCGTTTAGGATTAACTGAGCCATATGAACTATGCGTGGAATACATAATATAATGTAATTGAAACAACATGTACTAACAAGGCCAATGAAAATGGCACGTAATATCTGCGTTAACAATGCGTCTCACTAGACCGTCCATATCTCTCTCTTATCTTACACCTATGCAATTCATAGACTATCCTTAGGGTTCACATGTCATATTAAACACTTATGTCTTGCATAGACCATTCATAGGATTCCATAGACAATACACCAATGTATTTCATAGACCGTTCATACTATTCCATAGACAATACACCTATGTGTTTCATAAATCATTCATAGGATTCACATATACCATACAATAAACATGTGCATTTCATAGACTGTTCACAGTGTTTACTTACACAATACGTCTGTGCGTTTCATAGACCGTTCACAGTGTTTACTTACACAATACACTTGTGCGTTTCATAGACTGTTCACAGTGTTTACTTACACAATACACATGTGCGTTTCATAGACCGTTCACAATGTTTACTTACACAATACACTTGTGTATTTCATAGACCGTTCACAGTGTTTACTTACACAATAAACTTGTGTGTTTTATAGACTGTTCACAGTGTTTACTTACACAATACACCTATGCGTTTCATACACCGTTTACAGTGTTTACTTACACAATACACTTGTGCGTTTCATAGACTGTTCACAGTGTTTACTTACACAATACACCTGTCCATTTCATAGACCATTCACAGTGTTTACTTACACAATACATATGTGCGTTCCATAGACCGTTTAATGTATTTACTTATACAATACACTTGTGCGTTTCATAGACCGTTCACAGTGTTTACTTACACAATACACATATGCGTTTCATAGACCGTTCACAGTATTTACTTACACAATACACTTGTGCGTTTCATAGACTGCTCATGGTGTTTACTTACCCAATACACTTGTGTGTTTCGTAGACCGTTCACAGTGTTTACTTATACAATACACTTTTGCATTTCATAGACCGTTCACGGTGTTTACTTTCAGAATACACCTGTGCGTTTCATAGACCGTTTACAGTGTTTACTTACACAATACACCTGTGCATTTCATAGACCGTTCACAGTGTTTACTTACACAATACACCTGTGCGTTTAATAGACCGTTCCTAGTGTTTACTTACACAATATACTTGTGTATTTCATAGACCGTTCGTAGTGTTTACTTACATAATACAAATGTGCGTTTCATAGACCGTTCACAGGATTCACCTATCATATACCTATGCGTTTCATAGCCCATCCATAAGGTTCATAACACATCATTATGCATATAACCATATATAAACTCAAAGCGACATGATTAATATTACATTAAGGTCGTAAGTTCCCGAATCATTGGAACACTTCATGTTCATGCTCATCATGGAGAAACATAGCACATTACATTAGCACATGCATGGTGAATCAATAAATTAATTTCAATGGCACATGAGCCCAATGTCTTTTCTTAAGGTTCATCATTATTTGGCATAGGACATCTCCCTTTCATCTTAATATTCACTCACTTGACATATTGAGGTCATTAGATAAGTTCATGATTCTTGAGGATTTAACATCGAAGTCATTAACATACATTATTTTAGAAGCATACAACTATAGTTGAAACCATTGGGACATACAACACCTCATAATTCTCATTTAGGCAAACATCCACATTTCATGTTCATACTATCACACCATTAGTACTTTTAATTACTTACAACATCATTATTTCATTGGCTCCCTTTTTGCCATACATATTATTCTTCATTCATGGCATGATGGTCGTATCTTATATTCCATACTTTCCTTTCATTACTTTCAAGACTCATCATCGTAAACATAAACATAGAGAATATTCTTAAAGTCCTTTACCCAAAAGGGCAATACACAATTTCAACTCATCAATATGTAAATGCTTAAAACGCATTGGAATACTTACTAAGCGTAGCATTAGTTACGGACATGACTTGAGTGCATAAGCTTTTGGATGATTCTATTTTCGGAGTCAATTTGCAATTATTGAATCAAGGGTCATTTCATAATATTTCACACATTATTTCATTTCATTGGCTCTATTGGCCACAATCATAACTTTCATTATTGGCACGGTGTCTACACTTTATATCCCCAGCTCACTACTTTCACTTTCAAGCATCTTTATAGAATATCGACAACAAAGAATCTCTAATCACGACTTTGAGTACACCTATGAGCAATTAAGAATCTTATGCACAATGAGACTTCTTACTTTTTCTGCATAATAGCCTTCACTTGAAACACTACTTGGAGTCATAATATTTTTATACCCAACTCATACTTTGAACATATTTCCGAAGGATAACATCATATGATAAGAGCATCCGGAACACATGTTGAACATATACCTTTCAACACAAAGTTTATTCGGAATAGTTGATTTATAAATGATAACTTGGGACTTACAAGAACATCATGAAATTTCAATTCTAGTTAAGAAGTTTAGCCAACATACCTCGCTTTGAGCTTTTCTTAAATTACTACAACATTCCGAAAATTCAAGCAATCCCAATCTATTTTGAGATATAACAAAATTGAACCATAATTAGGAAGATATTCATGGTTTCAGTTCATTTGAGCCTTTTATCAAACACTAGGTGTGCAAATTTTGCTACAAGGTTCTTCTACAAGATTTTCTTCATTCTACAACCCAATCTTTACTTATTTGAACTCAACAATCTTTTCACAAACCTTATTGGTACATGCATGTATAAATAATACTCTTACACCCAAGAATCATACTCCCAATCACCCATCTTTTTCCCAAATTTGAAATTGAAAACTAGGGTATGGAACCTTACCTTTTAGATGAAGAACTTGTGAGATTTCCTTGTTGGATTTCAAAGCTTGGACAAGATCTTGATAAACAAAATACTTCATCTACTTCCTCTCTCTTGAACAGACTCACTTCTCTCTAAAAAAAAACCTCATATAATTGCCCCAAAATAAGCTCCAAAGCCTATTTATCAAAATGGGGTCGGGTTATGATAATATAAAAATTAACCCTCCGAAATCAGGTCTGCGGTCGCATAATGGATCGCAGAATGGCTATGCGGGTCGCACAATGCACCACAAATTTGGTACCAAAAATTGGGCTGTATGGGTCCATTCTGCGACCAGTTTTGCGGTCGCATAAGCAGTTTCGCGATCGCATAATGATTCTGCGGTCTCACATCTTACCGCAGAATCACATTTTTCCATCCTTTGGTTCTTTGGTCATAACATCTTGTAGGAGTGTCCAAATGATGAACGGTTTGAAGTGTTGGAAACTAGACTCAAAGGGCTTTAATATGACAGGAAGATCACATCCTAGGTAGTTATAGCTCGGTAGCAGCATGTGTTTGAAGTATGATCTTGTGCGAACTCACTTGAAACTTTATCCCATCATAAAATTTTCAACTTGACTTAACCTTGGGGCTCTTCTTAGACCATAAACTATTCTTAACTCATGCATATATTATCATGATCAATTGATATAATTATTATAATAGCCCTTGTCTGCACACAAAATATTATAATTAGCGCACATCAACTTTCTTTATAGCGCTTAAGTACTTCGAAATTTTCCGGGGTGTTATGTTCTCCCCCACTTAAGAACAGTCGTCCTCGAATATTTTAAAAGTCACTTATAATAATAGAGTTACCATTCTTTTACCTCCAACCATTATGCATAGGCACTTATGACTACATGGGTCTTATGCTTCCTTTCCAAAATCTCAACTTAGTTATAGCCCTTAAAATTTTGGCTATCTTTACAATTGCTTAAAAGTTTCGGCAGAGTTCCCCTGTAACTGGGCCTATCCACCTACCAGAGAATCCCAGAAATCAATCCTAAACAACATATAGATAACACCACATTGCACCATATACATGAAATCAACAATTATGACTCTCGCGGCCAACTGCATGACCTTGCTTACCTTGGTCGTATCCTTGACTTTTCCTTCCTCCATTACGAGGACAATTGGGTACCTCACACATTATACCTGTCATGTGCGTCATTCCTTTAATCCTTAGGCCTTTCTCATTTTGTAGCATGATGTGCAACACTCCTTGGTATTAACAAGGGAACTCCGAGACTAACTTGGAACCTTAACGCATGATCGAGGATAGAAGAAGAGAAACATTTCCTAAATGTCGTTGTAGCCTCCCTATTATAATTGTGGCCGGCAACACACTGATAAGAGGGACTCTACTGACACAGCTCCATGAAACCTTAGGACTCCTAAACCATGCTCTGATACCAAGTTTGTCATGTCCCGAACTCGAGGAGCGCGACCGACGCTCAACCGAGTGAACCCAGTCGAGCAAGCCTACGTTACATCAACCTCTCATCATAACTCATGCATGATTTATCAAAACATAACTAGATCATGACTTTCATATTGAATATATTTGGCTCAATGGCCCATAATTTTCTATTTTATTTTATTGTTTTTTCTCTCGTGATGGGTACATAGCTTCATAAATATCTGTGAACATAAATACATGACGAAACTCAAAACTTAAGTACATGACCCATATTGTACATGGAGATTCTATGACAATAGATACCTAAGTACATAAAACCAACTAGACTCGAATGCCCACTGGAATTGTAGCGGGCTCACCATAATTTGATGCGCAGAAGATCCCTACCAAAGATCCATATCATCCTGTAGAAGTATACCTGTATCCATTAAAAGATGCAGGTCTCCCGGCAAAAGGAATGTGAGTACATGTGGAATAGTATTTGCATGTAAGGCAGTCAAAAAACATATGAAAATATAGTAACTCAAATAAGAGGCAAATAAAGTACATCAAGAACTACGAAATATCCCATAGATTCACATTTCAAGTCTCATTATGCTTACATCATTTTAATTTCGTTTAGGATTAACTGAGCCATGTGAACTATGCGTGGAATACATAATATAAAGTAATTAAAACAACATGTACAAACAAGGCCAATGAAAATGGCACGTAATGTGTGCGTTAACAATGCGTCTCACTAGACCGTCCATATCCCTCTCTTATCTTACACCTATTCATTTCATAAATTGTCTTTAGTGTTCACATGTCATATTAAACACTTATGTCTTTCATAGACTGTTCATAGGATTCCATAGACAATACACCTATGTGTTTCATAGACCGTTCATAGGATTCCATAGACAATACACCTATGTGTTTCATAGACCGTTCATAGTGTTTACTTACACAATACACATGTGTGTTTCATAGACCGTTCACAATGTTTACTTACACAATACACTTGTGCGTTTCATAGACCGTTCACAGTGTTTACTTACACAATACACCTGTGCGTTTCATAGACCGTTCACAGTGTTTACTTACACAATACACATGTGCGTTTCATAGACCGTTCACAGTATTTACTGACACAATACACCGGTGCGTTCCATAGACCGTTTACAATATTTACTTACACAATACACCTGTGCGTTTCATAGACCGTTCACAGTGTTTACTTACAAAATAAACCTGTGCGTTCCATAGACCGTTTAATGTATTTACTTATACAATACACCTGTGCGTTTCATAGACTGTTCACAGTGTTTACTTACACAATACACATATGCGTTTCATAGACCGTTCACAGTGTTTACTTACACAATACACCTGTGCGTTTCATAGACCGTTCACAGTGTTTACTTACACAGTACACCTGTGCGTTTCATAGACTACTCATAATGTTTACTTACACAATACACCTGTGCGTTTCATAGACGGTTCACAGTGTTTATTTACACAATACACCTGTGCGTTTCATAGACCGTTCACAGTGTTTACTGACACAATACACAGGTACGTTCCATAGACCGTTTACAATATTTACTTACACAATACACCTGTGCATTTTATAGACCGTTCACAGTGTTTACTTACACAATACACCTGTGCATTTCATAGACCGTTCACAGTGTTTACTTACACAATACACTTGTGCGTTTCGTAGACCGTTCACAGTATTTACTTACACAATATACTTGTGCGTTTCATAGACCATTCACACAGTATTTACTTATACAATACACCTGTGCATTTTATAGACCGTTCACAGTGTTTACTTACACAATACGTCTGTGCGTTTCATAGATCATTCATAGTGTTTACTTACACAATACACCTGTGTGTTTCATAGACCGTTCATAGTGTTTACTTACACAATACACTTGTGCGTTTCATAGACCGTTCACCGTGTTTACTTACACAATACACATGTGCGTTTCATAGACCGTTCACAGTGTTTACTTACACAATACACTTGTGCATTTTATAGACCGTTCGCAGTGTTTACTTACACAATACACCTGTGCGTTTCATAGACCGTTCACAGGATTCACCTATCATTACATCTATGCGTTTCATAGCCCGTCCATAGGGTTCATAACACATCATTATGTTTATAACCATATATATACTCAAAGCGACATGATTAACATTACATTAAGGTCCTAAGTTCCCGGATCATTGGAACACTTCATGTTCATGCTCATCATGGAGAAACATAGCACATTACATTAGCACATGCATGATGAAACAATAAGTCAATTTCAATGGCATATGAGCCCAATTTCTTTTCTTAAGGTTCATCATCATTTAACATAGGACATTTTAAGGCCCCGTAAATTTTGTACTAAAAACCCGGTTTCCGTGATGCCGAAGTAGGCGTAGAGGTTAATAGATTGAACAGTGCCTGGGAAGTTGAAGGAAAATGTTGGGCAGAAGTAGGCATTTCTACGGCCCGTTCTGCGGCTGCAGAGAAATTCTGCGTACTGCAGAGTGGTCGCAGAGCGAGGCAGTTTTTTGGTGAGTTTATTATGTCAATTTTGCGGCCAATTATGCGACCGCATAACCATTTCAGCTGCACTTTGGTCGCATAGTCATCCTTAGACTTTTGCGAAAGGAGGTTCTGCGGCGCATTATGTGACTGTAAAACAGGTCTACGGGATGCATAATGGCCGTAGAGTGAAGCACGCCAGCCCAGTTCCCAGAGCCACCTTTCGCGATCATTTCGCGGACTGCATAATCATTATGCGATTGCATATGCGACCGCATAACCTGTTCCGGAGCTTTATTTTTGGGGTTTTAAAACCCGACCTGAACCTTATTTCTGATATCTTTGGAGTGGAAGAGAGAGTCCTAGAGGGAGAAAGTGATCCTCATCAAAATTTTCTCTTCAATTCTTGCTTAAACATTTGAAGATTATCAAGAGAATCACCCTAGGTCTTCATCCTAAGAGGTAAGATTCTATCACCAAGCTCTTAAATTCGAAATATAACTAGAATGGTCAATTAGTAAGGTAGTTCATGGGGATGGGAGTGCTTACCTTGCATGCATGTAATCTTAAGGTACGCGGAGATAATGAGCTAAAGATATAAAAAAAAATGGGGTGTGGGATGATGAAGTCTTTCATTAAAGGGCCATGGAACCTTAATACATACATAGTGTTTGATAAAATGCTCAAGTGACCTAGAGTCATGATCGTTTTTCTAATTTTTGGTTCAATTTTTGCTATATTGCTAAAATAGATTAAAGTTGCTAATATTCCGGAACATCTTAGAGTTTTAAGAAGCTCAATTAAGGTATGTTGGATAAACCCCCTCTTCTTAGAATTGAATCCCATGGTATTCATGAAATCGATGCAAGTCCCAAAATGAACGCCCTAGAAATTGCTATCCCGAGTGTGCTTGTCTTGAAACTATATGTGTAATATGTATTCCCATACTTCCATCATGTTATCTCGTCGTCTGAGGAAATGTTCAAACTTAGAATATGTTCCTTAGATTCTAAACTGCTCACATGTGAAATCAAAAAGTCTTGAATGAAAAACCGTGTTGTTGTTGATGATAATAAAAATGTTGGAATATGGAAAAGAACCTAGATCATACGGCCAAGCACCAAGAATAACTTTATAATTGGGGACACTCATGCCATTGAATTGAAAAGATGGGAAAGAAATATGAAGTGATATGACTGATTGAAAAGGGGTGATGTTTTGAATGAGATGGCTTAGCCGATCGGGCTGAGATCGGACTCCGCGTAAGAACGCAGTGGTATTGTGGATAAAATTGTGAACATGGTTGATGTCTCAGATGAGATGGCCTAACCGATCGGGCCGAGATCGGACTCCGTGTAAGAACACAGTGGTATTGTGGATTGTTCCATATTGGCACTAAAAACCATCCAACCTAGTAATATGGGAATTGACTTAAAAATCTATGTGATCCTTAACTTGATGTTTTAGTGTTATTTAAAGCTCATATTGCATTTTTTACTATTTCCCCCTATATTATTGTTCATTCTATTGAGACACTGTTTTAGTTTTACATAATAGTAATATTAGACAGTACTAACGTCCCTTTTGCCGGGGGTGGGGTGCTGCATCTTTAAATGGATGCAGGTGGTTCCATAGCAGACGGTGTTGATCACAGATAGTGCTGCATCCTCTTTTCAGCGGACTCGGTGAGTCCCATTTCATTCCAGGGTCATGTATTGTATCTTTTGTTTATATTGTGGTCACTTTTTGAGGTATAGCCGGGGCCTTGTTGCCGGTACCATCTTTACTCTATTTTACATCATTAAAGGCTCCGTAGACACTATGTGGGTTGTATATGGGTGTTAGAAAGGTCAACAGATCATATTGTATTTTGGGCTCTTGTTCCACTCAGTCATAAGGATGTATGTATTTTGCAACTTAACAATGATGTAACACAATGAAACGACTTAGTAATGTATATAGGTATGAACTTTCTACTGCATAACTAATGAGAGCATGCCTTCTCTGGATCATAGGTGAGTCGGGTAGATAGTGTCTAGCAGGCTTGCTCGACCGGGTCCACTCGGTTGAGCGTCGGTCGCGCTCCCCGAGGTTGGGGTGTGACAGACATCTCCCTTTCATCTTGTTATTCACTCACTTGACATATTGAGGTCATTAACTAAGTTCATGATTCTTGAGGACTTAACATCGAAGTCATTTACATGCATTATTTCAGAAGCATACAACTATAGTTGAAACCATTGGGACATACAACACCTCATAATTCTCATTTAGGCAAACAACCACATTTCATGTTCGTACTATCACTCCATTAGTACTTTCAATTACTTACAACATCATTATTTTATTGGCTCATTTCATAATGTTTCACACAGCATTTCATTTCATTGGCTCTATTGGTCACAATCATAACTTTCATTATTGGCACGGTGTCTATACTTTATATTCCCAACTCACTACTTTCACTTTCAAACATCTTTATAGATTATCAACAATAAAGAATCTCTAATAACGACTTTGAGTATACCTATGAGTAATTAAGAGTCATAAGCACATTGAGACTTCTTACACAATTTGGCATAATAGCCTTCACTTGAAACACTACTTGGAGTCATAATATTTTTATACCCAACTCATACTTTGAACACATTCCCGAAGGATAAAATTATATGATAAGAGCATCTGGAACACATGTTGAACATATACCTTTCAACACAAAGTTTATTCGGAATAGTTGATTTATAAAGAATAACGCGGGACTTACAAGAACATCATGGAATTTCAATTCTAGTTAAGAAGTTTAGCCAACATACCTCTCTTTGAGCTTTCCTTAAATTATTACAACTTTCTGTCAATTCTAGCAATCCCAATCTATTTTGAGACATAACAAAATTGAACCATAATTAGGAAGATATTCATGGTTTCAGTTCATTTGAGTATTTTATCAAACACTAGGTGTTCAAAGTTTGCTACAAGATTTCCTTCATTCTACAACTCAATCCTTACTTATTTGAGCTCAACAATCTTCCCACAAATCTTATTGGTACATGCATTTATAAATTATACTCTTACACCCAAGAATCATACTCCCAATCACCCATTTTTTACCGAAATTCAAAATTGAAAACTAGGGTATGGAACCTTACCTCTTAGATGAAGAACTTATGTCCTTGCTGTATTTCAAAGTTTGGATAAGATCTTGATGAAAAAAACACTTCATCTACTTCCTCTCTCTATAACACTATCACATCTCTCTAAAAATCCTCATATAATTGTCCCAAAATAAGCCCCAAAGCCTAGTTATCAAAATGGGGTCGGGTTATGAAAATAGAAAAATTAACCCTCCGAAATCAGGTCTGCGGTCGCATAATAGACCGCAGAATGGCTATGTGGGTCGCACAATGCACCACAAAATCGGTGCCAAAAACTGTTTTGTACTGGTCCATTCTGCGACTAGTTTTACGGTTACAGATGCAGTTTCGCGATCGCATAATAATTCCGAGGTCGCACATCTGACCGCAGAATCATATTTTTTCAGCCTTTGGTAATTTGGTCATTACTTCTTCTAGGAGTGTCCAAATGACAAACGGTTTGAAGCGTCGGAAACAAGACTCAAAGGGATTTAATGTGTTAGGTAGATCACCTCCTAAGTAGTTATAGTTTGGTAGCAGCATGCGTTTGAAGTAGGATCTTGTGCGAACTCATACATATATTTCAACTTGACATAGCCTTGGGGCTCTTCGTAGACCATAAACCATTCTTAACGCACCTCATACATATATTATCATGATCAATTGATATCATTCTTAGAATAGCCCTTGTTTAAATACAAAATAATATAATTAGCGCATATCAACTTTCTTTATAGCGCTTAAGTACTTCGAACTTTTCCGGGGTGTTACACTAAGCAGGCCTATTAGGATGACCCCTGCTGTGGTGGGACTGCCCTCTAGAAGAAACACTGTTGAAGCGACCCGAACCACGAGCCCTCTTGGCCTCCTTCTCCTCACGCTCCTGACTACAGACCTACTCTAGCCTCCTAGCAATATCAACCACCTCATCAAACCTAGCACCCGATGCAATCTCCCGAGTCATGACGAAGTGCAGTCCATAGTTGAGGCCATCAATGAACCTCTTAACTCTCTCCCTCTCTGTGGGAACCAACCAGATCACGTGACGAGGCAACTCTAAAAACCTCATCTCATACTGGTTCACAGACATACCCTTCTAGCGTAGCTGCACAAACTGCCTACGCAACTTCTCCCTGCGGGTATGTGGAACAAACGTATCCAAGAATATAACGGAGAACTCGTGCCACGTAAATGGTGGAGCACCGGCTGGCCTACTCAACTCATAAGCCTCCAACCATATGAAGGCTGCTGCCGACAGCTGAAAAGTAGTAAATGTGACTCCACTAGTCTCTAGAATACCCGTCGTATGAAGGATCCGCTGGCACCTGTCTAAGTATTGTTGAGTATCCTCTAACTCAGCCCCACTGAATGTTGGAGGCCTGAGCCTCCCAAACTACTCTAGCCTCTTCTGCTCCTCGTCTCTCAAAGGTGGACCCACCTGGGCCTAAGCAACTGCAACTGGCTGGGCTGGTTGTACCCCAGTGTCTGAAGTCTCAAAACCACCGGTCTGGAGGACGGGTGGGGGGAGTTTGAACACCTCCCCCGGCCTGAGAAGTGGCTGGTGCGGCCGAAACTGAAACCGCCCGGGCAAGGCTAGTGCATACAGTCAATATCTGGGCTATAGCCTCCTGAAGTCCTGGAATCACAATGGGCACAGTTGGTGCCTGAGTGCGTCCCACCGGCTCAACCACATTTGGTGCCTGCTCCTGAGCTGGAGCAACTGATGGATCTATAGGTGTTGCTGTACAAGCTGCACCTTGGCCACTACTGCGGCCCTGGCCTCTCGCGGCCTAACTTGGTAGTACTGGTAGCCGTCCACCTGATCTAGTAGCACGTGTCCTCACCATATGTGAGAGAATAGAATAGCAGAAGTTTAGTTTTCGAAATCAACAAACCCGCACAACAAGAATTCAAGAAAGTTAAGTTTTCCTTATGGTTTAGTAGCATCTCGAATATAAGTACAAATGTCTCTGTACCGATCCTCAAGACTCTACTAAATTTGCTCATGACTCGTGAGACCTATGTATCCTAGGCTCTGATACCATCTTCTCACAACAAAAATATCAACATGTTGTGATGGCACCTATCACAGTACTGGGCAAGCCAAAAATCACAAAATAACTACTCATTTTAATTTTAAAGCATGATATATTGAGTTTAACAGTGAAAATCTCATAAATAACCGAAAGGACTAACTGCGACTCAAATACAAAATCTCCTAAAATCCGGGTGTCACTAAGTACATAAGCTACTATGTATCAACATAGTCAAAACTTCTAATACAACTGTCTGGAAAGATAGAACAATGCTAAATAAACTGAAAAGAAGGAGAGTCGAGGTCTGCGGACACCAAAGCAGCTACCTCAAAAGTCTCCAAGCAGGAAATTCTCCCAAATCTATCAACCACCATGGATCTGCAAATGAAGTGCAGAGTGTAGTATGAGTACAACCGACCCAATGTACTCAATAAGTAACAGAACTAACCTTGGGCTGAAAGCAGTGACGAGCTCAGAAAGGTATAGTCCAAATCCAGATAATAACAGTATAGATATGACATGAAAATGATAGTAATAACTCAGAGAATCTCATAATCAGTTGTGCACAATACAGAAATATAGACATGCTTTCAAGTTTAGTAGTTTAAACTTAACATTGATAAAATATGCCAAGTATAACGGATGTAAGGAATGTTACATCTCTATATCTACATGTCAAATGTGCATGTCACATGTAATGCATCACAATGATATCCTAATGCATTCACACTTTCAGAGTACTCAATGTGACTGTCTCAACTCTCACTCATCACACTCAATCACTCAGCATTGTACAGAACATGCGCTCACTGCTGGTATGTCAGATTCCAGAGGGGTGGATCCTGCTCAAGCGCTAATATAAAGACAATATGGTCTGTTGCGGCGTGTAGCCCGATCCCATAATAATATATAAAGACTATAAGGCTGGTTGTGGCGTGCAACCCGATCCATAACCTTACTCACAACACTGCTCTCAGGCCCCAACTCAGTCATCAATCTTTCCAGTCTCTCATGCTCACAAATCTCATGCCAATTAGTCCAAAAAATGATACATGATGTAGCAATAAATAACAACATAGACTGAGATATGATATGCAATTGATGGATGTGACTGAGTACATTATTTCAATTTAAGCAAATAATTCAATAGTAAAAATAACCTTTGTGGATCCCCACAGAATAAGCATATAGCCTAAACATGATTTCTATTATAGATTGCAGCTCTATTACTCTAACACGTAGGGATTTCATGAATAGCAACAAGGTTTGATAACTACACAGTACCACGGAAACAACCGAGTCACAATTACCACGATACATGCCTACACGCCCGTCACCTAGCATGTGCGTCACCTCAATATGAACCAAATAATACGTATTTCAGGGATTCATACCCTCAGAACCAAGTTTAGAAGTATTTCCTACCTCATACAGCGCAAATCCCTACTCCAACAAGCCCAAGCCCTTGCCTCGGGAATCGGCCTCCGAACGACTCAAATCTAGCCACAAATAACTTAATACAATCAATACAAGCTATATGAATCAATTCTATACGATAAATCTAATTTTTTTTAACCAAAGTCAAAAGTCAACCTCGGGTCCACATCTCGGAATTCGACAAAATTAAAAATATCCGAACACCCATTCAATAACAAATCCAACCATACCAAAATTATACAATTCTGATATCAACTCGACTTTCAAATCCTCAAAATATGGTTTATGAAGTTTCACCAATTTTCCCTAATTTGTCCAACTCAAAACACTAATTAAATGGTAAAACAATGATAGATTCATGTATAACAACGAAAATCGATTTAGAATCACTTACCCCAATCAACTCTTTAAAAATCCCTTCAAGAATCGCCCATATCCAAGGTCTATAGATCAAAATAAGAAAAATGGATTCAAACACTCGATTTTGAAATTTAATGACTGCTGCCCAAAGGTCCTTCTACGCGAACGCGGAAAGTGCCTCACGTTCACGAAGGACAAAATTCAACTTCCCAAAAATCCTCTTACGCGAACTCGAAGGACACATCATGAACGCGATGTTTCACAGTGCTCTGCCTAAACGAACGCGTCCCACTGATAGCGAACGCAAAGGCTTAAGGCATGGTGCCCAAGCCGGCCTCATCCTTCTACGCGAACGCGAAAATACCCTCGTGATCGTGATGCTCAAACTCTCTTCACCTTCGCGAATGCATGGCCCTCTTCGCGAACGAGAAGAGAAAACTTCACCTTCCTCCCAGATATCCTTCGCGAACGCGAGACCTCTCTCACGAATGCGTATATGCAAACAGGACACCAGAAAATCTGCAGCTCTACAAGGCCAAACACAATTCGCAATCAACTTGAAACTCTCCTGAGGCCCCCGGGGCGCCATACAAACATACCAAGACATCCTAAAACATCATAAAAACATAGTCGAGGCCTCAAATCACATCGAACGACATCAAAAATACGAATTGTGCCCCAATATAAGCCTAATGAACTAATGGATTTCCAACTTTTACGATCGATGCCGAAATCTAAAACCAACTTTGATTGACCTAAAATTTTGCACACCAGTCATATATGACACAATGGACCTATTCCAACTTTCAGAACCAAAATTTGAGTAAGGTAACAACAAATTCAACTCTCAGTCAAACTTCTCAACTCTCCAAACTCACCTTTGGACCTCCAAATCAATATCTGGATACACTCCTAAGTCCAAAATAACCGTACAAAGCTATTGAAACCATCAAAATACCATTTCAGAGTTATTTACACATAAGTCAATATCCGATCAACTCTTCCAATTGAGGCTTCCAACCTTGGGACTAAGTGTCTCATGTCATTCCGAAACATCTTCGGAACCAAACAAACTACTCCGTCAAGTCAAAAAATAATAAAAGAACACAAAATAAGTAATAAATAGGGGAAGGTGGCTACAATACTCAAAAATACCGGCCGAGTCATTACATAGCAATTTTTACCGACATGGTCGAGAGATTTGTTGAGGTCTCTATGGATCATTTCTCTATGTTTGGTGCTTCTTTAACACATATGATTAACCAATATTAGTGAACTATTTTCTAGAAATGAGGATAAGAATCTGGTGTTGAATTGGGAGAATGTGTTATTTCATAGTGCGAGAAGGCATAGTGTTGGACAAAAAGTGTCCAAAGATGGATTGAAGGTGGACAACACTAAGGTGGAAGCAATTGAAAAATTTCCTTCACCAAGTTTTGTGAAAGAAGTCTGTATTTTCTTAGGACATGCAGGTTCTGCCACTACTTTAATAAGGATTTTTTCTAAAAAATAATTTTGTTGTGCATGTTGCCTGAGAAGAACATTCCTTTCATGTTTGATGATGCTTGTCTTAAAGTATTCGAGGAGTTGAAGCAAAAGTTGGTGATGAACCAATAATAGTGGCTCCGACTGGAAAGAGTTCGTTCGAGCTGATGTGTGATGCAAGCGACAATGCCATTGGAGCTGTCTTGGGCCATATGAGGAACAAGGTGTTCCACTTTATCTATTACACAATCACTAAAAAGAAGCTGCTGGCGATTGTTTGGGAATTTGAGAAATTTCGAGCATACTTAGAAAGAACTAAATTCATCGTAGACACATACCATTCGGCTATCAGGTACTGTTTGAGAAGAAGGATGGTAAACTAAGGATAATTCATTAGGTGTTACTGATTTGTCATGAAAATTCATTACTTTCTCTACAATATGCATAATCTTTCACTTTCCTTAACGTATATTTTCTTTCTTTTTATTATGTTTTTTTGTATGAGGTTGGAGTTAAAGAGAAAAAAACATGCCGAAAGCATTAAGTCCACTGAAGAACCCAATCAACAACCAGTTCTTCAATTGCAGAATGAAAGTGCGGGCTGCACATCATCCGCAAAAGCAGCCAGAGATTACATATTTTGAAAGCCAAATTTACGGTCCACTCTGTAGACCGTAGATTACATATGCGAGCCACAAAGTTATCTCAAAGTGAGGCGGGAACTTACATTTCTAAGAAGTTAAATGCAGTCCATTATGCTGCCCACAGAACTGATATGCGAGCCACAATCCCGCTTTGCAATGAAGGGTCAGAAAAGCTAAAGATCAAGTTTGCGGCCATTTAGGAACTATGTAGACCGCATAACACTTTTGTGGTCCATTACATGACACCGCAGAATCTCCTCGAGATGTTAGATCCAGATCTAAAAGCCAACTCTAGAACAAGCCAACAATTTTGCAGACCACAGATCTATTTTGCTGTCCAATTTGCGATCACAAAAGCTTTTAGAGGGGCATTTTTATCCAAACCTGGTACATATTTTTTGGTCCCTATAAATATAACCTTTAGTGTTTTTAGTGGACACAACTTATTATTCATGATATTTGGAGAGCTTAGGAGTGGGAGAACAAGTTTGGAAGCTAGGGGTTCATCACCCATCACCTTGGACATGAATATTTAGAGCCATTAATGAGCATTTCTTAAAACTCCATATCTTTTATTTTATTGCTTTGTGTAGTATTTGGTGTAGGTGATGACTTTGGACAGCAAAGTTGAAAGACTTGTCGAGTAATATTTTGTTCTTGACTCTCGTTGCTTATACAACAACAACAACAACAACATACCCAGTATTATTCCCCACTGTGAGGTCTGGGGATGGTAGTGTGTACGCAGACCTTACTCTACCTTGTGAAGATAGAGAGGTTATTTCCAATAGACCCCCGTCTCAGGAAAGTATAAGCACCACATTAATGAAAATATAGACACAAAGAGACAGTACCATAAAGCAATATAAGAGCAGAATAAAAATAACAAAATAGTAAGGTAATCAACAATTAAAGTAAATAACGGTTAGTCATAAACCTACTACCAACAGAAAGTGAGACTGCGTGCCAATTTTAGTGTTATGAACACTCTTGACTACCTACTCTACCACCCCAATCCTCGACCTCCATACCTTCCTATCAAGGGTCATGTCCTCGGTCAGCTGAAGTTGCGCCATGTCTTGCCTAATCACCTCTCCCCACCTCTTCTTTAGCCTACCTCTATCTCTCCGTAGGCCCTCGAATGTCCACCTCTCACACCTCCTCATAGGGGCGTCTGTGCTTCTCCTCCTCTCATGACCAAACCACCTAAGCCGCGCTTCCCGCATCTTGTCCTCAATAGGGGCCACACCCACCTTATCATGAATAATCTCATTTTTGATCCTATCTAACCTGGTGTGCCCGCACATCTATCTCAACATCCTCATCTCTGCTACCTTCATCTTCTGGACATGAGCGATCTTGACTGGCCAATACTCAGCTCCATACAACATCGTTGGTCTGACTACCACTCTGTAGAACTTACCCTTAAGTTTCGGTGGCACCTTATTGTCATACAAAATACCGGAAGCGAGTCTCCATTTCATCCATTCCGGCCCAATACGATGTGTGGCATCTTCATCAATCTCCCTATCCCCCTGAATAATAGACCCAAGGTACTTAAAACAACCTCTCCTAGGGATGACCTACGAGTCCAACCTCACCTCCCCTTCCCCTCCTCAAGTCTTGCCATTGAACTTACACTCCAAGTATTCTGTCTTGGTCCTGTTCAACTTGAAACTTTTAGATTCTAGGGTCTGCCTCTAACCCTCTTATTGCGCGTTCATACCGTCTCGAGTCTCATCAATCAATACAATATTATCTGCAAATAGCATGCACCACGACACCTCCCCTTGGGAATATACCAATTTACTTTGATTTTGACTTGAGAAAGCGAATTAAAGTAGGAAAGACTAATTAACACAATTTGGGGCTTTAAACCTCAATCTAATAGATTCACATAGAGATAGGAAGAATCTAACTTGTAGGCAAAATTTGGTGTGTTTTGTACTCTTAGTTGGGCCAACTATGAAGTCTTGTTAGTGTTCGAAAGAAACTAATAAAGAATGGTTACTCAAGGCTATGAACAATTGATTTCAAATCATTTAATGGTGGGTTACCATTACATTGGATTACTCTTGAGTTTAACTTCAATTGCTATGTGCCGAGGCCTCGATTTTCTAAAGATGGTTCTCCCCATTGGTTAGTTTAGTGTATTTCGGCAACCGTAGTTTACACTAAAATCATACTTGATTACATTTTTGTTTGAGTTAGTGGGTAACAATTCTTTTACTTTCTCAACCTTCTTTATATTATTTCCTGTGGGATTCGACCCTGACTCATAGTTGGGCAAATTATATTGCATACGACCATGTACACTTTCATTTAATAAGAGTGGATTTGGATATTATTAATTTGCCATCATTGCCAGGGAGAAATAGGCGTTTGTTTAGGAAGTAAGCCTGCATACTTTAGTCCAAACTTGTGAATATATATATTTGTGATTATGAAAAAGAAAAAGAAAAAGAAAAAAAATGTTCTTATTTGATCTTCATGTGTTTAGTTAGTTTTCTTATTGTTCTTTGTTGATATTTCCTAGTCAGCTTGTTATTTTTGCTTTTACCTAGTCATGACATCTTGGAATAAATAATTGTAGATGGAGGATACTCTTAATTTGGTTATCCTTGTGGATATTGTGGAGGACCCCACTTGTGGCAAGATTGTTAAAATATTTTTGGGAGCAAGATATGTGCATCTTCTGAATCCTTTGAGTGAAATATATGTGATATTTGTGATGGTGAAAATGGTCATTTAAATAGTTGCAATTACTATATGCCGTGCCATTCCCCGTTATCTTATAATGATCTTTCTACTTTTGTTGGTGAATTTGATCGGTGCAATGAAGCTAAAGAAATGAAGTGATTGTTAGAACCTTTCCAACTTAAAGAAAGTAAAGATTTGCCCACCTTCAAGAAGAGCATAAAGAAAGAAGAAAATAAGTATCAAAATTATGAAAACTTTGAAGAAGCAGTGAATATGAACCAACCTTGGGAGTTAGTCAATCTCAAGAAGAAATGTTTTTTGTCCTCAAGAACAAAGAATGCTTCGTATGCTAGAGCAAATCCTTGAAAATGAACTGAGGAATAGCTTAGCACTAGAAAACTTGAAGGTGGTTGCTCATGAAAATGATGAAGCTATCCAAGACGTGGGCATTCAATTGGATCAATTAGTTCACATACTTAGTGCTCAGCAAGTTGAGGTTGAAAATAGTCTTCAAGAAGTTACCATTGTGGAGGAAACTGAAATTCAAGTCGAGAAACCAAAATTTGAATGCCAACCATATCATTCTATCTTGTTTCACCATGCCGATGATAAAGACAAGATGCTAGCATCATTGGAAAATATTGACGATATTCTAGAGCTTGACTCTAGCCCATGATGTAAAGAGAATGTGACAAATCAAGGAAAAATGAAAATTGTGCTATTTGGACTCATTTCAATCACTTACCGACATTGTGCTCGGAAAGTGATACGGAAGTAAAGCTGGCCATGCCAAAAGGAGAGTTAATGGAAGAGGCACAAGATGCTTACATTTTTAGAGTTTTCTGTGCCACAACGAGAAAATCACATTCCTTACTTAAATGCCAAGAAGTGCAAAATGAGACAATTTATGCTTGGCCACTTAAAATTTGCACCACAACCCCATGAGCATAGTTTCAATCTTGAAGCAAAGTTGGGGAGGCAATTCATATATTCGAAGTGGCGACAAAAAAGGCCACTCAGCTCTCTGCAACTTCAATAGCAGATTATGCATCACAGGGAGTCCCTTACCTCTGTCTTTTGATTACATGCATTCGAGACAATGCATGCTTTTAAGTTGGGGGTGGGATATGTGAAAATTTGATGTTTGTTGAGTTGCAAATATATTTAAAAAATTCTCCTTTTCAAGATAATTAGTGTTAATATTTTGATAGTAGAAAGTAAAACCCCTTGGTTTTTCTTTAAGTATTGTGAGTTGGTTGGTACTAATGTGTTACATTCTAGAATGTGATAGCATTTTGAATTCAATCATACCCCTCAAAACGTTTTATATTGTTAAAGATTTGCAATGTGTATAAAATAGTCATATTTCTGAAGTCAAGGCTCGTTTTGTGACTTTGTGATTGCTAGATATTTTAATATCGTGAGAAGATTTCCTTTGTGCAATTGAGGTTTGAAAATATATTGTTTCATGTTTCATGTGCTATGTGTGGTGACAGTTAAAAAATAATTTTTGTGTTTGGCTGTACCACCTAGAAGTTGCCCCTTTTGGTTTATCAATGTGAATCTTAGGTTGGTGTTTTATTGTAGTTGCAATAACTAAAGGGGTATGAAGTTGTTAAGCCATACTATGAATGTTTGGGAGAGGATGGTAGAAGTTAGAGTTAGGAGTATATCTATTTCTGAAAACTTGTTCGGATTCATGCCCGGTAGTTTGACTACAAAAGTCATTCACTCAATAAGGAGATTGGTGAAGCAGTGTAGGGAAAGAAAGAATGATTTGCATATGGTGTTCATTGACCTAGAGAAAGCATACGACAAAGTCCCAAGAGGTTCTATGGAGATGTTTGGAGACTAAAGGAGTGTCGGTATGCTACCCTAGGGTTATTAAAGACATCTATGATGGAGCTAAGAATCGAGTAAGGATTCTGGGAAGAGACTCGAAATATTTTCCGATTGTGATGGTGTTGCACCAGGGATCATCTCTTAGCCCATTTTTATTTTTCTTGGCGATGGCCACTAATGCTGTCAAGATCCAAAATCTCACTAAAGGTCGAGATAGCGTCTAACTTGCTTGCTAGATAAGCCAATACTCAATAGCAACAATTGAAGCTAATTGTTAAGTCCTTAACAGAGTTATGATATAAATACAAAAGCGGAATAAGTCTCAAAATCTCATCATGAATATATAAACCAAGACAGGATCTAAATACGATCACAATTGTCTAACAATGCACAAAACCTAATGTCACATTACCACGAGCATCTAACAATAGTAAGTAGACTCAAGTGAATAACAACATGTGTTTGGAAGAAAATACAGACATAGATAGATAAGTAGGGAAGGGGAACTCCATATGCTAAGGATTAGATCAAGTAAAATAGCTCACCATGAAGTCTACGACCAATACTCCTACTCAGCCAAATGGGTACCTCTGATACCTGCCTCAGATCCTGTACAAAATATGCAGAAGTGTAGTATGAGTACAAAACTACGGTACTGAGCAAGTATCAAGTCTAGCCTCGAAGAAGTAATGACGAAGGGTCGGCATTGATATTTACTATAAGTCAAATAATGAGGTGGAACATATATAAGGTACAAAATGTGATATCATCAAATAGGTACGAAATCCAGAAATACCGTACACATAGAATTTAGACATGCTTTGCAGAATAAGAATTCAAATTAGATATAAACTATTTTAATTACCACACAATGACATGATGTATATCAATTAACAATATTATAAAAGCTACTGCATGAGTCCAAGATATATATAAATGCATCCTGAACACCCCTTCTCAATATCTCAAAGCACAAATTCATGTGTTTGACACAAGCTACATGTCCAAACCAAGCACCAAATCTTAGTGCCTACGCTCACAGGGCCCAAAGTAATATGGATAATCACCTGACTCCAAAGTGACGAATCCATATCTAAGCACTGATCATTTAACAATCAATGTTCAATAACAAATAATCATTATCCGCTCATGGTTTCTGTAGTACCAAAATCCTCAACTTTTCACAACATTCAATTCTCCAACTCATGCATATGTGTTTGAAATAATATAATAAAGAAATACTAGACATAACAATAAAGATGCAAATAAAAGCTCATATGGCTAAAAGACTGCTATAGCTAATTATGTAATTCAATTTATCACAACAATTCAATAAGCTATTTCAACATTCAAAGTCAATTTATAATATATATCATGAGTAAATTAAGCTATGTAACCACCAAATCATAAGTCAATAAGAAAAGAATATAACCACGGCTCAATAGGAAAGCTCAACATTGTAAATTATCCTTTATGCCCAATTCAACGAGTTATAACGTTAAGCACGTTTCTAAGTCATAGTTAAGAGGTGCCATTTAATCATAGAGTTAATAAAACGTGGATGATAATTGCAGATAATCCAAACAAGGAATATCACAAGTCAAACCCTACCGAATATGGTTGTAACCTAGCTACGTATATATACTCGTCACTTCACATATATGTGGCACCTAAATCAAGCAACAAGCTGCAAATAGATTACCTATGGAAAAAATTTCCTCTTACAAGGATAGACAAAAGACTTACCTCTTCTTGGGCTAGCTTCAATCAACAACAACTGCCTTTCCTTTTAAATTCACCTCCAAACAACTCGAATCTAGCAAAATATTACTCAATAAAGTTAATTAAATCTATAGAAATCAACTCCAAACAATAAAGATTTAATCTTTAATCAAATCCTCAAAAGTCAACAAAAGTCAATATGGGCTTGAATAGCAAAAGCCCGAGTCTAGGGGGTAGATCCTGACTACCCATAACCCCACGAGCCCAAATATGTAATTAGATTCCAAAATTAAGTCCAAATCGGTACTCAAATCCCCAAATTACACTCTCTTAGGTTGTAGACCAAAACCCCATAATTCTCTTTGGAATACCATATTTTAATCCATGGGAATCAAGATATATAATCAAATCCAAGTAGAAATTATTTACCCTCAAATTATGGGTTAAATCTTTTCCAAGATCGCCTCTTCCTCAACTCCAAAACTGAAAAATAAAGAAAAATGAGCAAAACTTGAGGTATAAAGTCTGCCAGGCATTCTTCGCATCTATGGTCACTTTTCCGCACATGCGACACTGCTTCTATGACAATTCAATCGATTTTGCGCATATTTAGCCCACATTCTAACCTCGCATCTGCAATCAAGGCTCCGCAGAAGCGGAATAGGTGCGGCCAAATCTTTGCATCTGCAATCATTCACAAAGATGACCAGATCTTGCATGTGCGACCCATCAACCACATATGCAATGAAAACCACACATCTCTGACATCCCCAGCCTTACCAATATGGGCATATGCGCACAATGCACCATCGGTGCGACCATCGCCCTTGCATGCCTAGCATAGCAGGTGCGATGCACCGGATATTAAATAAATCCCAAAAACACAAACATGGTCCAAATTCGTACGAAACCACCCTTAAACTTACCCGAGCCCCTCGGGCTCTTGTCCAATCATACCAACATGTCCATATACCTAATTCAAATTTATCCAAAGGCTCAAAACACCAAAAATAAAGTCAAAAGAATGAATCAAAGATCAAAATCTGCTCATTAACTTTCAAACTTTCCACCTTCACCGAATGCGTATGAATCATACTTAGACATTGTGGATCACAACTAAACTTCGCACACGAGTTTCAATTGACTAAATGAACCTACCCAAATTCTCGGAAGACCAATTGGAATGTGATACCATCAAAGCCAACTACCGGTCAAACCTATGAACTCTCCAATTCTTCAAATTGACAACTTTTGACAAATAGAGTCGCAATCCACTAGGAACATCCGAAATTAAATCCAAACATACACCCAAGTCCAAAATCACCATATGAACCTTTGGAACCATTAAAACACTAATCCGAGGTTGTCTACTTAAAAGTTAAATCTTGGTCAACTCTAAAAACATAAGATTCAAAAAATGGATCTAAGTTTTCTAATTCAGTCTCAAACCTCCCCGAAACCAAACTAACCATCCCTGAAAGTCATAAAACATTAAAACAAACATACGGGAAGCATCAAATAGGTGAACAGAGCTCTAATACACAAAACGATCAGCCGAGTCCTTACATTCTCCCCATCATAAACAAAGGTTCGTCCTCAAACGGATTTAGAGTCATACCTGAAATACCAAAAAGATAAGAATATTTGCTCTGCATATCATGCTCGATCTCCCAAGTCGCTTCCTCGACCAATTGACTCACCACTAGACCTTCACTAATGCAATCTCTTTTGATCTCAACTTTCGAACCTGCCTATCAAAATGGTCACCGACTCTTCTTCATAGGCTAGATTCTCATCCATTTGCATTGAACTGAAATCCAACACATGTGACTTGTATTCATAATATTTCCAAAGCATGGAAACATGAAATATCGGATGAACTCCCGACAAGATGGGTGGCAAAGCAAGCATGTACGTCACCTCGCCAACTCTCTCCAAAACCTGAAATGGGCCAATATACCTAGGGCTCAACTTGACCTTCTTCACAAATCTCATCATGCCCATCATAGGCGAAACTATAAGAAGAACCTTTTCACCCTACACGAAAGCCACATCATGAACCTTCCAATCCGCATAATTCTTCTGCATGGACTGCACTGTACGAAGTCGCTCCTGAATTAACTTTACCTTCTCCAAAGCATCACCAACCAAGCTATGCTCAACAGCCTAGCCTCACTAGGCTAGCCTATCAACAAGAGAATGATACTATCTCCCATATAATGCTTCATACAGAGCTATATGGATACTATACTGGTAGTTGTTGTTGTAAGAAAATTCCGCCTATGGTCGGAACTGATCCTACTAGCCTCCAAAATTAATTACATAGGCTCTTAACATATCATCAAGGATCTAAATGGTCCGCTCGGACTACTTATCCATCTGTGGGTGAAATTCAATACTAAGCTCCACCAGCGTGTTCAACTCTCACTAAACCGCCTTCCAAAACTGCAATGTGAATTGAGTGCCCCAATTCGAAATGATAGAAAATGACACACCCTGCAAACGAACAAACTCTCTGATGTAGATCTGAGCCAACTTCTCTTAAGTGTAAGAAGTCATTACTAGAATGAAATGTGCAGATTTGGTCAATATATTTATAATGACCCAAACAACATCAAACCTGCTCAAGGTTAGTGGCAATCCTACAACAAAGTCTATAGTAATGCGCTCTCACTTCCACTCCAGTATAGCAAATCTTTCAGTCACACCACTTGGTTTCTGATGCTTATACTTGACCTGTGGACTATTTTAACACCCAAAACATGCCCAATAATGTCTTTCTTCATCCTCAACCACCAATAGTGCTATTTCAAATCATGATACATATTTGTAGCACCTGGATGAATAGAATATCATGAACTATGAGCCTCCACCAAGAATCAACTCCCTCCAACCATCCACATTAGGAACACAAATCTGACCCTAAAGTTGCAGTACACCATCATCTCCAATGACCGGCTCCTTAGTACATCGCAACACCGCGTCCCTTTGGACAAGAAAATGAGGATCATCATACTAACGAGTCTTAATGCGCTCAAAAATAAGGATGACTGCGCAATAACATAAGCAAGAACTCTACTAGGCTAAACATTTTCCAACCTCACAAATTTATTAGCCAAGGCCTTAACATCCATAGCCAAAGGTCTCTCCGCAGCTCGAATAAATGCCAAACTCCACATATTATCCGCCTTCCTACTCAAAGTATCCGCAACCATATTTCCCTTACCTTGATGATACAAGATAGTGACATCATAATCCTTCAACAACTCCAACCACCTCTGTTGCCTCAAATTTTCAAATCCTTTTGCTTGAACATATGCTGAAGACTCTGATGCTTAGTGTAAACCTCACAAGACATACCATACAAGTAATGCCTCCAAATCTTGAGCGCATGGACAATAGGTGCTAACTCCAAATCATGAACCGCATTATTCCTCTCATGGAGCTTCAACTGGCGCGACGCATAGGCAATCACCATATTGTCCTGCATTAATACACAACTAAGGCCAACACGTGAAGCATCATAATAGATAGTATATATCTCCAATCCTAATGGTAATACCAAAACTGAAGTTCTAATCAAAGCAGTCTTGAGCTTCTGGAAGCTCTCCTCGCACTGGTCAGACCATCTGAACGGAGCGCCCTTCTAAGTCAACTTGGTCAATGGATATGAAATAGATGAAAATCCCTCTACAAACCGATGATAGTAGCCTTCCAAACCTATGAAACTCATAATCTTTATAGCTATAAAAGGTCTAGGTCAACTCTAAACTGCATCAATCTTCTTCGAATCCAACTTGATACAATGATTAAAAACCACCTGGCCCAAGAATGCTATTGAATCCAACTAAAACTCGCACTTGGAAAACATAGCATACAACTTCTTTTCCCTTAGAATCTAGAGCACAATTATCAAATGTTGCTCATGCTCCTCACCATTATGGGAATATACAAAGATGTTGTTAATAAATATAATGACAAATGAATCCAAATATTACTGAAACACATTGTTCATCAAGTGCATAAAAGTTGTAGGGGCATTAGTCAAACCAAAGGACATCACCAAAAACTCATAATGTCCATAACAATCTTGAAAGTCGTCTTAGGGATGTCCGATAATCTTCAAATGGTGATAACCCAATCTCAGATCAATCTTTGAGAACACCCTGGCACCCTGAAGCTAATTAAATAAATCATCAATACGAGGAATTGGATACTTGGTCTTGATAGTGACCTTGTTCAACTTCTATTAATCAATACACAACCTCATAGAACCATCCTTCTTGTTCACAAACAACATCGACGCACCTCAAGGAGAAACATCCTATCTAATAAATACACTATCCAATAACTCCTACAGCTGCTCTTCAACTCTTTCAATGTAGTAGAGCCATGCGATATGGTGGAATAGATATGAGCTGAGTGTCCGGCACCAAATCATTACCAAAATCTATATCCCTATTGGGTAGCATGCCTAGTAGGTCTGCCGAAAACACATCTAGAAATTCCCTTACTACACAAACATGAATCAATAGTAGGAGTCTCAACACTGGTATTCCTAACAAAAGCCAGATATGCCAAATACTCCCTTCTCAACCATCCGCTGAGCCTTAAGAAACAAAATTACCTACTAAGTGTATGACCAAGAGAAACCCTCCATTCCAATCTTGGTAACCCGGGCATAGCCAACGTCACAGTCTTAACGTGATAATCAAGAATAACATGATATGGAAATAGCCAATACATACCCAAAATCACATCAAAATCTACCATTTTTAGCAATAAAATATCAAGCCTAGCCTCATAAAACCCATTAGTAACCAAACAAGACCAATATACATGGTCCTTCATAATAGAATCACTAATAGTTGTAGATACATGAACAGAAATATCAAGAGAACCACGAGGCATATCCAAATAAGGAACAAAATACAATGGCACATATGAATAAGTAGACCCCGAATCAAGCAGCACATAAGCATCTCTATGACAGACTGAAACCATACATGTGATCATAGCATCTGAGGCCATCGCCTCGGGTCTACCCAAAAAAGCATATAGATGGGCATGACCACCACTAGTAGTGCCTCCATAAACCTGACCTCCTTCTCTAGAGAAACCTCTCGCTACATGGCCTCCCTCTCTAGCTGTCTGTACAGGGGGTGAGGCAATTAGTGCGAAATCCATTGACTGGGAACTTTGCGGAGCGGTGCCTCTACTATGCCTGGGGAAATACTTCCTCATATGGACAAACTCTCCACACTCATAACAAGCCCTAGCTGACAGAGGCTACTAAATCTAAAAAATGCCCATGGTGAACCGAATAAGCACTAGATGAACCCTGAAAACACGGAGCAGGGTACGAACTCACTGGAAGAGCACTAAACGATGATGGAACTGGAGTGTTGAAAGATGGTCGAGCCATTACACCACGAGTTGTATGTTGTGTAGCATAAGCTGACCTACCATGATGGCCTCTACTAAACCGACTCATACCTCTAGATGAGGTACCACTGAAACCACCAGAACGACAAAGCCTCTTATTTCTCAACATAGTCTCTCTCCCTTAATAGTGAAATATGCTCGATCCTCTAGTAGTCCCAATCTCTAAATCTTGATCCACAGCAACCCTGATGCCATAATTCAAACCCCCAATAAACTGCCTCACCTTCTCTGCCTTGGTGGGGATCATGAAAGCATCATGACGAGACAACTTTGATATCGCCCTATACTCGGTCACTAACATATAGTCTTGCTGAAGATTCTTAAACTAACTTCTCAACTAATCCCTCCTTGTGAGTGGGATGTACTTCTTAAGAAACAAGTGCAAAAACAGAGTCCAAGTAAGAGAAGATGAACCTGCTGGTCTACCCAGATCATAAGTCTGCCACCACCTCCTAGCAGCCCCTCTTAGGTGAAATGTAGTGAAGTCCACCCCATTGGACTCTACCAAACATAAGTTCTGAAGCATTTGATGATATCTATCCAAAGAATCATGTGCGTCCTCTTAAGAACCGCCCTTGAACTAACGAGGATGTAACCTTTGAAACCTCTCCATCCTCTTCTGCTCCTCTGCAGACAAGGTAGGCACAACCTTAGTTCTAGATGCTATAATAGGCTGCTAAGCACTAGCTGGTAATACTCCTAGCATCTGAAACATCTTCGCTACCTGCTCCGGAGTATGAGTGACTGGGGTCTGAGCTCCCCCACAACCCAGAGATGCGGCTGGGGCCACTGGAATTACTACGACTTAATTTATATCAATAACGGTGACCATCAAGGCTGTAGCCTCCTAGAATATCGGTGCTGCAACAAAACCTTCTTGATACCAAATGGGTACTAGATCCTCAACATGATCATCCATACGTTGATCTGATTTGTAGGTAGGTCCACTGAAATGGCTCTGGCGCAACAATGGGCCGTGGTAGATGCTCTACCCCAAGTTGCAACTGTGCGCTCCCTAGAGAGTGTCTTGGACCTACCTCGGGTCCTACCTATCCCAGCTACAACCGGTGGTGCTACCTCTCCCACACCGACTGCTGCTAAGGCACGCATACTCACTATCTGTGAGAGAGTAAAAGCAAAAGAATTAGACTTACTCAATAATCAACACACGACAAAGAATCAAGAAAGGGACGTTCCTAAAGCCTTATAGCCTCTCCCCATATAGATACTAATGTATTTGATAGGCCTGCTCGTAATTTGTGAGACCCTTAGAATCTAGGGCTCTAATACCAACTTGTCATGACCAAAAATCTGACCAAATGTCGTGATAGA
Source organism: Nicotiana tomentosiformis (assembly GCF_000390325.3). Lineage (NCBI taxonomy): Eukaryota > Viridiplantae > Streptophyta > Magnoliopsida > Solanales > Solanaceae > Nicotiana > Nicotiana tomentosiformis. Next base: position 34,866,553 of record NC_090814.1, read on the forward strand.
GCCTAACAGTCTTGTTGGCAAGCCGACACTTAACAACAACAAATGAAGCCAATTATTAAGTCATTAATAGATAGAGTTATGATACAAATATTAAAGCAGGGTCTAAACATAAAAAGAACTATCTAACAATGCCCAAAATCCAGTGTCACATCACCACGAGCATCTACTAAGATTAAATAGCCTTAATTGACTTAAACCTCGTCACTACTCCACCAAGGTTAGTATTGATACCTACTGGATACCGTTGTGGTGTACTCATGCTACGCTTCTGCACATCTTTTTGTGTAGATCCAGGTACCTCGGAGCATGCCGGTCATTAGTTAGCTGATTGTGAGCTGCGGCGGAGACTTCAAGGTATACCTGCCATTGGGTTCAGGCCTTGGAGTCACCTTCTGGAGTTTTACTTTGTTACTGTTTATTTCCATTTCAAACAGTGATCTATTAGATATTCTTAGTTACTCTTAGAAGAGCTTATGACTTTGTACTACTGTTTTTGGGATATTGTATATTTATTGATGGTTGTTGGCTACATATGGCAATTACTAGATCATGTTTAATGGTAAAAAAAATTTAAATCTATTAATAACTCAGCATGTATTAGGCTTACCTAGTCTTAGAGACTAGGTGCTATCACAACATACTAAGGTAAGAATTTGGGGTCGTGACATCATTGTTGATCAAAAAGCGTAATAAGTTAATTAGAAAAAAGGGAGGACCAAAATTGGTCGTCAAAAATTACTACTCTAGTGCTTCAAGATACTATCGTCCAGATTGTTGGTCATCTCAAATGTTTACCTACTATACATAATAACCTAGGCAATTGTTGATATAAAGCTAACAGAGGAACAAATATCAATGCACATCTAAACATAGAAAGAACAACAATATAACATTAGCAATGGAAAATAGAAACGACAAGTAGCGATAAGAAGTAGACAGGTGATAAATCAGCAAGTGATCAGAACATAGTTAAAGTACCAGCGAAACTAATTAAGGAAACAAATGACAACCAAATAATCAACCGTTCTATCACAAGGTTTACACATAAGAATCATCCCAAGGAAACCCACCTCATAATCACAAATCACGAGTCCCGAATCACGAAATCATAATCACATGGCACCTTGTGCCCACATTATCAATCACAAATGCACAGACAACTCACATGTTGCACGGACAACTTACCAATACCGTTAATACCGTAGATTTGCATGGACAACTCACGTGCCAATAGAAACAATATCTCATAACCGCACGGACAACTCACGTGCCACCAGTCTAACCTACACACAGAAAATAGGTATGCAATAATACATGTAGAGGATCAATAAACATTATAATTCATACTCCTGGACTAATATAGGTGACATGTTACGGTGTATGCTTGTGCAAGTGTACTATCATAACTTAAGTCAACAGGTAAGATTAGAGATACCAAGTAGCACATTGGAAACAACACATCAAGACCCGTAATATGCATGACACACACAAGAAAGTCACACCACCACACAAATATCATCAATAACAATGCCCCCAGGTCATCACAAATCATCCCTGACATTGCCCGTCTTGTATCGTCGTGTGCGCAATAACAAAGTAAATGTCCGCCTTGTATCGCCACACGCACATCAACAATATCCCACCTTGTCTCGCCACATGAGCAAAACCAACAAATATAGCCCGCCTTGTCTCGCCACATGTGAAAATATCAATAATAACAATAGCACGGACTACTCACGTGCAAAATATCCCGACAATCCTCTCAATAAATTCCACATGTACCGAAACACAACAACACCACATAACAACAACTCGCACCACACGTGCTCATGTGCCACAACCTTTTCCATAACAACAATACCAATGCCACAATAATACATAGCCCGTGTCTCAGCAACAACAATGTATAACACCAACAATAATGACACAAAAGTGCGGTAAGTAGATCAACACAAGAGTTACAACAACGCAATGAAACGGAAGAATAGGCTCAACAATGAAAGAATTAAAATGTAATGATGACTTAAAATACGGATGTATCAACAATAAAAGGGGTAACATGTAATGAAACTTCAAATAAGAATAGCTCAACAATAAAAGAGGTAGCAACTTCAAATAAAGCATATAAGGGTAAGCTTGACAATAAAAGATAGAACATGTAATGACGACTTTAATGCATGTAAGAGTAAACTTAACAAATGGAGAATATATCATGATATGGCAACTTCAAGTAAATGCATGAAAGAAGCCTAAGAGTCTAAATCAATCAATTTCGACATATAAGACCGTGTACACACTCGTCACCTCGTGTACACGTCTTCCACGTAATCCAATCAGTACAATTAAACCAATCCCTACGGGGTAGTTTCCCCCACACAAAGTTAAACAAGATACTTACTTCAACTAGGCCAAATCAACACTCAAAAATAGCTTTTCCTTTACAATTCACCTCCGTTCGGCTCAAATCTAACCAAAATTGACTTAATAACATCAAATAATGCAAGAGAAACCAATTCCAATAAGTAAAGCTCTAATCTTTATACAATCCCCCAAAAGTTAACAAAAGTAAATCCCAGGCCCGCCCGGTCAAAAAACTCGGGTCCAAGGGTTGATCTTGACTACCTATAATCTCATGAGTCCATTTATGTATTTTGTTTTCAAATTCGAGTCCAATTCGACTCTCAAATCCCATTTTTTTATTTTTCAAAACATAGACAAAATTTCCCAAATTTCTCTTTGATTCTCATAATTTTGATGTTAAATCTCATATATAATCATGTAATATAGTTGAAAATTGATCAAAATCACTTACCCAATGATTGTGTGTGAATAAACCCTCTCCAAATCGCCTCCTACTGAGTCTGAGGTTCAAAGATATGAAAATGAGACTAAAAACCAGTCTTCCAGCCCTTTTGTTCAGGTGCAGATGTCGCAATTGTGACACTGGGTTCACAATTGTGAACCCTCAAAAATGCAGACATCCATCACAAATGCGGCTCCTGATGAACCCAGGGAATGTCGAAAAAGCAATCCTGACTTCACATTTGCGAAGTCAGGCCCTTCGCAAAAGCGACCGTTTTGATCGCAAATGCGATCCACCTTAGCTTAGGCCCCTATAGCAAAAGCGAACAATGTGTTCGCAAATGCGAACCTGACAGACCCCAGCGAACTTCGCAAATGCGACTCCCACCTCGCAAATTCGAAGGTCACAAATGCGAGCAAAATCTCGCATTTGCGAGATCTGAAGCACCTGTTCAATAATCAGCAAAACTGAAACTCTTCTAATCACTCCGAACGCGTCCGAAACTCACCCGAGCCCTCGGGGCTCTGTACCAAACATCCACACAAGTCTAAAAATATCATACAAACTTGTCCGCGTGATTAAAATATTAAAGTAACATCAGAAACCACAAATCGTACATCAAAATGCATGAAATTAATATTGAAACTCAAGAACTTCTAAAAACACAACCACGCGTCCGATTTCTTATCGAAGCAACTCGGAATGACGCCAAACTTTGCAACCAAGTTCCAATTAACAAACCTGACCTATTTCAAGTCCCAAAACTGAAATCTGAACCTGATAGCCATAATTTAAAATCATAGTCAAACCTAAGAAATTTTTAAACCTTCAAATTGCCAACTATTAGCAAGACATGCCAAATTAACCTAGGGACATCCGAATTCAATTACGGACATACGCCCAAGTCCAAAATTACAATACGAACCTATAGGAGCCATCAAAATACGATTCCGAAGTCATTTTCACAAAAGTCAAATATCAATCAACATTTCCAATTTAAGCTTCTAAAATGAGAATCGTTAATCCAAATCAATATCAAAACATCCGAAACTCGAATCTGACCATACACACAAGTCATAATATAAGATATGAAGCCACTCAAGATCTTAGATCACTGAACGGAATGCTAAAGCTCAAAACGACCGGTCGGGTCGTCACAAATGACATAACAAAGAATTTTTAAAATTATCTTTTTTCTAAAAAATAAATATGATAAGTAATAATAGCAGTAATACTAGTTGTTAATATCAATCATATGCCTATAATTATATAGTAGTAATTTAATCTTAAGTAATTATGGTTATATCACCTCTATTATTTTAATTAGTTAACCAATCATCCTTTTCTAATTTTAATATATATATAACTATAAGGTATTTTTACTATTTTAATACTATTAATTATCCTATCAATATACATACGCACAATAATTTGTTAATTATACTTTATTGTATTTTATTAGAATTTTAAGTTTAATTAATTTAATTATGATAGAAGGGGTTAAGATTAAATAGGTTATACTTGCAATTGATGAGTTTAAATTAAAATGGCTATGAAATTAATTTCATATTTTCAGCCTTCTCTTTCAAAAACAAACAAAAAATGGCCCAAAAATGTCTTGGAGCGTCCAAACCCAAAACAAATGCAGCCACCCTCCTTACTTGGCAATCCATGCCTTATCTCCTCGCCATTCACACTTCTCCATGTCAGTGTCTCAAAGCCCCTCACAAAACAAACAAACTATACATGGACCGTTGATCACATTTATCAATGGTCCAGATTAATCGTGCCTTTCCCTTTTTAATTTAATTCCGTCCATTTTAATCTCAACCGTTGGAGCAAAATAATCCAATGGCTCTTGTTTTATCTCCCATTATCAGTTTTCTTTTATTTTTAGTGCGAAAATCCGGAGTTGTCGATCCAGTTGATCCAACGACGCACATTCTTTCCCTCACATGAAACACACATAGACCCCCAAACCCTAATCACTTCTTTCATACCAGCCACCTTCATTTCCTCATTCCTTCATTTCTCTCTCGTCCTCTCTTCTATGACATTTCCCTGAACCTAGCACAAATTGGTGCAAAATCACTGAGAGATTTTTATAAGACTACCATCATCATTATTAGCCGAGAATCTAGCCAAAAACATTCCCATTCTCATCATCCCCTTTAAAATCTCAAACTCCAAAACCCTATATTCAAACATGAAAGTCACACCAACCTCATCATCACGCCTTCTTTCATTTAAATCCGCCATTAAAGCTTTGCATGCACCTCCAGAATCAAAAGAATTTTGACCTCATCGTGTGTAATGACATGTCCAGTCATTTTGAGTATTGTAGCCTTGTTTCCTAATTTATCTTTTCATCTATGTTCATTTGTGGTTATGTAACTTTTCGGGGCGGTTGGTTTAGTTCAGGGATATTTCAGAGTAAATTGGGACACTTAATCCCAAGGTTGGAAGCTTCAATTAAAAGAGTTGACAAGAGTTTGACTTTTATATAGACGACTTCAGAATGGTTGCCATTTTGGCTTGAATTGGAAAAAGTAGGAAAATTAAAGGTTTGGAAGGTTGAGAGGTTTGACCGAGAGTTGACTTTGATGATACCGGGCTTGGATTTTGGTTCCGGGAGTTAGAATAGGTCCGTTGTTTTATTTATGACTTGTGTGTAAAATTTGGGGTCAATCTGAGTTGATTTGATATGATTTGGCAATGATTTTAAAAGTTGGAAGTTCATTAGTTTCATTAGGCTTGAATTGGGGTGCGATTCGTGATTTTGATATTGTTTGATGTGATTTGAGGCTTCGAATCAATTCTTATCATATTTTAGGATGTTTTGGTATGTTTGGATAGAGTTCTGGGGGCCTCGAGAGAGATTCAGATTGATTTCGAAATTGTTTTCGACTTAGGATCTTGGCTAGAGTTTTTTGATGGCTGATGTGATCAAACTTGTGAGATTGGGGCCGCAGGTGCGAAGTCGTAGAAGCGACAAGCACGTCGTAGGTGTAGAGTTGGCTGGGCTTGGAAGAGGCCGCAGATGCGAGGTTCTTTCCGCATCTGCGAGGCTGCAGGTGCGAAGAAGCTGCCGCAGAAGCGAATTTTGGGCAGGAGAGCTGGAGTCGCAGAAGCGGATTATCTCCGCAGGTGCAGATGCGTAGGAGTGAAGACTGGCCCACAGAAGTGGTCCCGTAGGTGAGATAAGGCGGATCACACTTATGTGATTACCGTAGGTGCGGAAATTTGACCGCATATGCGGTTTTGCAAAAGCGTAAGTTGGATCGGAGATGTGATTTCACTGGGAGAAACTATATTTCGAAGGGTTTCGAGTTTTTCTCTCATTTTGGACTTGTGGAGCTCGACTGCGATTTTTGAGAGGGATTTCACTATAATTCAAGAGGTAAGTGACTTTTGATCATGACGGCGTGGTCACAGGCATATCATCACAATCCGCCCCGGCGTGGTCACATGCATATCATCACAATCCGCCCAGCGTGGTCATAAGCATATCATCACAATCAGCTCGGCGTGGTCACATGCATAACAACAGAATCCGTCCGGCGTGGTCACATGCATAACAACACAATCCGCCCGGCGTGGTCACGGGCATAACAACACAATTCGCCCAGCGTGGTCACCGGCATAACAACCCAATCCGCCCAGCGTGGTCACATGCATAACAACAGAATTCGCCCGGTGTGGTCACATGCATAACAACACAATCTGCCCGGCGGGGTCATAGGTATCCAGTCCAATCATATCACACAGGATCAAATAAACAAGAATACATGTATGTGATGAATGAATAACAAATCTCATGCTCCTGGACTGGTATAAATGACATGCTAAAGTGTGGGCATGTGCAAAGTGTGCTATCATAGCTCAAATCGGCAATTTCATCATAGAATAGCATTTATCAAGTTTATTCAGGGATTAAACCTCTATGTAGCCTCAAACATGGCTCAAATAGTTCACACAATGTTACAAATATGAGAAACATCATAGCTTAAAGTTTAACAGTCAATTCTAGGCTTATCATAGCCTAAGCACAACGCAAGCATGGATAAATACCCCCGGTGTTAGCACATGGCTCAAACCCCACACATGTGTGCACCCATAGCATGTAGCTATCACAAATAATTTAGGTAACTAGTTCCTAACCCAAGTTTAGATAAGATACTTACCTCAAACAAGGCACCATAATACCGAGCAAGCCAAACAATACTCTAGAAATGCCACCCAGTGCGTATCAACCTCTGAGTAGCTCGAAACTAACCAAAAGCAGCTCAAAACATCATATAATACCTAAGGCAACAATCCCAAATGATAAGGGCCGAATTTTTGTTCGTTTACTCAAAGTCAACCAAAAAAGTCAGACCCGAGCCCGCACCTCGGAACCCGATAAAACTCATAAAATCTGACAATCCATTCAATTACGAGTCCAACCATATTAATTTCACTCAAATCCGACTAGAAACATCAAAATGCAATTTTGGGCATACGCCCAAGTCCAAAATCACCATACAGACCTAACAGAATCATCAAAACTCCGATCCGGGGTCAAATACATAAAAGTCAAACTTGGTCAATGTCACGCCTAGACCACGGGGAGCGTGACTGGTGATCAACCAGGATAACCTTGACAAGCAAGCCTGCTAGATTTCCTTCTACCCAAAGTTACCTATGAATAACGAGAAGATATATTTTCATTAATTAAATAATAAGGAGATCATGTATACAACACCAATTCATTTCTATTAGCTACTTCCTTTGTAAGTCCCCAAAATATTACATTACACATCCATAGTTTAGAAGTGGAGCATGTGATACAATTACAACATCTGCAGTTTGACCTTTCCAATACCAACGTACAACCCACACCATGTCTATGGAGCCTCTAACGGGTACAAAAGAGTACTAGGATAGTGCCGGCAACAAGGCCCCGGCTATACCTCAATACATAATACATGAGAAACAAAAGATACATGACCCCGATATGAAGTGGGGCTCAACAAGTCAGCTGGGAAGAGGATGTACTACTATCATTGATCGATGTCGTCTGCTATGGAACTACCTGTATCCATTAAAAGATGCATCGCCCCCGACAAAAGGAACGTGAGTACATGTGGAATAGTATACTCATATGTAAGGCAGACAGAACAATATATGGAAATACGGTAACTTAAATAAAAGACAAACAAATTATGTCAAGAAACTACGAAACGACCCATAGCATCACATATCAAGTCTTATTACACTTACATCATTCTGAACTTCTTTTAGGATCAAGCGTGCCCTATGAACTATGCCTGGGATACAAAATATAATGTAAAAGTACCAACATGTACAAACAAGGGCATTGGAAGTGGCACCTATTGTTCGTGATTCCTATGCGTCTCACTAGACCGTCCATAGTCCTCTCTTACTATGCACTTATGCATTTCATAGACTGTCTATAATGTTTACATATTATATAATATACCTATGCATTTTATAGACCGTCCATAGGGTTCACACATTATATTATACACCTATGTATTTCATAGACCGTCCATAGGGATTAATTCATATTATACACCTATGCGTTTCATAGACTGTCCATAGGGATTCATTCATATTATACACTTATGCGTTTCATAGACCGTCCATAGGATTCACATATTATACCATCATGCACACGACCATATTTACACTCAAGCGACATGATTAACATTACCATTAAGGTCGTAAGTTCCTAGATCATTGGAATACTTCATGTTCATGCTCATCACGGAGAAACACAGCTTATTACATTAACACATGCATGGCAAATCACTAAGTAGATTTCAATGGTGCATGGACCAAATTTCTTTTCTTAAGGTTCATCATCATTTAGCATAGCACATCTCTTTTCCACCTCATTATATACCTTCTTGTCCCCTTAAGGTCACTAGCTAAGTTTATGATTCTCGGTGACTTAACATCGAAGTCATTTACATTCATTATTTTAAAAACATACAAACTATAGTTGAAACCATTGGAACATACAATGCCTCATGATTCTCATTTTGGCACGCGGCCACAGTTCATATTCGTACTATCACTTACTTATACTTGCCATGGGTGATCATAGGACAATAATGACATTATTATATAAAGAAGTCAAAACTCATCTCATAATCTTTCAAACATTCTTTCATTTTATTAGCACTATTGGCCACAAATGTAATTCTCATTCTTGGCACGATGGCCACATTTCTACATCTCATACTCGCTTCTTTCACTTTCAAGCAACATCATAGGTTATAGATAATAAGAACATTGAGTTTCCTTTCCAATTTTAAGCATAGTAACATTCATTGAAACACGAATTGAAGTCATAACCTTTTGATACATAACCCACACTTGAACACATTTACGAGGGAGGGCATAATGTGATGGGAGCAATTAAATCACATTCTGAGCATATAATTTCCGACACAATGCATATTTGGAATAACTGAATATTTTAGGAATGACCTGAATCATGAGAAAATAAGAACTTAGGCCAACCACACTTGAAACATACGAGGACATCATGAAATTCGACTCAACTGAGGGAGTTTAGCCAACATACCTCGAAAGAGCTTTCCGTGGTGTAACAATAACGTCCCGACACTCCTAACGATGACAATCTATAAAAGGGGAGAGAATTACAAGTACGATTAGAGGAATTGGTATGGCAAGAGCTGCTACAATGATGGCCCGACCTTTCCCTCAACCAATTCAAAAATGAAACTACCCACGATTGCCCAACTACCTCCCTACAATCCCTATTAGCTCATGCATGTGATAAATCTACTATCCTCACCCATAATCAACCCAAATCCAAAATTGGAGAAATGGGGGAAGAAATTCTTACCTTTTAGAAACCCTAGCAAGTTCCTTTTGATGAAATTCCAAGGCTTGAGCAAGATCTTGATGAACAAAGAACGTGGGGCTTCCTTCTCTCACTAGAATAGCTCTCTCTCTCTCTAAAATATCCGATAATCCCTCAAAAATGACCCCAGATGGCTAACACTTCTGCGGTCCACAAAATGGACCGCATAATGGCCTTCCAGAACTGGGCACTTCTGTGTAGGTTTGCGACAGATCTGCGGTCCACAGATCAATTCTGTGGTCGCATAATGGACCGCCGAACCTCCTTCCAAAATTTCTCATGCTAGTTCTGTGATGGGATCTGCTGCCCGCAAAACGGTTCTCCGGCCGCATAATGGTCCTTAAAATTGGCAAATCTATCTGCTTCAATCCGCGGCCGATCTGCGGCCCACATAATAGTTTTGCGGTCGCATAATTGACCACAGAAATGTCATGTTCTACAAAATCATTTCATCAACTCCCAAACGTATTGTACAGCTCCGTACATATTACCCTACATCGGCACCACAAAACTTGAATCCCTTGGCAAATCCAAAATCATTCTTCCAAACTAATCCTGAATCAAATGAAAACCAAAACCGATGATTCACACAAGTCGTAAAAACATCATACAGAGCTACTCCAGACTTCAAACAATTGAATGGAATGCAAATGCTCAAAACAACCGGTTGGGTCGTTATATTCTCCCCCACTTAAACATATGTTTGTCCTCGAATGTGCTAAGAATCGTTCCCAAGCCATCAAATAACTGTTTAAACTCACCATGAATATACTGGTGGGTGAACCCACGTCACCCCAATCCATATAAGATTGACAACATAAACCTAATTGAAGATCCTTCCTTAAACCTTAACCCATAAACTTCAGAATGAAATCTGCAACATCCAGAATCCGTTACAAGACCTGATTCTCTCACCCACACATTGTATAAGTCTGAACAAGCTGTATCAAGTCATACCCATAACTCAAAATATAATCACATGATATACCACATAACTCAGATACTCATATCTATAATTTCTGATCATAATAGCTGCTAAAAATCAAACCCTGTACCGGTAACAAACCTCATATCAATTAAATCCCTGTTCTAAACCTTCGTACACTGCCAATGATGAATGAAACACGCAGAAATTCATGACCACTCATCAAATCAACAAGTCATGGAGTTCTCTCTGTCTCTCTCTCGTCCAACAAGATCCAAAGCCAAATTCTAAGCCGACTTGTGGTATTATTCTTCCAAACGTACCGTAATCAAATCCGATAGTATCCATCCTAGGTTCAATGAACTTATCTCATCAAACACAATTATTCTATTAACATGTCATACCAATACAACCTAAAGTCACAAACCGTGCAATCTGTGCACCAATAAGCAACAATCCATGTGTACTCAAACATGGAAAAATGACTCAAATAAGAGAACCGTCCCGCAAGCTCAACAAGTACCACCACAACACAATGTTATGAACCCATCACAAAGGATCATATCCTAACATAACCCCGCTGCAAAGCGTGACCCCATCCAAACACCGGTCCATATGAAATACCTCAAGCCACAATGCTCAAAATCAACAACTACATGCAATTCGACATCAAGTACACGAAGTGCATGACCATATAACCATGGAGAAGCAAATAACACAACATACCACAGCCCGGAAAGACCATAACCAAGGCGCAATCAACCATTCCATACCCCAATCACCATCTCGCTCGAATTCCGCTACAAGGCCCAAATAGAACCGCATCATGTGTGCATATACCAGCGAATCAAAACCCCTCGTAGCATAGAAGAGTAACACATAGAACATATCAGAACAAGAACAAGCTCAAATCTAACCGAATGACACACCCCTCAACACTAACAGTTCTGAGTCAACAAATCTGACCCGATGTAGAATACACATCCTCCCCGGGCCTACCAATGGGCCCCCAAATCAACTCGGTCATCCCTAAATGGATAAATATCCATCCAAAGGCCCATAATGATCTAACCATAACACGTACCACCATCTGGCTAACTTTAGCCACATCATCATAGTCCACAACCCTGAAATAATTTGCTTCTGAGAACTCCCGGTCTCCAAATCTATAGAACACATAAATCACCGTAGCGGATCCTAACTCCACCACTCGAGTGACTAACATATCTCTCATACACAATCAACCCATGAGAAATACTTCTAAAATTTCCCCACACCACATGGCAGAAATCTGAACATCAGTTGTCGCTCAACCAGGTGATTACCGCAATATCAGTGAAGCATCTAAAGTAAGAACACACCGCACCTTCTGAAATGCGCGTCATTCAGGCAATACCAACTAGTAATACCATTCATCTAAATTTATGAAGCAGTCCATGCTGTTCAAAATTCATGACCTTCCCTCCAAAACTGAACAACCACCTTGTATATGCGAATCTCAATCCCATAGGACGCATTGCATCTATCATGCCATCATGTGAAAAACACGAAAATCTCATTATCATCTCCGAGTCACAAGCATAATATGTACCCAACCCGTCAGAAACCTTTCATTTGATCCCATCAGGGAGAAAATCATAAAATGCCACATACCTCTCATACTTGTAGATAATATCCGTCCAAGTTGTGATAGAAATCACCTAGAATACTTCAAAACCCATTTGCACATAACCAAGCCACGTAGGTCGCCAAACCCAAGTGTATTGCCACGAAACACCTGTAGAGACTCACCACATCATAAGTACCCAAAGAACTGATCATATCCATTACCGTGCCGATCCAACCTACTACCAAGCTGTCCTATTTCTCCGAGTTTCCTTTCGAACTGCCTTCAAGTTAACACTCCTCCTTGCGAGTACACTACCATCCTTAACCCAAAGCTCACTATAAGAGATCCTAGCATGAAATCACACCGCCCTAAGGCCCATAAGCCGTTGTATTCCCTCTTAAGCACCCTAAAAGTATCACAATCGAGACACCCACTCTGAAGAGACCTTCTGTGAATTTAAAGTTGTTCCTTTTACCTTTCTGATATTGAAATATAGAATCCATAGTGATATGGAAATACTGCAAGTCCCAGCACCATCCAATGCAAATCTCAGATCTTAGCCATATACAAATTCGAAAAACAATTCTCAATTGCCATATATAAATCTTGAACCCATTAGAACCTTCTCGATAGTCATCCACTCTACTCAAATATCAATTGCCCCACCCCAACGGGCCGAACGACATGTGCCCTAGTAGCACAATAACACCCAAAGAAGTAATCTACACTTCTAAGCAATCGAGTGAATCCTTTTTCTTGGTACATTAAATCCACCACGAACAACAACCCTAGACCATTTACAAGACTCCCATATATCCATAAGGTATAATACATCATGCATCCAAAAATTTCTTACTCAAGTCATCCGCAAATCAACCTCTGCGAGTCATAACCGATCCACAAGTATGCCTCAGACCGAAACCAATACAACACATAACCATGCAATCAAATTGATGATGGTAGACTCCCCTACTTGGCTCAAATCCATAGAATAATACATCTGATAATTCATAATACCCATACTCTATTACTGCCATAATCTCACAGTGAGATTTAACTAAATTCTTCACAAGCTCATGCAACACAAACCCTACAATACCTCAAATCACTTGCCAAGATCGCATTTATCTTTGTGATAGTCGGGTCAACTTCCTCAAGAGATCCAAACTCAAATTGCAACACATATAACCTACCGGTAAGAGAGAAACTCTCCACAAAACATCATAGGGATCATACAACCTCAGAACATCCCGTAGGAGATAACCCACCTACTTAGCCTCAAATTGGCATTTCACTACGCCCTACCATGGCCAAAACCACTATGTATTTACTAAATCTTCCTGAGTCTAAGCTCGTCATCAAAACATAAGAATTACTTCAGCCCGTACATGAACAGCATAAAACATCCCTCAACACGCACATAACTCGAGACTGTACAACACATCAAGATAGAAAGTCCTTTCCACATCCCAAGCAAACTCTTCTCGCCACATCCAAACCATCTAAACATATACCAAAGTCACGTCATACTCATCACATAGACATCCAACAACTCACCGAGCCATAAGTCCCACTCCTAGGGACACTACCAGACATATAAGTCCAAAAGCACATGCTCACACAACGGGAACCACCGAGCCCAAGATACGGTCAAAACCCAACCTCAAGTCCTCCAGACTGGCCCATTATCAAAACACATAAAACATATCTTACCCCCTCATCCATGGAGATCACAAGCCTTCGATGCACAGCTGATACCGAGCGCTCACATAACATACAAGTGAGTGGAAGGAATTCAAAGAGATACGCTTCAAGCTGAATCAATGTCGTACGATAAGGAAAGAAAGATGGGAAGTTTATCCTAGATTCCTTATAGCCTCCCGAAGATAGGTATGGACGTCATCATACCGATCCGCAAGACTCTACTAGACACTTGCTCATGACTTGTAGAATCTATGAACCTAGAGCTTTGATACCAAATTGTCACGACCCAAAATCCAACACGTCATGATGACACCTAACCCAACCCACTAAGTAAGCCAAATAACAATAAAACACAATATAGTGATAATGATAAGAGTCAAAAATGAAATAACTAAATTTTTATATAATTCCCCAAGGACTGGTAGTACAAGTCATGAGCCACTAAGACTTAGATTTTACGAAAACTGAACTGAAATAATTACAACATCTATTTTGGATTGTACATGAATAGAATTGGAACCTAAAGATACCAAAGACAAATGATATCCACAACTAGAATGCAGGTATATCTTCAATGCCAGCTCCCGCCATACACAGCAGCAACAACTCCAAGATCTGCATGCAAGGTGCAGAAGTGTAGTATGAGTACAACCGACCCCATATACTTAATAAGTATCCTAACTAACCTCGGCGAGGTAAAAGAAGCAAGAACTATAGATGATACTCACTAACACCTGTGAAGTTCATAATTTCAACTAGTAAAGAACAGATATATGATCAAATCAGGAAATCGCAGGTAAAACCACTTTGATGCTCATAATTCTTTATTTTAAAGTGTTCTTCTCAGTCAACAATCCAACATATAAGGAAGATATGCAAGTAAATCAAGTAAATAGTCAAGGAAATTGCAAGTAAAGATGAAATGCAATAACTAATTATCAGTCCATTGCGGCGCGCAACCCGATCCAATAACCACAACCAGCTCTCCCAGAGATCACATCAACCAGAAACCCATCAGTTTCTCCCAATCCGTGTGTACACCATCAAGAGAGAAATATGAGGGTGAATTTAGGGGGATGGATCCTTATCGACACGCAAGCACGGCCAATTCAATATGCTACCAGCCCGACCTGGTCACAGGCTCAATATCATAATCTGCCCGGCATGGTCACATGCATATAATCACAATCCAACGGGCGTGGTCACAGGTATACCAACACAATCCTGCTGGTGTGGTCACTGACATAACAACATAATCCCCCTGGCGTGGTCATGGTCAGAACAACACAATCCGCCCAGCGTGGTCACACGCATAATAACACAATCTGCCCAACGTGGTCACATGCATAACAACACAATCCGCTCGGTGTGGTCATATGCATCTAGTCCAATTATATCACACAGGAGCAAATAAACAAGAATACATGTATGTGATGAATGAATAACAAATCTCATGCTCCTGGATTGGTATAAATGACATGCTAAAGTGTAGGCATGTGCAAAGTGTGCTATCATAGCTCAAATTTGGTAATTTCATCACAGAATAGCATTTATCAAGTTCATTAAGGGATTAAACCTCTATGTAGCCTCAAACATGGCTCAAATAGTTCACACAATGTTACAAATATGAGAAACATCATAGCCTAAAGCTTAACAATCAATTCTAGGCTTATCATAACCTAAGCACAATCCGAGCATAAATATCCCCGGTGCTAGCACATGGCTCAAACAGCACACATGTGCGCACCCATAGCATATAGCTATCACAAATAATTCAGGCAACACTGCCTCAACCAAGTTTAGATAAGATACTTACCTCAAAAAAGCCAAAACAATACCGAGAAGCCAAATAATACTCTAGAAATGCCATCCCGCGCGTATCAACCCCCGAGCGGCTCGAAGCTAGCCAAAAGAAACTCAAAAACATCAAATAATGCCTAAGGCAACAATCCAAAATGATCAAGATCGAATCTTTACTCATTTACTCAAAGTCAACCAAAAACGTCAAACCTAGGCCCGCACCTCGGAACCCGATAAAAATCATAAAATCCGACAACCCATTCTATTATGAGTCCACTTAAATCTGACTTCGAGTCGATGTTCAAAACTCAAATATTCACTTTAGGAAAGTTTAGACAAAAACCTACAATTTCTCTTTAAAATTCATAATCCAAATGCCAAAATCGAATATAGATTCATGAAGTATAATCAAAACCGAGTTGAAAACACTTACCCCAATCCATGTGGTGAAAAATGCCCAAATCCGAGCTCCCCAACTCAAAATGTGAGTAAAATAACCAAGCCCTCGATAATATAGCTTCTGTCCAGCCAGCTTCGCATGTGCGATAATATTAGCCGCTTCTGCGGCGTCACTTCTGCGACATAAGCTCCTCTTCTGCGGACTCCACTAACCAGCCGACCTCTTATACCTGCGGACACTGTTCCGCTTCTGCACACTCGTAGGTGTGACGCTAAAGCCTTCTCATGCGCAAACTCCTAACCAAGTTGCCATCTGCTTATGCGATCAGATTCTCGCTCCTGCAGACGCGTAAATACGCCCAGCTTTTTGCTTCTGCGGTCTTCCCTCATCGAGCCTTGCTTTGCTTCTGTGCCCATGTGACCGCATCTACTCCCACTACCCCGCAGGTGTGACCACACTAGATCTAGCAAAGACCAGCCATCCCACATGAATAAAAAATGATCTGAAACACGTACGCATCTCACCCGAGCCCCTAGGGACCCTGTCTGAACATACCAACAAGTCTCAAAATAAAACACGGACCTACTTGAGGCCTCAAATCACACATAACAACATCAAAATCATAAATCGCATCTCGAATCAAACTAAATGAACTTTTGAACTTTTAACTTCCACAACTCCTGTCGAACCATATCAAATCAATCCAGAATAACCTCGAATTTTGCACACAAGTCCCAAATGACATAACGAAGCTATTCCAATTTCTGAAACCAAATCTGAACCCGATATAATCAAAGTCAACTCCCAGTCAAACTTATGAACTTTCCAAATATTCAAATGGCCAAATTTTGCCATTTAGTGCCGAAACCTTCTAGAAACATCCAAATGTAATTTCGGGCATACGCCCAAGTCCAAAATCACCATCCGGACCTAACGGAATCATCAATACTCCGATCCTAGGTCAAATACATAAAAAGTCAAACTTGATCAAATCTTCCAACTCAGAGTTTCAAACATGACAATCATTCTTCCAAACTAATCCCGAATGACCTGAAAACTAAAATCGACGATTCAGACAAGTCATAAAATATCATACGGAGCTACTCAAGACTTCAAAAGAGTAGTGAGTTACGCACTTTGAGGTAAGTAACATATCTAAATTTGGTATTGAGGGTATCTATCCCTGGAAAAAGTGCTATTTGTGTTGTGTTGGGGTGACGCACATGCTAAGTGACGGGCGTGTAGGCGTGGATTGTGGTAATTATGATCTGGTTGTTTCTTTGGTACTGTGTTGTGATCAAATCTTTTTCCACCCATGAAATCCTTACTTGTTAGAGTAATTGGATTGTAATTCATGTTATAAATCATGTTTAGCCTATGTGCTTATTCGGTTAAGACCTAATGAGGTTAATTATGTTGTTTTGAGTTATCTGTTTTAACTGCAATTATGTACTCAGTCATGATTCTTCATTTGCATATTATATCTCGGTCTCTGTTATCATTCGTTGTTACATCATATGTTATTATTGTTTGGGCTGAGTGGTATGAGATTGTGAGCCCTGAGACTTGAGAGATTGATGACTTAGATAGGCCTAAGAGCCGAATTATGAGTATTATTGTGGATCGGGCTGCACACTGTAACAAGCCTTATAGGATTATTGATTATTGTGGATCGGGCTACACGCTGCAGTAGGCCTTATAGGTTTTATACTAGCGCTTGGGCAGGATCCGCCCTTTCGGAGTCTGACACACCATCAGTGAGCGCAGACAAAGTGATATACACATGTGTTTTGGTGAGGAGCATTGATGCCAGATACCCATACAATGCATGACAGGTTGGGATTTTGGGTCGTGATAAGTTGGCATCAAAGCAATAGGTTACTTAGGTCTTACGAGTCATGAGAAGGTTTAGTAATATCCTGCGGATCAGTATGGAGACGTATGTACATATCTTTGAGAGGCTACCGAATCGTTAGGAAACTTCACTTTCTTGTATTATTGTCATGCAAATTTGTTAATTTCGAATCTAAACTTCTATTCTTCTATTTTCTCACATATGGTGAGGACACGTGCGACTGGATCAGACAGACGGCTACCATTACCACCAGCTAGGACCGCGAGAGGTCGGGGCCATAGTAGAGGCCAAGGTGTGGCTCGCACTACAGTTAGAGCAGAACTTGTGAACCACCAGTTGCTCTAGCTGAGGAGCAGATACCAGATGTTGTTGAGCGGTGGGACCAGCTCAGGCACCAGTTGTGCCCATTGTGATCACAAGCCTTCAGGAGTCTTTGTCCTAGGTTTTGACTGTATGCATGAGCCTTGCTCAGGCGGTTTTGATTGCGACTGCACCAACCACTTCTCAGACCGGGGGAGGTGCTCAGACTCCCGCCGCCTGTACTCCAAAGCAGGTAGCTCAGGGATTCCAGACATAGGGGGAACTACCAGCCCAGCCGGTTATAGCTGCTCGGGCCAGATTGGTCCACCTATGAGTAATGAGGATCAAAATAGACTAGAGCGGTTTGGGAGGCTTAAGCCTCTAGAGTTCAGTGGGGCAGATTCAGAGGATGCTCAGGATTTTGGATACCATCAGAGTTTCATTTACTAGCTTTTCGCTGACAGGGGCAGCCTACAGATGGTGTGAGGCCTATGAGTAGGGTAGGTCAGCCGATGTAGAACAACTTACATGGCATGAGTTCTCAGTTCTCTTCTTAGAGAAGTTTGTCCCACAGACTAGCAGAGAGGAGTGGCGTAGGTAGTTTGAGCAGCTACGCTAGGAGGGTATGATAATGGCTCAGTATGAGATAAGGTTTGCAGAGTTGGACTCCTTCAATATAGTAAGTAAAATAAATGTCCGGCCCTATAAAGCTCGGTACGTTTAACTGTTCGGCCGTAGTAGGCTCGCTTATAGGCGCTCAACCATACTAGGCTCTGTATCTTGGACATCCCGGGCTCGCTCATAGGCACTCGGCCATAGTAGTCTCAGTATATAACTTACCATCTGATCATAGGATGCCCAATAGGGTCCTGCCCACCGATTATAGCTCGATGGTGGTGAAAATACTGTAATACTGTATATATATAGACCCTCTGCTCTCTTGACTAGAAGAAGACAATATTCAATTGAATATAAAGTCCTGATAAGGGAGAATACTGTAACTTATGAGACTAGGATAATGTATATAAATTCAGGAGTATGAACTTCTCTTTATGCCTCGTTATCAAACACATGTAGTTACAAGATCATGCCAAAATGAAGGAAGGGCTTAGCCTTAACATACCTTATCACAATCTTTCCAATTACCAAGTTGAACTCGCCTCTTCGAATCTTAATCTACAACAACGATAATAATACTATCATTAAGTTATGAAAGGTACAACTATCACATAACGAACGACAAGCTTATTTTATATTAAAACGGGCAGCATCTCCCCTATAAGCCTTACTTCCTCCAAACTCAAGATAACACCAAAAACACAAGAACACAATGATAACAACATATATACATTATTTTTCAACCTTATATACACCACAAAATACTACAAAATAGCCCAACACACCCCAATCTCTTCAAACACAAAACGACCACTGTGGTAGTGTCAAACAGCCCAAAAATGTTACGATGAATGACCAGCCCACCACCCTGCATTTATGTGCTTTTCTCCACACCCTTCCTCCTCCAAAACACCACAAAACGGTAGTAAAACACGCAGCCCAACAACAACACAAAACAGTCTACAAAATAGTCTGCTACAAGTGAATAACTCAAACTCACGGCTTCCGATCACCGTCCCGTGAGTTCTTACAAATATAGAACGACTTACCATGAATTTACAACAGACAAAAATGGATGAAATAGAGCAGTAACCTTACCTTATTTTTTGGATAACTCAGCTCCTATCTTGGGTGGAACATCCCATAACCCTAAGTATATTGGGAGAAAATTACAGTTACATTTGACCCAAAGTTTCAGTAAAACTTATGAACGTAACTTGTGATAACTTTCATCGACTTTTGTTCCACAACTCGCTTGACTTTAAAACATAACATGCTACTACCATACGACTAACATAACTCATAACATAACCTCCTTATCATGTTAAGCACCCTAGTCTCACCCCAAAAGTACATGTTATAACATTCCCAACTTGTCGACTTTCGACGAAACATTATTTTCTTCAATTCCTTTAGCTTCTGAACCTTCCAACCCTCTTTGTACTTGTTGTTCATGATATTCAACATTTGTAACCTCCAAGGTAACATGATAACTTACTTAATATACTTCCAAAGATGATCTCATTTTTTGTCTTACATTAGTTTGCTTACGACGCACTTTTACTTACGAAAATACAGGGTGTAACATCATTCCCCCTTGGGAACATTCATCCTCAAATGTTTATTCTTAGAGACTTTGGAAAACTTTTGCTAGAGTCTCCTCCATACACTAGACTAAAACCAACCTGCACGCAGCTAGAAAATATACTATGCATGCCACACATGGCCAATGTCTATATATAGCAACATTTTTCCTCACACAGCCGTAAATCATAAATACTAAAAGTCAAACAAATAAGAGCTTACCTGATGACCTACTAGCCTGAATAGAGCTGTGCTGTAGCATCCCATCTCGAGCCATATCTTCAGTTTCAAATAGGTGGGGATATTTAGACTTCATTTCTTCCTCCGCTTCCCACGTCATCTCTTCCACGTTCTTGTTTCTCCATAAAACTTTCACGGAGGCTATCTCATTATTTTGTAGCTTGCGGATTTGTCGGTCTAGGATGGCAACTGGAACTTCCTCATATGACAAGTCATCCGTAATATGTACATCATCAGTGGGCACCACTCGGGTAGGATCTCCAATGCACTTCCGTAGCATAGATACGTGAAACACTGGATGGACAGACTCCAATTCCGAGGGCAATTCTAACTCATAAGTTACTTGGCCCACTCTCCGAATAATCCTATAAGGCTCAATATACCGTGGGCTAGGCTTGCCTTTCTTGCCAAACCTCATCACGCCCTTCATAGGTGATACCTTTAAGAATACCCAATCATTAACCCCGAACTCTGAGTCTCGTTGCCGCACGTCAAAATATGACTTCTCTATGGCCTGTTGAACCAGGTCTGGCCCATGTAACCCAGATTCTCCAACATCAAACCACCATATAGGAGATCTACACTTACGCCCATACAAAGCCTCGTACGAAGCCATCTGGATACTGGAGTGGTAACTGTTATTATATGCATACTTGATAAGAGGTAGATGTTCATCCCAACTTCTTTTAAAATCCAACACACATGCTCATAACATATCCTCGAGCGTCTGAATTGTGCGCTCGGCTTGTCTATCAGTCTGTGGATGAAAAGTTGTGGTGAGATTCACTTGAGTCCCTAGACCTCTCTGAAATGACCTCCAAAAATGTGCTGTAAACTGGGACCCAAGGTCAGATATAATAGATACTAGTACTCCGTGTAGCCGCACTATCTCCTTAATGTATAACTTTGCATAATCTTAGGATGTATATGTAGATCTGACTGGTAGGAAATGGGATGATTTTGTGAGCCTATAGACTATCACCCATATAGAATCGAACTTACGATGAGAACGAGGCAAACCTGTGATGAAGTCCATGTTTATCGTCTCCCATTTCCACGTTGGGATCTCTATAGTCTGCATTAGCCCTCCGGGCTTCTGATGCTCTACCTTCACCTGCTGGCAACTAGGACACTGGGCAACAAACTCAGCAATGTTCTTCTTCATATCGTTTCACCAGTACACATCCTTAATGTCATGATACATCTTCGTCGACCCAGGATGAATGGAGTACCATGAATAATATGCCTCTGACATAATCATGTCTCACAGCCTTGCTACATCTGGAACATATAGACGACCCCTATATCTGAGAACCCCATCTCCCTTGAGCTCTAACAATGGCTTCTTCTGCTGCGGAACTCGCTCTCTCAACTCGACCAACTCTGGGTCCTCGTACTGCCTTTCCTTGACTTCAGCTATGAGAGATGATTTTTCAGTGTTTTTGAGTTCAACTCCACCATCATCACAATCTACTAACCGAACCCCCAAACAAGCCAATTGATGAATCTCTCTAGCTAATTGCCTTTTCCCAACCTCTACATGTGCTAAGCTACCCATAGATCGGTGACTTAAGGCATCTGCTACAACATTAGCTTTCCTTGGATGGTAGAGAATGTTAACATCATAATCTTTCAATAACTCTAGCCATCGCCTCTATCGCAAATTCAACTCTTTTTGCTTGAAGATATATTGCAGGCTTTTATAATCTGTAAATACATCAACATGAACACCATATAAATAATGCCGCCATATCTTAAGTGCATGTACAACCGTAACTAACTCGAGGTCGTGGGTCGGATAATTCCTCTCGTGCTTCCTCAACTACCTTGAAGCATAC